>NW_027094143.1:600000-907558 GCF_029207755.1 Chamaea fasciata
TAAGCAGGAGTGCCAGTAACCTATGCTACTCACTCCAGGAAGGTCTTAAAGCACGTGAGAGGCAGCGTTCAGTAATGTCTTTAATTATTTGTACAAATGTTAATGAGATGTTAAGGGATAGAGAAAGCTAAGAGCTTTCTGGCCAAAGCCATCTGGCTTTGTCTCACGCGTGTAAACTGTATCAGGCTCCAGAGCTGCTGGAACAGCAGAAGTATACGGTGACAGTGGATTCCTGGAGCTTTGGCACGCTTGCCTTTGAGTGCATTGCAGGCTTCCGACCATTCCTACCCAAATGGCAGCCAGTGCAATGGTGAGTGAACCGTGGCTGGGTGGTAAGTGGGCATGATGTGACTTTCTTGTTTTTAGGAAGCAGAAGTGTGGTCCCTTGATTCTGAGGATAATATCCCTATGTTTCTTGCCCTTTTGGAAAGTGACCCCTTTCACAGGGGCTTGACTCACCTGAGCAAGTTCAGCATTCCTGATACTTGCTCTATGGGATAAGGGCTGACTCCTGCAGGGCAGGTAACAGAAACCAAAGTGGCCTCTGTATTATATGTCAAGAGTAGCTTTCAAGAGCCTACTAGCATGCAGGCTGGGAAAGGCGGGCAATTTTTTCACCATTGTACTCGCTTACATTAGGCATACAAAAGTGCGTCAGAAGAGTGAGCTGGATATTGTTGTTTCAGAAGACTTATCCGGAGAAGTCAAGTTTTCTAGCAGTTTGCCCTGCCCCAACAGTCTAAACAGGTGAGTACTAGAAATTGCTGTGCTGAGATAAACTGATTCTTCTGCAAAAGGACCAAGTTTGTGTTATATGCCTTACTGTGTTAATCTGTGAATACATTGAGTGCGTGACACAGGCAGTACTACTGTCGCTTGTCAGACTTGTGTAGTCTTGGTTTCTGCCTTCTAAACGCTGCGTTTGTGATGGGGAGAGGTGGAGCGCTGGAGGGAGAAGGAGGGGGGCAGTTTTGTCAGTCCTCCCACACAGAACAGGCCATATTGTTACTGCAAATGCCCTTTCACCTTTTCTGATCTCCTGGTTTTTGTTGCTCAGTGTTTTGTCTGGGAGGCTGGAGAAATGGCCGCAACTCATGTTAATGTGGCACCCACGTCAGAGAGGTACAGATCCTACCTATGGACCCAATGGGTGTTTCAAAGCATTGGATGACATTTTGAACTTGAAGGTAAGCAATATGTCTGTATTAGCCTAAAAAGTTTTCCAGAGAGCAGTTTCCTGAGCCTCTGAATCCTAGACTTAGGAGGAAGAGTGAGGCAGAAACTCATAGAACTGTCTCCTGACCGTTAGTGGCAGGTGCTTTCCTCTTGCTTCTTTGAGGACAAATACTCCCTGAGCTTGTTGGGAGTAGTGAAGAGCTTCTGTGCATGCTTGGTTCCATATTCTGAGAGAGGATTCTACAGGTATTTAACTGCCATGTGGCCTCTCTTCCACTTGATGGAGGACAAGAACTTTGCCATAATGTTAGGAAGTAGCTGTAAAGTGACTTCTTGATTCTGCCAAGTGCTTTGAACAGTTTCTTGGTGGTCATTTTTTAGGTCCCTCAATCTCTGCTCTAAGATGACCAATGTATCTTCAGCCTTTCTCATGCCACGCTACTCTTCTGGTAGTTGCTTCACGTTTTGAACATGGTTACGGGAACTGTGCACACCTACCCTGTGACAGAGGAAGAGACTCTGCAGAGTGTGAAGGCCAGGATTCAGTCAGATACAGGAATTCCAGAACAGGACCAGGAACTACTGCAGGAAGCAGGACTTGAATTGTTTTCTCAGAAGTTGGTCACTAAACATACAGCTGATGGCAAGGTGAGTCTCAGTATTCCCTTTCTTAAGTTTGAGTGAATCAGAAGTCACTGCACTCGCTTTGGGATCACAGCACTCCCTGCTGTTGTGGCATGCTTTTGTCATGGTAACCTCACAGACCTAACAGCCACTGTAGCGTAGGCAGCCTGTTGCCTTTGGTGCTCTGTGTTTGGTTGAGGAGGACTCTTCTGTTTGTGGTGTTAGCAAGGCTTGCTCTTCCCAAGAAAACCTGGTTGGGTCTTTTGTCTTCTGCAGGTGAATGATACTGCAGCAGCAGACACAGACCTTCTCTTCCTCTTTGATAACAAGCAAGTTTCCTGAGGCTCAGGTGGCCTTGCGTCCTCATCCAGAAAGTGTTGGCTGCATCCGTAAGGACTCCTCTGGCATGAATATGAAGGGCGGGGCGGGGTCAGTGTTGAGAGGGGCGTCTGTGTTTTGTGGTCTGTATCGTGCACAAAGAGTAGAGGGAGCTTTTGCGTATTGGGACTGAAGAAGCAGTAAAATGGACTGTCATTCATTCAGTTTATCAGAATAACTAAAAAAGGGAGGTGTTTGATTTTGACATGCTAGGGGAGCTGCCCAGGGGTTATCCAGCTCTAGGCTTTGCAGGCAGTAGCATGCCCCTCAAAGGAGCAATGTTTTGGTCTGTTTTGTGATAACACACTATTCCTGCTTCACGCTGATATGTCCATTTCCCTTTCTCCCACCTCCTCTGTTTTCAGTTCAGGATCCAAAGAAGGATCTCCACTTTTTCCAGTTGCGGAAAGTGTGGGGTCAGATCTGGCACACGATGCGGATGCTGAAAGAGGACTGTAATCAGCTTCAGCAGGGGCAGCGAGCAGCCATGTACGGTGGCCGTTTCTCCACAATACTTATCTCTGTCTTTGTGCGCTGGTGGAAGGGAAGACAGAAATGGGACCCTGTTGGAATGGGAAAGCCCGTGATTGGAGCTGTATGCAATTCATGAAAAGTGGAGAGTTAGCCCTTTGGCACAACTGCATTTGTCCTCACCGCTGTCTCAAGTATCTGTTTTGGATGTAAATGAAAGCCTGGTGGATTTCTACTTTCAGAGGCTAATAGGACCTTCTTGTCCTTGCAGGATGAATCTGTTGCGTTACAATAGTACCCTCTGGAAGATGAAGGATTCTATGGCCTCCCTTTCTCAGCAGCTGGAAGCAAAGCTGGACTTCTTTAAAACAAGCATCCAAATTGACCTGGAAAAGTATAAAGAGCAGATTGAGTTTGGAATTAGTGAGTATAGCATCTGGCAAACGGGTCTTTTCATGACTCTTATCCTCACAAAAACACCTGCCTCCTTCTCTGTGAACCTGAGAAAGCCAGTCAGTCTTCTTTGATTCCTCTAGCTTCTGAGAAGCTGCTGTTTGCCTGGAAAGAGATGGAGCAAGCTGTGGAACTTTGTGGGCGGGTATGTTTCTAAATCTAACTGCTAGTCATAAAGAGGTTTGTTTTTGTTATCTCTCCCCTCCTCCCCCTTTAGCTTCATTGTCCCTGCCTTAAATAGAAGCCCCTTGTATCTGCACTGATGTCAGATTTCACATTGCCTTGGTTTGTGTGGCACAATTTTTGTGCATTATTAGTACTACATGAAGCTCGTTCTGTTGTAAGGCTTAGGGGGAAACGGGAGATCTTGGCGAAGCCCCAGAGACGTCTTGGAATTTCCTTGAATTGAAACGACTCGTTTGTCTTTGGCCAAGGCTGCTGTTTGCATCTTGTTGGTTTGTTTAGAAATAAGAATGAGAAAGGAAGAACCAGTTTGAGTGTGAGTGGTAGTGTCTCTAGGTATGAGACTGTTGTGTTGCTTATGTTCTACCCTGCTTTCAGGAAGATGATGTGGAGCAGGTGGTGAAGAGGATGATGGCCCTGCAGACAGACACCGTGGACCTGCAGAGAAGCCCGCTAGGTCGTAAACAAGGAGGAACACTGGAGGATTTGTGAGTTGAACTACCTTGAGCTTCAGATGCAGGAGTGTTTCTGGCTAAGCTTACTCACTAGAGGACAGTGAAAGGGCTGTTTCTTCCACCCAAATTGTGGGGGACTGGGAGCACTTTAACACTAAAGATGTTTTTTGACTCATCTGTCATTGTTCTGAAATGGCAGACAGGTATAGAAAAGATTTGAGTTCTCAAACTATTTGTTGCATGTTTTGGTTCTTTGGAAATCCTTTTCTTTCCTGCTTTTTTTCTTCTAGAGAAGAACAAGCCAGAGAGCTGTACCAAAGACTCAGAGAGAAGCCAAGAGGTAAAAGACGCTTTAGCTCAAGGTCAGCTTGCTTTGTGCGTAACTTTGGAGGTGTAGTAAGGATCATTGAGAAAACTATCTGACTTCTAGGCCTGCCCAGACACTAGCAGCACATGGGCTCTCCTGGATTGCCTTTTTTCGAGAGGGAAGTCAGGGAGTCAGTTTCACACTAGGCCAGCCTTCCTTTCTTGGTGCTTTGTGAGCTGTTCTCGAAACTCCTCTGGAGCTCTTCTCAGAGCAGGCTGTTGCCACAAGCAACAAACAACCTTTCTGGGTAGAAAGGATGAAAGACACGACTGTTCCTTTGATACAGTCCCAACTCTCCTTTTCAAGTTCTTTAAATTTTGAAGAAGGTGGCTAAAATTCAGTGTAATTCATCCCACTCAAACTCGCATATCCTGAACTTTGGCTGTTTCAGGATTAAAGCAGTAGTGGAAATGAGCCGCTAAGAATCTTCTCACTCTGTCCTATAAACCGACCTTTCTGTGTAATATTGGCTCTCATTCCAGATCAGAGGAGAGGCGGTGACAGCCAGGAAATAGTACGACTGCTTCTACAGGCAATCCAGACCTTTGAAAAAAAAGTTTGAGTCATTTATGCTCAGCTCAGGTGAGCTTTGTACATTTTATTCAGAGTTGAGAGAAGGTATTTTCTCTTCCAGCAAGAGAAGGTTTAAAACTCATTGCATATGGCTATTGAGATCTTGCAGTGTTAACAGAAAATAATTAACTTCAGAACTGTTCTCCTACTGCAGTGGCCCATGTGTGATCTGATTAGTTTTTATTTTTTTAATAGTAAAACTGTAGTTTGCAAACAGAAGGCATTGGAATTGTTCCCCAGAGTGGAGAAAGTGATGAATCTGATGAGTGAAGATGAAGAAACAGTTGTTAGGCTTCAGGAGAAACGACAGAAAGAACTGTGGAACTTGCTGAAAATTGCTTGTGTAAGTAAAATAAGAACTCCCCTTTAACCTGAGAATATGGTTTGTAGCACAGGCTACTGAAACAATAGTAAATTGAGTGTATCCTATGGTTCTTTTCTTTATTTTGAATCAGTATGAAAGCCAAGTTCCAGGTTGCCTCATATTCCCGGCTGCTGAAAACTAGCGGGAACAATTGCACTCTGAATATTTTGTGTTTTCATCAGAGTAAAGTGCGTGGTCCTGTTACTGGCAGTCCAGAGAGCGTGAACACATCCCGTCTTGGTAGCTCAGGTCAACTGCTGCTGCAAGTCCCTTCTGGAACATTCAATTTATCAGAATCTGTAAGAAAAAGCTGAGGCAAAGTCTGGAGTTCTTCGGCTGCTAATGCCACCACTACAAAGCTAGGTTTCCTGCTTTGTGCAATAATGGCACACAGGGTTTCTCATATTTTACACTTTGTGTTCAGCTTGCATTGTCAGCAACCTTAGTTTACTTGGTAGTTAAGACTTCCTGGGGCTTTCAGATCTTCCATATGAAAATTTGGTATCATGTATGGCTTCACTTCCCCCAGCCTCAGTAACAAAAGTGGTTTTTGGTTTTCTTCCTTTAATCTGAGATGGTTGGGCTCGCTTGGAAGTACACTGCCAGCAAGAACTGTTGAAGTATTGTCATGTAAGGTCACAGTAGCTGAGCTGTGTCATTGAGACTGCTGCATGCGTAGTTCCGGCTTGCTTAAATGAACTGGGTTACCACTTGGAATGAAAGACCTTGGTTTTGTTTTTGCCTGTTGCCCCATCCTTAAGTTTATAGGCTTCTCAGCTTTTCCTCTAGCAACAGTGGTTCCACCTAATAAGAACCCAGTTCCATCTTGGAATACATTTCCTTTCCCCCATTTGGTAAATCAGGGGCTGCCACCAACTTTTCAAGTTGCAGTATGAATTACAAGCCTATGACCTGACTAACTTCAGTGTTCTGCAGCGTATCTGCCAGAAGTATTTCTTAATGATAGAGGCAGCATCTCTTTAAACTGCCACAGAAATTAATAGTGTAATAATTGCCCCTTTCAGTGAGGAGCTGCTGCTGGAATCTGGGAAACTTTGTAGCCAACTAGAAAATGTGATGCATGACACAATGAAGGATCAAGAGCAGAGTTTCTTGGTAATGTATTCACTCTTCTGTAAATGGACTAAGGAAGTGCCTGGCTTCGAAGTTCTGAATGTGCAACTTTGCCACCACTAACACAGCTGAATGAAATCTGCATTTTACTCATGGCCAAGGGGGAGAGTAGGAGATGCACAGAGATAGGAAGCACCGGTTCCCTCATAATCTGCCGCCTGACTTACTCTGCTTGCCAAAACTGGGAGCCACATGCTGGGAACTTGCTGCGCTAAACAGTAAAGGATGGGGCAAAGCACTTGGCTGTTGTACAAAACTACTGCAAAACTGCACACAAATTTGGGATGAGCGGGTGTCAGGGATCCTTAATTTAACAATGCAGAATATTGAAGAGAGAGTAAAATACTGGAGAGTGCAAGTAGGTTGTTTCCTTGACAGCAGTCACGTGGCTCATCATGAAATTGACCAACTTGTTCCCAGTAAATTTTTTATACCTCTTAACACACTTTGCCTTTATTTTAGAAAAAGCTCAACTGTAGCCTGGTGTTGAATTTCATTTATTCTTTCGGCTCTAGACTGGAGCTGGCTGCAGCTTCAGGTAGAAGAAACAAACAATCCAGAACAAACCTAGATGTAGAATCACTCTGGTTGCCTCTGAAGCCATGCTGCTTTGGGAAGCCAACTGTGAAAAGCTGCTGCCTCTGAGAAGGGAATATCAACTGCCTTCTACTGTCACCAACTGCTTATGTGATACATATGGCTTAGCTTTTAGTATCCACTTCTCAGACACTTTTTCACAAAGATACATTAGGGAATGCCTGTTCTAACTGCTTGGAGTTATGTTCTTAATTGTGCCTTAGGACAGCAGATCTCTGTCCTGATACGTCTTCCCTTGGGCATCGCCTGTGGCTGTTTTGCTGCATTTTAGGCTTTCTAATGAACAATGGACAAGGTATACCCAGTCACTGGTAGATGTCACCTTCCTAATGAACTGTGAACTTAATTGCTTAACTTTGCTGATTTGCACTTTTTTTCTTTAAGTGTAATGGTTGTACTTACCTAATACTTGTTTCCTGTATGGGAACAAAATTATCTAAAACATGTAAACTTTTGGTTTGCTCTTGTTGATGCGCTCAATAACACTATAATGGAAAAAGCTGCTTTCACTGTGCAGGTCTCTAAAACATGAGAGGTGTAAGAATGTTAGCCTAGAAACCAAAGAAGGAAATCTTCAGTGTACAGGTATCGTGTAACAAAGCATTTTTAGATTATCTATTAACCATGCTTAAAGTTGCATGAAAAGATGAAAAAAAGACCAAAACCCCAGCTGGATGGAACCTTGGTGAGAGTCAACACACACCAACCTTGTGTTCTGACTGTGACCAATTTATTTCATTCTGTTCTAACCCCAAATTTCCACTACAACACAGAGACCTCCTTTTATAAAAGGCTGTGAAGTATAGGACATGCAAAATGCAATACAATAATGGGGAGAGGTTGGATTTTCTTTTGGGTTTTTTGGAACAGATTTAAAATACAGGAAACTGAAATGTGGCACAAACATCACAACTTCCATGCATGCCTTCAAGTGTCTTCCTTTGTTGTGCTGGCACACTCTGGACTTCAGCATTGGGTTAAAGTCATTCTTGGGCAGAGTAAAAAGTTCACACTTCTTCAAATTTCCGAGTAATATTAAGGCTGAAATGCACCGGGTACACTTTTCCTTCATCTTCCAGAGCACCACCAGTTGTTTTACTTAAAGCTGTGTTAGGCTTCCAGCTCAAATCCCAGCCCAATTTTGTGACCTCCAGCACTGAAATTCTTGCCATCAGTCAAGCCTGAGAGGGTCAGCTTTACACCTACAAAAGCAAGTCACGAGAACCATCATGCACTGACATCCCAGTACAGTGCTCTTCCTCAGGTCCTTGACCTCACTAATGTGGCTTAGTTGCCACAGGAACTTGCATCCATAGGCATCCTTTAGTTCTCTGAGTCTACGTAGACTTCTAGCTCCTTTGTTCATCTAGTCTGTTCTTAAGATGACAGTGAATTAAACCATAGTGTAGTACTTAACACCATTTGCTGCTACCAGTGAGAACTGCGTACCAGGTCGAAGGGCATGAGTGTAACCAATTCCAGTGAGGCTGGCATTGTTCACTTTAGCCTATAGGAAAAAAAAATCACAGTATTTATCAACTGTGTAAGTATTCATACAGAAGTATCCCAGTCCCCTGAGAAGGTGGCCTATGCATTAACACTCTTGAGCTACTTGGAGACCAACCTCTCTTAGAAGCATGTTCCAATCTTTTCCTTTTCTCAGGAGTGTTCAGCTTAAGCGAATGGTGCAAATTCTGCCTTCACAGAATGCCATGCTGTTTTTCACTGCCTCCTCTATTATGTCTTTATATCTTTTAAAGAGCTACTTACTGCAGTCCCTCAGAGCCTGTCTTGTTCACATCACTCAGGAGTGATTTTCTTTTTTCTTCTAATGAGCAAGAAATACATGAATATGCAATCCCCTTTTTGCATTACTAAGTTTTGAGCTCTTAACAACAGTATTTCTCATTTTCAATTTTGGTTCAGTGGTCCTGGAACTAATTGTTGTTTTGAAACATAAATCCTTGCTACTTCAGTTCTTGGTCTTAAAACACACACGTCAGCTAACTTTCAACAGTTAACTTACTGTTAGGAGAAGGCTGTAAGCTCAGGTAAACTTCCACCATCGTAATTATAATATGGTTTTACATTATGGATTTAAGAATTAAAAGGACACTTTCATTGTCTTTTAAAAGACATTTTTCAGCACAGTAGCATGCTATTCCAAGCACACTAGTCAGACTATTTCACTATGGACAAAATTATATTTAAGATTTCTTTTCCTCCATAAGTTCACAAGTACGATGTGTGAGGTCCCAATTTAAATTTGAACCACAACAGAAGCCACAGTTCGCAATCTACCATACTTCCTCAGTAACTAGTTCAAGCAACTGCTTCATTACAAATTTTCAGTATTTAGGGGAGCTTGAAATACTCATTTCTGTAACAAAATTCTTACCACAACGGAAGTCCTCTCATCCATTTGGTACTTTCCAGCAATACCAAAACGTGTGTTGTTACTGCCAGCAGTCCATGCAAGATTGACTGATGTCTCAACCTTATTAGTAACCTTCTGATAAACAGACCCACCAAACTCAGTGCCGTCATTCCTGTTTGTAATAGATGCAAGTGTGTCAGGCCTTGCTTTGTTTAGTAACTCTTTAGATTAACCCTTCCCCACAATGATTTGACATTATCTCCTAAAATGAACCAAGAGATCCAATACTTCCCTGAACCCAGGCTCACTACTTCCTAGCTGGAACTGGCAGACTCCTGCTCCTATTTTTTTTTGCACAAAACATGTTTTGCTTGGAGAACGGAACAAGACTTGCCAGAGACCTACAGTTTAAGGTTCTGACAAAAGAAACCAAACCAAACAAACCAAAACCAAAACCAACCCACCCAGGTAACCTGGTTGCTTGTCTCAAGTAAGCCAGTGTGCAGTAACACATAAAGGAGACTTCAGTTATGAGAATAAGACTGAAAACAATGTTGTTGCATTATAATTGTTTAAATACACCATCTTCAGAGCGTCTCAGGCCACCTGAATGCCAAGATTAGGGCTACGCAGCGATGACAGCTGGAAACAAACACAATGCCACGCATGCCTTTCTCCTTCATCGTGGGCATTTCTGAGGGAGAAAGTTTCTGTGTGGAGAGTGTGATTGATAACTGGCTAGCTGCAAAAGGTCACGTAGACATGAGAGAGCTTTGCTGAGCACACAGGCACTCTCATGAGAACCAGCAAGGCAGCAAGCTTCGCATGTCCTTGAGCACAGCTGGGATACGATAACAAGACCTTGTAGCTGAAAGATATGAGGGAGAAGCACGGTAAAACAAAAACTTACTCAAACTGTGTAACCACAAAGAAATGTAGAAAGAGGCATAGCTGACTTTTAGTCTGAGCACCAATCCTGAGCTTAACTTTTGAAATATGCATGAGCTTATTAGTGTTATTATAAAAGCATTGTATGAATTATCAATAAACGAGATTTGCCGATCACTCATATTGAGTGCACATTTCTCCCGCTGCGGATTTCCCACAAGAACAGACCTTCCAGTTCTTAAAATCTTCTTAGTAGGAGGTGTGATGGTGCACTTTGAGTAAATTGTGGTCAATTCTGTCTCCTAATAGCTGGCATCTTCAGATTCTACTGGCGGTGTTGTGAATGTCTTTTCAAGAGTTGAGAAGGAAAGTGTCTTTTAAGGATTCTGATCTTCCAGTGTGATGCGTAGATACCAGTCAACGTGTAGACTGATGACAGGCACAGACAGTATGATTGGCAATTGCTTAGAAAATAAACAAAACATCAGGCAGTAGAATAATCCTGTCAACAAGGAGGATAACAGTAACTTTTCCAAGGGACAAATGTCAATGTCACTTTCAGTTACATTGCAGGAAAAAAATGGTAAAAGAAATGGGTGTGACCCAGAATTCCCACAGCCAAGAGGATATGTGAGTACCAGTTTGGCTGAAATGACTGTTGCTTGTCATTCCCCAGTGACAGTTTGGAGAAGTCATCACAGGCTCTTTTAATTGATGAATACTGATGTGTATAAGTCAGGTGTCGGTATATGTATTTTCACATCCTTTTTTTTGCTTTTTCCATTGTGCAGCAGGTAATCTCAGAACAGCAGTGGCTGTGCTGAAGCAATATAAATAGTAATCTCTGATATTTTCCAATGATGTTTGATTGCCAAGTGATATCCTCAGCAAAGTTGGTCAGACCCTCTCAGTCCTACTCCTTGTAGCTTCTGAGTACTGAGATTGTAGAAGGCCTTACTGAAGCTGACAGAAGAAATTTTCATTGCCTTCAGTGACTTTTCAATTGGGCTGAAAGTGCTGGTTGGTCTCAAAAATACTTTGTGAGCTTTGATCTAATGAGTGGAGACCAGTGGTAAATCAAAATGGAAGGAAGAGCTTTGTGGGCAAAATGCAGTACAGGTTAATTTGCTTTTCCAAATTCTAACTTATTTAAATTTCACATCAGAAGTTGTGGAGGTCTAAATCCCTACTACCACCTTAAGGTATCTCTGCCTCATCATTGCTTAAGACACTGACTGAATGCACATAGTTTAATTTAAAGTTGATTGCATTTAACAACAGAGTTTTTAAAGCCTTTAGTCATGTAATAATGGTAGATAGCGCTTCATTTAGTCAAGAATGACCCGATACAGTTATCTATCATTTACATTAGCAATGTTGAACCGACAGTAAATTCAATTAATTCTTCAATTTTATGCTCTTAATATTTAAAAACCTAAATCCACTTTAAAATCAATTTGCATTATTTTGAGGATGGGATTCTTAATGTTAAGCTCCTATTAAATCCGCATTTTCTCTACTCTAAGGTTGCTTTGAATTTTTTTGTCATGTTTTTGTGGAATGTTGGTCTTAAGCAGTTTTTGTGGGTTTGTCTGTGACTTAAGGAGCTCTCTATTGGATACTGATCTATGTAGTTGAAATAGAACACTGAAAAAACATGGTTTACAACAAGTGTTCTCATAGCAGACCAGGAGGTTGGGTTGATATTTCTTCTTCTTCCATCAAGGAACACCCGTGGCTGTGGGCTATAATTTATAACAACAGTGCTGCTTTGACCGCTTTTGGTTACTGTGGGCTTGTTTTCAGGAATGATGAGTATGTAGTTATCCCATCTTGAAAGAAATACATAGCACATGTGCTTATTTGGATTAATTAGTATGATTTTATATCACAGTTGATAGAAAGCTGGAAGAAAAGCCCAAGAATAAAGGAATAAAGGAGGCCAACCAAATAACTGAGGGTTGTGACTGTGGTTAAAGTCCCTTATGAATTCTGAGTGCTCCAGCACCGGTTTTCTGTGAGTCACTCTTTGAAGCTGCATTATCATTTTGTTATATATATTCCAATATATGTAAGTCCTGTCAGACCCTAGAGAGAACACTTGCAGTGAGTAATTTCAGGTCTGAGTGCCACAACCAGGCTGCTGAGAAAGCTGGCCCAGCCTTTTTTTTTCTTGGTGTTTCTGATGGTTTGAGCTGCAAGTTCACTCAGTTGAGCTGCTCTGTGCTCCAGCTCTGTTTCTTTAGTGATGCTGCAATACTTGCTGCATGGCAACTCAATTGGAAAACAAAGAAATTAATGATACAGACAGAAGATCTGTTCCCAAAGCAGGGTGAAATTCTGGTGGAAGGGCTTCTGCTGCTTGAATTTTAAACACTGTGCTGTTAAACCTCTCACGTCATCTGTGGGTTAGTGGTTGTATCACCTGGGATAGTCCATCCAGGCCCTGTTGATGCAAACGTGCTTTTCACTGGTGCTGCTCCCTGTTTTGGAGAATATCTGAAAATAAGGTGTGAGCAAGTACTGAAAATTTCAATTTTTGCTCCTATTTACCCACTTGCCTGCTGTTTTAATTTTGAAGTGGGGTGTCAGATAGAATCTGTCTAATGGCAGCGGTGTAAAAAGCATGCCTTCAGTTCCAAACTGAAACCCCTTGCAATCAGCAGATGTCCCACCTCAAGGAAAATGGGTTGCAAGCCCAAAACATTCACTTTCTTTGCCTCATTTCTTATGGTGTTACCAAGGAAATAGCCAGACTTGGATTGTGCTTACTCTTTGCAATGAAGAAGTTGTTAATGCTGCGTTTTCATGCTCCCATTGTCGTTGTACTCCAAATGTCTGTTCTGTGGAATGGGCAGGATTAGGCTGTTTAAGACAAAGCCACTCCACGTTTACAGTGCCTGTAAGGTCCATAGTAAGAGCCCTAAATAGAAGTATCATTTTCAAGATGCCTTCTATTTTACAAGCAGCCAAACAGAAAATGAAACCCTGGGTTGAATTGTAGTCTTCCTGAAGGAAGTGTCAAAGCCTAACAAGGGAGCTTGACCCAGCTTTGTACTTGTTGTTCAGTGAAATAAACTTTAATTGCTAATGAATCCAAACACTGTTAATGAATCCAATACTACTACTTTACTGAAAAAAGCTGCAATTACTGGACAATCCCCTGATTTTCAGCTGCTGTAAATCACTCTATCTTCACAGAATGGAGAGGGGCACTTCATTTAACAACACTGAAGAATTAAGACAGGGAAATGGCATAAAAATCAGAAAGGATCTTAGAATTATAATCAGGGGAAACAGTAAAGAAAAACATGTAAAGTTGGGCGTTGCTTCTGTGAAAAGAGAAGTTGTACATCCATGTACATGTAGTTGCATTAAGGAAAAGCATTAGTATTCAAGCCAAATGATGTCATGGAAAAACCGGTTTGTTTTTTTTAAGCATGCAAAACTTCTGTCAGTTGAAAGGGGATAAGAACAGCATATTAATCAATTTGCCTCCTTACCTGTTGTTTTGTGAAGTAGTTAGGATTGCTGGCATTTTCCATCTGGAATTTTATGCCAGTGGCAGATCCCTGACTGTGATGGTAGAAGGGTAAGGACCTCATCCAAATGCATCAACAGGAATAGTGTTTCACTGTGAAACTGCCAAGTATTTCAGACCGGTGCCTAATAAGGCAAAACCTTGTTGCAATTATGTGTGAAGTGTAATTTATCTAATGTAATTATGAGATGTTTAGAGCCAGTCATTTGAAATAGACTCCACTCCTCTGTTAACTTTTGACATTGAAGAGACTGTAATCATGTTGCAGACCATCAACCCTTGGATTAAAATTTCAACCTACAGTGAGCTTCAAACTGCTTTGCATTTACCCTTAGAAGAAAAGGGAGGTTGAATAATTTTTGTTACGTTGATTTATCTTAGGAAAATGGGTGCCAAGGTTCTGAATTACAGTAATTATTGTAAGCATGTAAAATATTATCAACTACAAGATACACCTGATGTGGTGTGGATGGATTAGTGCACATGCAAAGACCAATTTGAGAACATTTCAATTTTTGCTGCGTTTGCTAGGGCTAATTACATCCACTTAAAATACAGATTGGCTCTAAAATGGCAGTGGTTTGCAGGTCCTAAGTGTTAGGACTTTGGTTAAAGCAAAAGGAAGAAAATAATTCTTTTTCTTTTAGCTTGTCATGCAGTTTGTGCTAAGGCTTTCAGTAGTACTTTATTGTGACAGCTCATTTTCCTTTTCATTTGATGCCCTCATATACACCTTGTCACTCTATTAAACCAGAAAGATTTAGTTTCTTAAAGAGCCTTCAATGAAGCTGTTATAAAGCCTTTTCTCAAAACAACAAATATGGAGCCTGAACACATGAGATTACATTGTTTTAGTTTATGTTGCTTTTTTGAGGAAATAAAAACAGGAGAGAGCAAGAGTTTATTGCTTAAGAAGTATCAGCTATTATCATCAAAAGGGTTCATAATTTTGAGTTTCATTTTTATTTTGACCAGAACACTTTTAGGTAATAAATGTTGCAATTGAATCTTGTTTTTTTTAGGAAGTTGTTAAAACAAGCTAAATGCTTTCCATTTATGGATAACAAACTGATGCTCTAAGTTTAGGAATTACTGTGCCAAAATTTGAGTATTTCTTTGATTTCCTTGTAACCTGTAAAACTGACTGTTTCTGGTTATTCTGGGACCTTTGAACTAGGGGTCTTACCTCAGGTGGGATGTCAAAAGAATATATAGATTGTGATGCTGTTTTCTCTCCATTACTAGGAGCAGTTTTTTATCTGGGCAAGTTGTGATTCAGACAATGCCACTAGATTTCTACTTGAGAATCTGCCTTTTGTGGCCTGTTTTATGGATATTTTCACTTTTTTCATTGCAAGTTTTTAGGATTTTCTAAGTGTGTGTTTCTAAAAAAGCAGCACCCAAATTAATTGCATCTTATCAGTACGTAAGAACTACTTTATGGCATTTTAACCTGCAAATGCTATGATAGCGTGTGTGGAAATGGAATTTAACTCACTTGGCGGACTTGAAATATATCCCTAAGCAGTAATTGCAACATCTTACCAAATTCTCGAGCAGGAAACCAACCTTTTTCTAAATGGCATTTTTATGAACTGTTTTAAGGACTGTTTACTGGAAAGCTGCCTAATCACTGCATTCCGTGGGTAATGGCTGAGATATGTGTCCTGAATTAGTAGCAGGAAGATGCTCAGCTACTCTGGCAGGGAACAGTTGATACTGCTTTTGCTAATGCATGTAAACCACAGAGAAAATTCTGAATATGGAGAAAATTTTTATCAATAGCCCCATTTAATTGTATCCTTCATTTGAACGGTGCCTTGCTTCAGCGATTTTTAAGGAAATTATTGAGACTATTTTTTTAAGTGGTAGAAGTAACAATTAAAACCCGTCCATGAAAAGATTTGGGAATACATTTAATTGATAGAAAGATTAGGTATATCAGGGGAAAAATCCACGTTGCTGGCATTCTTCTGTTTTTGGGTCTTGGCAAAGGAACTAAAATGGGTTAAGAGGAAATTGCTTGTTCCACAGTGTGCTGTGTGTGGCTTCCTGGGGATTTTACCTTTACGGTGAGTGTTCCTCTGAACACAATGAAGCTGCAGGCATGTGCTAAATCCAGTTAAGGAGATTTCCAGTCTAGTCTTTTGGCTCTGGAAGAGTCCCTAACTGTGCACCTGGGACATAGTGTTGAGGGTTGGGTTTGTTCCTTCTTTCTCTGGGGAATTTTTTCCCCACGGGTTGCCAAGGGGACCGGGTGTTGGATACTTGAGAGTGCTTGGCTGAAACAAAGAGATGGACAAAAGGTGGAAAGAGGAGATAACGCAGGTAAAAGACACAGCTTGAGGCAGCTGAGTGCTTTTCTGCTTCCGGCGTTCGGGAGACGCGTGTCGGTTGCTCCTCGAGGATCTCAGCCGCCGCAAAGCACGCCGAGGAGAAGCTGGGCGCTTTCTGCCTCGCCTTCGAGCTTCTTCGGCGCTGCTCCTCTTGCTGCAGCGTGACCCTGCACCCCCTGCGCTGCCGGGACATCCTGCCCCTGCCTGCCGGGACACCCTGCCATCCCAGCTACCAGCCCGGGACTTTTCCACTGTTCCAGCTTGGTGCTCTGAAGATCCTGCAGGGACACCGAAACCAAACTGCCCTGGGTTTTGTGAAACAAAGCCCTCAAAGTTCTTAGTACTGTTGTCGTTTGTCATTAATGCTGTAGTTGTTTGGTGGGGAGAGAGTTTTTTTGTGTTTGTTTGCTTTGTATTACATACTAGTAAAGAACTGCTATTCCTATTTCCCAAATCTTTGCCAAAAAGCCTCTGATTATAATTTTACCTAGCAGATACCTGTCTTCCTAAACCGAGACAGATTTTGGCGCCCAACGTGGGGCTTGAGGGCACTGAGAAAAGAAAAGGGAAGAGAAATAGCAGTTCTTAACTAACCTAGTGCTTTCTTTTGTGTGCGTTAGATATAAAAACCTCATTAGGCTGCATCATGTGGTCTAACTTAGCCTGGTTTGGGTGGCATGTGGTTGTGGCTGTATTCCTTCCATTTGCAGGCCCTTATCTAAACATGGGCCCTATAACTAAGGCTACTGTGACTGTCATCCAGTTTATTTTATGGCTTAATAAGGTGAAGGACTCATGGATTTTTAATTTCCTCTGGAAGGCAGGCACATGGATTCAGGGCTATCGTACACTAACTGTGTGTTTTTGGAGTTACTTTAACAATGGTACCTACTGTGAGGAAATGACACCGGGGGAAGTTTCTTTTTCCCAACCCTTTACCCATCTCTTTGGGTCTGCCCCACCAGTTTTTGAAGGGTTTAAATCCTCTCTGAATGCTAATGATATCATACAATGGCTGGTGCTGCTAATATGCGTATTCTGTTTAGCATTCAGAGATAAGGGAAGATTGACCTGGATAACCACCCTGATACCTAGCCCACAGAATAGAGATGATACCCCAGAGCCTGACTCTGCCCCACAGCCTGCCTCAGAAAGGACCCACCCGGATTGGGTTGAGGTTCTGGTAAAAGAGATAGGCCAAATGCTGAAAGAGTACATTTCCCCAGCTCATGAAAAACCCTCCCCCTGCCCCGAGAAGGCAGAGACTGATGGTGCAGCAGTGGAACCCACAGATGTTACAACTGTCCAAGTTCCAGCTGAACCACAAGGGCAGCCACAGCCAGCAGCAGTTGCCCCTGTGGAAACAAGGAAGTGTAAAGTGAAATAGTCAGATCCTGATATTAAGGGTAAGAAAGGAGAGTCCTCACAGTCCACAGAAGAGCCACAGGTTGAGATCATCACTGAGTCCCTGACATATGAAAGTCTACGTAATCTGCAAAAAGATACTGTACGACGAGGACGTGAGGCTTATACAGCCTGGCTACTTCGAGTCTGAGACCTTATGGGTACAGGTGTGCAACTGAATAGTGCTGAAGCAAGAAATTTGAGACCCTTGACCCAGGACTCAGGTATAAATCAGGTATTTGTAAGAGAGCAAAGGCCCCTTCCCCTTTGGGAACGACTTCTAATGAGTGTGAGAGAGAGATTTGTCCACAGAGACAGAATGCAAGAGCACAACAATAGAATGCGATAGAAGACCCTTGAGGAAGAAATCCAACAGTTGAGAGAAGTGGCAGTATTGGAAGTACTTTTTGGGAAGACCGGACAGCATGATAATGACCCCGACAAAGTTAAATGCACAGGGCACATGTTGTGGAATCTGGCAACTCATGGACCATCCCAATACGCCACATTCATCGCAACAATTAATGCCGAGGATAACCGAGAGACAGTGAGTTCTGTTGCCAACAAGCTCAGAAATTATGAAAGTATGATCAATAGTCCAATGCAAGCTCATGTCTCTGCGGTAGTGAAAGAACTCAAAGAGGAGATGAGGGAAATGAGAGAAGAGATGAGAAGGAACAGTTCCCATGTAGCACCGGTGCAAGTCACAAGCCCCAGAATCAGAGCCCAACATTCCCCAGCGAGAGAGAGAGGGTACACCCCTCGAGCTGACCTGTGGTTTTATCTGCGAGACCATGAGAAAGACATGAGAGCGTGGCATGGGAAACCTACTTCTGTCCTGGCAGCACGGGTACGTGAGCTCAAGGAGAGAAACGCTAACAGAGGGAGTTCCACTAGAATGAAGGTAGCCTCAGCCTCCCATGAGCAAGCTGCCAGGTATTACGGAGGTGGGAATGCTGTGTCAGATTCCCTCGAAAGAACCTCTACCATGTACGTCCAAGAAGAGAATAATAACCAGTGCTAGAGGGGCCCTGCCTCTAGCCAGGAAGAGGCACAAGAAAATCGAGTTTTTTAAACTGTGTGAATTCGATGGCCTGGCACATCAGAGCCACAAAAATATGAAGCTTTAGTAGATACTAAGTCGCAGTGTACTCTAATGCCATCAAGACATGTGAGGGCAGAACCGATTTCCATTGCCGGGGTGACGGGGGAATCACAGGAACTGACTCTGGTTAAAGCCGAAGTGAGCCTAACCGAGAAAGAGTGGCAGAAACTTCCGATTGTGACCGGCCCAAAGGCTCCATGTATTCTGGGCATAGACTTCCTCAAGAATGGATATTATAAAGACCCTAAAAGACTCAGATGGGCTTTTGAAATAGCTGCTGTGAAGACAGAGAACATTAAGCAGTTGAACACCTTGCCGGGACTATCAGAGAACCCATCTGCAGTGAGACTCCTGAAGGTAGAAGAACAACAAGTACCTGTTGCCACCTCGACAGTGCACCGTAGGCAGTATCAAACAAATCGGGACGCCGTGATCCCCATCCACAAGATGATCCGTGAGCTGGAGAGCCAAGAAGTGGTCAACAAAACCCACTCACCCTTCAACAGCCCCATCTGGCCTGTGCGCAAGTCTGATGGAGAATGGAGACTGACTGTGGACTATCGTGCATTGAATGAAGTGACTCCACCGCTGAGCGCTGCTGTGCCGGACATGCTGGAACTTCAGTACGAGCTAGAGTCCAAGGCAGCGAGGTGGTATGCCACTATTGACATTGCCAATGCATTTTTCTCCATTCCTCTGGCTGCAGAATGCAGGCCTCAGTTTGCTTTCACCTGGAGAGGCGTGCAGTACACCTGGAACCGGCTGCCCCAGGGGTGAAAACACAGCCCCACCATCTGCCATAGGCTGATCCAGGCTGCACTGGAAAAAAGTGAAGCTCCGGAACATCTACAGTACATCGATGACATCATTGTGTGGAGAAAGACTGCAGCTGAAGTGTTCGAGAAAAGAGAGAGGATCATCCAGATTTTGCTGAAAGCCGGGTTTGCCATCAAGAAGAGCAAAGTCAAGAGACCTGCCAGAGAGATCCAGTTCCTGGGAGTAAAGTGGCAAGATGGACGGCAGCAGATCCCCACTGAGGTCATTGATAAGATCACAGCAATGTCTCCACCGACCAGCAAAAAAGAAACACAAGCTTTCCTAGGAGCCATAGGTTTTTGGAGGATGCACATTCCTGAGTACAGTCAGATCGTGAGCCCTCTCTACCTGGTTACCCGCAAAAAAAAAAATTTCCACTGGGGCCCTGAACAGCAACAAGCCTTTGCCCAAATCAAGCAAAAGATTGCTCATGCAGTAGCCCTTGGCCCAGTCAGGATGGGACCAAATGTGAAGAATGTGCTTTATTCTGCAGTCAGGAACAACGGTTTGTCCTGGAGCCTTTGGCAGAAGGTGCCAGGGGAGACCCGAGGCCGACCACTGAGATTCTGGAGTCGAAGTTACAGAGGATCTGAAGCCAACTACACTCCCACAGAGAAGGAGATCTTGGCCGCCTATAAAAGAGTTCAAGCCGCCTCAGAAGTGATTGGCACAGAAGCACAACTCCTCTTGGCACCCCGACTACCAGTGCTGGGGTAGATGTTTAAAGGAAAGGCTCCCTCCACGCACCATGCCACCGATGCCACATGGAGCAAATAGACTGCCCTCATCACACAGCGTGCCCGTATTGGAAACCCAAATCGCCCTGAGATTTTGGAGATAATTACAAACTGGCCAAAAGGAGAAAACTTCGGTTTCACGGACGAAGAGGAGCAGGTACAAGTAACACGAGCTGAAGAAGCTCCTCCATACAACCAACTGCCAGCAAAAGAAACACACTACGCTCTTCACTGACGGTTCCTGTCGCATCGTGGGAATGAACCGTAAGTGGAAAGCAGCTGTATGGAGCCCCACACGACAGGTTGCAGAAGCCACTGAAAGAGAAGGGGGATCAAGTCAGCTTGCTGAACTCAAAGCTGTTCAATTAGCCCTTGACATTGCTGAAAGAAAGAAGTGGCCAAAGCTCTACCTCTACACTGATTCGTGGATGGTAGCCAATGCTCTGTAGGGCTGGCTGGAAAAGTGAAAAAAGGCCAACTGGCAGCGTAGAGGAAAACCAATCTAGGCTGCTGATGAATAGAAAGACGTTGCCACTCATGTAGAAAAGCTGCCTGTGAAAGTCCGCCATGTAGATGCCCATGTTCCCAAGAGTCGGGCTAATGAGGAACACCAAAACAACAAGCAGGTAGATCAGGCTGCCAAGATAGAAGTGTCAAAGATAGATTTAGATTGGCAACACAAAGGAGAGTTGTTCCTAGCCCGATGGGCCCATGATGCCTCGGGTCATCAGGGCAGAGATGCCACCTATAAGTGGGCCCGAGACCGAGGAGTGGATTTAACCATAGACAATATTTCTCAGGTTATCCATAACTGTGAGACATGTGCTGCAATCAAGCAAGCCAAGCGGGTGAAGCCCTTATAGTATGGTGGGCGGTGGTCCAAATATAAATATGGAGAAGCCTGGCAGATTGACTACATCACCCTTCCCCAAACCCGCCAGGGCAAGCATTATGTGCTAACCATAGTAGAAGCCACCACTGGATGGTTGGAGACCTACCCTGTGCCTCATGCTACTGCCCGGAACACCATCCTGGGCCTAGAAAAACAAGTCCTGTAGAGACATGGCACCCCTGAGAGAATCGAGTCAGACAATGAAACTCATTTCAAGAATAGTCTTATAAGCACCTGGGCTAGAGAACATGGCATTGAGTGGGTGTACCATATTCCTTATCATGCACCAGTGGCCGGAAAAGTTGAACGGTGCAATGGCCTGCTTAAAACTACCTTGAAAGCACTAAGTGGAAGAACCTTTAAGAACTGAGATACTAATTTAGCAAAGGCCACCTGGTTGGTGAACACTCGAGGTTCCACCAACCGAGCAAGTCCTGCCCAATCTGAGCCCTTGCAAAAGACAAACAGAGATAAGGTTCCAGTAGTACACATGAGAGGTATGCTGAGAAAAACTGTTTGGATTAATCCTGCCTCCAGCAAAGACAATCCCATCCGTGGGGTTGTCTTCGCTCAGAGACTAGGTTGCACCTGGTAGGTGATGCAAAAGGATAGAGAAACCCGATGCATACCTCAAGAGAACCTTGTTTTGGAGTGAACTATCCATGACAATGTAGCTGCATCCATATTTGCATATATATATATATGTATTTTTAATAGTTAAAACTCAATGTAATATGTTTGTATGGGAAAAAAATTCGGGGTGGATAATGTTGAGGGTTGAGTTTGTTCCTTCTTTCTCTAGGGAATTTTTTCCCCACGGGTTGCCAAAGGCACCAGGTGTTAGATACTTGAGAGTGCTTAGCTGAAACAAAGAGATAGACAAAAGGTGGAAAGAAGAGATAACGCAAGTAAAAGACACAGCTTGAGGCAGCTGCGTGCTTTTCTGCTTCCGGCGTTCGGGAGACGCGTGTCGGCCGCTCCTCGAAGATCTCAGCCGCCGCAAAGCACGCCGAGGAGAAGCTGGGCGCTTTCTGCCTCGCCTTCGAGCTTCTTCGGCGCTGCTCCTCTTGCTGCAGCGTGACCCTGCACCCCCTGCGCTGCCGGGACATCCTGCCCCTGCCTGCCGGGACACCCTGCCATCCCAGCGACCAGCCCGGGACTTTTCCACTGTTCCAGCTTGGTGCTCTGAAGATCCTGCAAGGACACCGAAACCAAACTGCCCTGGGTTTTGTGAAACAAAGCCCTCAAAGTTCTTAGTACTGTTGTCGTTTGTCATTAATGCTGTAGTTGTTTGGTGGGGAGAGAGTTTTTTTGTGTTTGTTTGCTTTGTATTACATACTAGTAAAGAACTGCTATTCCTATTTCCCAAATCTTTGCCAAAAAGCCTCTGATTATAATTTTACCTAGCAGATACCTGTCTTCCTAAACCGAGACACATAGGATTGTCCAAAAGTGTCCCCATTGCACATTGCGAGGAATCCTGGTCTTCATTCTGCTGGTTTAGTTTGATGTTTCCATATTCTTCTAAAAAAGAATCATTGCTTTCTGTCCAGTGCCTGCATTCACAGCTGTCTGGCTTTTACCTTTTCTTCAGCTGCCTCTTCTCCACACAAGTGCCCTTGTCTACTTAACTCTTTCTTTTATGGCACCTGTTCAATAGCTGGAGTTAAACTTCTTGCCCTACTCTGAATTTCTAATTTCCCATTTGAGGATGAGGCAATCACCGCTGACTTCCCAGAGGGCACTCCTTCGCTTAGTTATCCAGCTCTTAGCAGTTTGAAAGGGACAGAGAAATGGAAGGAAATAGCTTTGGTTCATAAATATTTTTGCATTAATAATAATTAAAGTTAAGATCAATGACTGTAGTACAGATGACTACCAATAGTGCTTTATAGCCCCTTTGGGAACTGAAATTATGTGAAATAATTCCAAATAGCCTCCCTCGAATGGTTATTCTGTGAGCAGCAGTAGCTCTGTTTTAAGGCTGACGTGGTGTCAGGAGGTCTCTGGGCATGCCAGGAGTTTCAGGTTGCTCACTTTTCTGTTATTTTTGCCCATCTCCAAGTGTTTCCATTCTACATTTGGTCTTCCTGAAAATATCTGTGTGTCTTCCTTCATTTGGACATTGCAAAGCATGACTGCTTTTGTGGAGGACTTTTCACCCTTTCCCAGTCTTGTGCCTTTTGTTTCTTTTGGATGTAAATCCAAGCAAGCTGCAAATCTTTTATTTCTTCTTGGGATTTAGCAGTGGTGTCAGCGAGTACAAAAAAGAGTTCAACATGTTTTATTGTTACCAAAAGCATTTCCAGGAGTGGGAATGAGGGATAGGAATCCATGGCACAGGGATGGTGGATCCCTGCTTATCTCTGCAGTATTTTAGAGTGTGTTTCAGTGTATCCCTGAACCTCTTTTGCAAATATTGTTAAAAAGGCAGTGCTTCCCAAAGCAAGAAATGAACCCAGGAAAAAAAAATCTCACAGTCTTATCACAGCATGCTTTTTCTTTCTTATAAAACCAACATAATCAAAACAAAAACCAATTAACCAAAACCAAACCAAACAAAAAACCTCAGAAACTAACCAAGCAAAAAAAAAAAAACCTCAAAGCCCCCAAAAAACTAAAACAAAACCAAAAATGTGTTGTATGAACTTTCTGATGACTCCATGTCAATTCATACCCAAATAGCTAAGTTGCAAGAACTCACTAGTCATTTGCAGCAAGACACAGGCTTGGCTTTAACAGATTGGCTAAGATCTTTCAGGTGAGGGCCTTGGATAACCTCCCTACTGCAACATGTAATCAATATTGTGATTGTTATTTTACTGCTTGTCCTTTTTGTACCTTGCTTTTTTTGCTGCTTGCAACAGATGATGTATCGCGTAGCAGAAACAGTAACTACTCGACACACTGCGTTTGTTGCACAAAATAAAAAAGAGGGAATTGTTGAAGAATGGTTAGCAGTGCAAGGCCACGGATCATTAGAGGCCTTATGGCCCGATACCAAGTGCTAGCAGCCTACGTGCTGCTGAGACAAGCTGTCCTTGGGACAGCAGTAAGCACGGACACAGGCCAAAGATAAAAGAACTTGTGGTTAATAGAGCATAGCAGTAAGCACGTATACAAAGTTTTCAGCATGCCAAGAAGAGGAACATTCTCACGCTTGATATAGCCAATCAAGTATAGATGAGTAGTGTATGCTAACCAACTATAATTTGACAAGTATGCTGAACGCTTCGGGCAAAAGTATAAGAACGGATGTTATGAGCAATAAAGTTGAACAATGCTTTACCAATCATATTGGTTGATTGCATTCTTCCCTCACCGAAATGCTCCGCAGTGCAGCACATCCTGCGTAGGAGACGGTCCTGGTGTCCCAGAGGGAATTGTGCGTGGCTTTGCGGACAGTGGTGCAGATGGAGCCCAGGTCGCTGAGGGCCAGGTTGAGCAGGAGGAAGAACATGGGGCTGTGCAGGTGGTGGCCGCAGGCTACGGCGCTGGTGACCAGGCCGTGGCCCAGGAGGGCAGCCAGGGAGATGCCCAGGAAGAGGCAGAAGTGCAGGAGCTGCAGCTGCCGCGTGTCTGCCAGCGCCAGCGGGAGGAAGTGGCTGATGGAGCTGCTGTTGGACATTTGCTGTGGCTGCATATGGGGACGTGTTCATGGATAAAGGACAGTGACAAGTCAGGACTGGCTGCTTTGAGCCAAACCCGTGCCATTCCCTGTAGCCTGTCCTGCTGGTGTTGGTGTCTTTGGGGCGGACCCTGACTGCCGACACAACAGCAACACATTCGCTTAAGAGCTGGACTAGGTCAGTGCAAAAGATGGCGGCCAGGGCTGAGGGAGCCACACACAAGATGGCGGCCAGGGCTGGAGAACCACACACAAGATGGCGGCTGGGGCCGGGCTGCCAGGGCGGCTGATCTCACTAGGAGGCGCAGCCTCAGCCCTCTGGCTGCCATCCTGCGTGGGGCAGGCTGAGCCCCCCTGCAGTGTCTGTTGGAATGGACATTAACGGACACCCGGGAAAAGGACACGGTCTGGCACCTTTGCTCTGTGCACACAAACACAGACCAGCCAGTTTGGAACGCCAACTGGCAGTACTTTGATGTCAAGGCAATTCAAATAGGGGAAAATAGAACAAAACTCCAGGCATTGAACGTTTTAAAATAAAAACTTCTTTTTTTTTTTTTTTTTTTTTTTGAAAGAGGGCTAAAAGCACTTCTTGTGCACATGGACTCCAATTAGCATCAAGCAGCATCACAAGTGGTTTCGTCCAGGCAGGAGTCACAGTGAATGTGAGGTGATGAAAACGGAGATGGGATCTGCTTGAGGCGGATGGTGCAGCGGCTGCTCACCTGCGACGTGTATCCCTCAGGGTACCCATTTCTTTAGAACACTATGAAGACTAGAGGGAATTGAAAGTCCACTGCAGTTTAGGTTGTTCTTCACGAGATTGTTCAAGTCGAGCACAGCCATTCTGTTCAGCAGACACACGGGCAGGGGCTTCTTGGAGCGCTGCTCTGGCACCCATTCTTTGGAGGAGGGGATTGCAGGAAAGAAGAAAAGAAGCTCATCAACTACTGAAGAGGAAGAGTCACTGACAGGAAGCAGTGGGTTAAGAAATGTGAGGGGAAAAAAGGCAGAAAACATGAGGTGACAAGTGTGAGAAATGGGAGTGGAAAAAGGAGGGAAGTGTGAGGGAGGAAAAGGGAAGGAAACCTGAGTGGGAAAGGCTGAGAAAACTGAGGGGAAAATGGTGAAGACGTGAGTGAAAATAGGAGAGGAAGGTGAGAGGAGGAAAAGGCAGGACATATGACGGGAAAATTCTAAGAAACATAATCAGGGAAGGCTGAAAAACATAGAGGAAAAAATGGAGGGAAATGTGAGGGGAAGAGAGTGAGAAAATTACTGGCAGAGAAAGAGAAACAGGCAGCAAATGTGAGGGGAACATTGTGAGAATCCTGAGGGGAAAAGAGGGAGAAACCAGAGGGCAGAAAAAGGCAGAAAACATTAGGGGGGAAAAAAGGGTGGGAAGTTGGATGGGAAAAGTGACAGAAAACAGGAGTGAAAAAAGAGCACAAAATGCTAGAGGAAAAGTATAAGCAACATGAGGGGGAAAGAATGATGAACGTGAGGGGAAAAGTGGGAGAAATGGGAGAGGGAAAGCCTGGGAAACACGAGGGCAAAAGTGAGAAACATGAGGAGACAACTTGGAGAAAAATGACTGAGGAAAGGAGAAAAGCATGAGGAGAGAAAAGGGCAGGGTAAGTGAGGGGAAAATTGTGAGAATCGTGCGAGAACAAAAAAGCAGGAAAAAGCGGGAAGCTGGGGAAGTGCGAGAGGCAAAGTGTGAGGAAAGGGAGCTGAAAAGGGTGGGGAAAAGAAGTAAAACTTGGGAGGCAAACATGACAGGAAAACTGTGAGACTCGAGAGGGGGAAGGAGTGGAAATGTGAGAGGGAAAAGAACAGGAAAGGTGAAGGGAGAAAAGGAGCGAAGGCAGGATTGGCATGACAGCTGAAATGATTCCTAACACATTCCCCCATGCATTTGCCCATTTATTGCACTAGCCCAGGGCTTCTCTGTATGTCCGTCTCCCCCTGTGCCTTGATTCCTGTTTGGAAGCAGCAGAAGTGCAGGATGTGCCCACCAGCAGGAGCTGCTCCAGGCTGGGAAGGGGCCAGGTGGTGCTGATTTCCAGAGGCTTCTGTGTCCCAGGTGAGGCCAGGGCAGGAGTGGGTTGAAAGGTGCTGCTGCTGCTCCTCTGTGCCAGAGAGCCCTGGCTGGGCAGGGCACGGCGCCCACTGCACTGCGGGCTCTTTCTCCTGCCACAGCTGGGCACACCTGGCAACAAATCATGATGACTTGTGGGGAAACCAAGGGCTTTGTGGAGGCTGCATTGCTCTGCACACACCCGGGCCACCTGCAGCACAGAGCTTTGGCCCCCGGAAATGTAAACCCGAGGGGAACAGCTGGAAAAGGTTTCGTTTTCACCTTTCAATAGAAGCAACTAAAATCAAAGTTACCAAGAAGGGCTCCGATCCCTGGTGCCAGCTCGGTGTGAGAAAGGAGGCATGACTTTATTTCAGTGCTGGGTGCGTGGGGAATCACTTTCCTAACACGTGCTCAGCCAGAAATCCCACCTACTCATTTGTAACCATGGAAATAAGACCTACTCATTACTTTGCTGAAACTCACAGGCTAAACATTCCCTCAAATTAGTTGACATATTTAAACCACTTCTCAGAAGTTACTGACAGGAGAGTAGGGCTCTCTTGAGAGTCTCGGGTGGTCATTTGGGGAACATCCCATTCCTGCAATTCTCCTCTGATGCCCAAGAGCCTCCTACAACCACTCTTTTCCCCCTGAATTCATTCCAGCTACATTCTTAGGAAGACTACTCTATTCTCAAGGCTAAGGTAGCCACTTGCACACATCAATCACTGCACTGGGGGAATAGAGGGCTCAACACTCTGTTAATGCAAAGGGAATTCACAATTTGTTACAGTTCAACATTTTCTCAAAACCTGCCTTCTCTGGGAATTGCTCACAAGCATGTCCTCAATGCACCTTGAAAATGTTTTTGCTGACTGAAGCCAGAGTGTGTCTTTCCTTCAGCAATTCAGAAGAAAAACACAAACTGCCTACTGAAACCCTTCTGCTCCCTTCCAAATCAGTTCACTGCTCAAGCACGAGCCACAGGCTCATGCCCGATTCCCTCAGTGAGATAGGAGGTAATATTTTGCTGCAGCTGCAGGGTTATTAGAAGAAGGAACGAAAGCTGTTGGTTCTTGGGGTTGTTATTTAGGGTTTGGATTGGTTCTAGTTGATTTGTTGGGTGTTGCTGTGAGCTGGGAGAGGGGCCAGCGTGAAGACCAAACCAAAAGGGAAGTAGGAGAAGAGGGGAGGGAACAGAAAAGGAGGCGGTGGGGACAGAATACATGTTTCCTATTTCCCGGCCAAAGGGAAAGGGGACACGGTTCGCCCTGGGCTGGGAAAGGCCATAAATAGCAGCATTTTCTGTGTGTGTGTTGTGTGTGTGTTTGGCTCTTGGGAGAGGGAGATACACACCCAGCTCAGGTGAATCCTTCCTAAGAAACAGTTCTCTTTGGCTTTGATGACTTTGTCTCCCCATTTAATTTCATCTAAGAGTTGGCTCCTTTCTAACACCCCTCTCCCAGCAGCTCAGGGCTGCATTGCACAGTGCTTGCTGTGTGCCAGAGAGCTCAAAGCAGGCTGGCCTGGTGCCCCGGAATATTTCTGCAGAACACTCTGCATTTCACCCCTTTGCTCTGGCTCAGTGCACAACTCCAGCACTGCAGGCGCTTCCTCCCAGAGCCGTGTGAGGCCCCGGCTCCTGCAGATGTGACCTGACAAGCTGTCCCTGCCTGCCGCTGGCCTCGCTTCCCCCGGCAGAAACGCCGTGCCTGAAGGAGGCTGCCCTGTGCAGGAGCCTGCGGAGCAGCCCGGCTCCCTCCCCTGTGCCCAGAGCGCTGCACACACTGCTCGCCTTGGCCAGGAGTTAGAGGGCAGCCGGCACAAGGGTGGCAATCCTCAGCCAGGCCTGCAGCCCTCGGCTGTGGTTTGCCTTTCTCTGCTCCTGTGCACGCTCCGGACGGCCGATGCCACCGGTCTGTGCTGTGCCCAGCACGGCCACGCTTCCCCTCGGGAGAGCCTTCCCCACTTTCCAACTGTACCAAAGAAGCCATCAATGTCACTCTCCACCTCTAAGAAAAAACTGACACTTCAGAAGAAAATGTTGAGCTTTCTCAGAGGCTCAGAAGGAGGACAATCTTTGAAACGAGTTGAGGTTTCACAAACTTTATTTCCAATCCTATGCTACAATCCTACTCCACTGTCCTAGCTGCAATCCTACTCTGCAGTCCTATTCTACAATCCTTCTCTATAGTGGTGTTGGAGAAAACAGTTGTCTGATTCCTGTCTCCTCCTTCCACTCTTTCACTGAAGTGATCAGTGGCACCAGGCTGGACACAGGCTTGGCTGATGTTATAAATGAATGCTGCACAAAGAAAAAAAGAAACCAAGAATGAACCATTACTTTGCAAGCTAAGAGCCTCAAAGGCAGGGCAATATTTTTCAAAGGAAAAGGAGATTGAATCAGAGTAGGTCGAAGGAGCAACAGTGGGGCCACATTGGCACAGCTTGCTGCAAGAGCTGCTAAGTGCCCCAGGCCTGGAAATATCTCAGGTCTGAGCATCCTGATCTCTTGAAAGAGGTCCCTGGTCATATTGCAGGGCACGCGGAGCAGATGAGCTTTACAGGCCCCTGCCAGCCCAGCCCAGTCTAGGATTCCTGACTGTTCTCATTTGAACAGCACCAAGAGTGGAGGTGAAGAGGAGGAGGCTCCCCTGATGCCTGGCCGTTCAGTGCAGGAGGAGCCCGTCCCTGGGACACTGTTTCCCCTGCAGCCCCTTGGCATTTTACCTGCAGCAGCTCCTTGGCAGACCAGCGCCGCTCCTCGTCTCTCTGCAGGCAGCAGCTCAGGAAGTCACGCAGCAAAGGTGAGCAGAGCTTGGGCTGCTGCAGCTTTGGGATCCCTTTGGTGGCTTTCAGGAGTCGAGCCTGGAGAAAAAGGAAAGATGAGTTTCTCACCTGCTTCTTTCACGTCTGGAACTGCTCTCCCAGATGCCATGGTTGAAGCTGCACTCTGCAGTGGCACTTTCTGCCGTGGCACAGAGGCAGAGATGACTTTCCTGGACCAACAAAACACCTATAGCCCAATGCAGCCACAGCTTTTCCAGCATCCAGCAGATCTTGCCTTGGCAGCTGATTTCATTGACTGACCTTGTTAGTGAAAACAATAGCAGCAAAAGCAGGTTTCCTTCTCTGAGGATTCACCTGAGCAGCTTGACAGGCTAGTTGGAAGAGGGACTTTGCTCTACTAACTCACTCTACTATTTCCAAAGATAATTACATGAAAAGCATCTCTGCAGCACTTGTTGGTCCCTTAAGCACAGCTGCCATCAAACCAAAGGCATCAAGCTTTTTCCTGGGTTCTTGAAAACAATGGGAATTGCAAGCAAAGAAAGGAAATCCCTCAGTTATTCCTCAGGTAAGGAAACAAGCATTTGGAATCCCATCTTCCACACAGACACATGAAGATGCATGCACAAATGTCTTGGGACGAAAATGCCTCTTTGGGCACACAGGAAACACGTGCACCTCCGTCTCTCATCAGACTGCAAATTTCAGCTTCCCTTAGGCAGCAAAAGGAAAATTTTGGTGGTCAAAGCAGAAGAGGGAGAAACACCATCCATGTGGTAGCCCTCTGCTCATTTGGATCCTCAAGTCAATGCATTAATGGTATGGCCATCCTAGAAAGTGCCAGGAAACAAAGGGGTGGGTTTGGCAGGCTCTCCACATGGCCAGGCTTCATCTTGGTGACATGGAGGTGGCGGCTTGGGTTAGGAAAGAAAGACGGTCACTAAGTGTTTCAGCACCACCGCACAAGAAGCACAACAGACTCTGTGGCCTTCACAGCCTCTTGTCAAGGTTTCAGGCAAATTTCCTTGTGAGAAGAACGGGGGTGCACTTCTTCTCTCCAAACCACTGTTTTATAAACTTTCTTGGGTTTGGGTTACTTTCCTTCATTTCAGGAAAGATAACACCACTTCTAAGATGCTTGTTTGCTGCTATTAGGGACGTCTACAAAGCCAAAAGAGCTGGAACGACTTCTAAGCCAAAGCCAAATGTTGCCTGAGAAGGGAGATTGTTTGCCTGGGCTAAGGCTTGAGTTCCCCCACGGATGCAACCAAAACCCCAGCAGATGCTGATGTGCTGCCGGGACATTTTCAGAAAGGGACTGTGGTGGAAGTAGTTCCAGCGGATGGCAATGGCATTTTGTCCAATGGCACACAGAACGTGGGATGGGGGAGAAAGACAGCGGGATCAGAGAGTATTTACACCTTACCATGGCAGAATTTTCCTCCCAGTCAGGAGCTTCTCCTTCCACCATTTCAATGACCACGATTCCCAAAGACCATATGTCCACTTTGGGGCCATAGGGTTCACCGTTCACTTCAGGTGCCATCCACTGAAGAGTCCCGACCACCGATCTCCGTCTACTCTGCTCAGGGGTGAGTTGAGCAGAGAGGCCAAAATCAGCTGGGGAGAAAGCAAACGACCGTTTTTATTTGAATCCTGTGCAATTAGGAAAGCACGCAAAAGAATTTCCCAGTAGAAGTTTGAGAATGTGCTCTTGAATCTCCTGGACAACTGTCCCTGCTCTGTTTCCTCAGGACTTTAGCCAAGGAAATATGGTGCTGGCTGCTTCAAAAATCCCCACATTTTTTACACGGCCTCCAGCAGTGTCTTTTCTTCCCCTGAAGCTTTAGACTTGTAGTCCCCTCCCTCTGGAAGGGACACACACAGAGCAATGCCACTGTGCACTGCTCGATCCTTGCCATAGGTCTGTGCACGTTGCCACCATGTGGTCAGCTCACAACAGGCTCCCTGCACTGCCACCAGCACCATTTTGGGGGGGCTGGCACTCACTCAAAAGCAGCCCCACAGCCCACATATCCCTGGAACGCTGCATCTGCCCAAGAATATACTGACCCAGCTTGACAGAGCCATCCGTTTTGAGGAGAATGTTGAGGCTCTTCAAATCTCTGTGCATCACGTGGTTGGAATGGAGAAAATGCAGTCCTTGCAGGCACTGAGAGAGAAACCAGAAACAGGAGGGCAAAAATCAGTGATGTGATTTCATCACACAAGAAAGGAAACAGCTCTCCAAGATTCCCTCTGCAGGGGAATGAGGAGTAATGGCAGAACACAGTGCCATTGAGGGCAAGAGCTCGCTGCTCCAACACAGGCAGAGCAGCACCTTTCTAAAGAAAGGCATGTCAGCTTGCCAAAGAGCAACAGCAACTGCTGGTGTAGACTCTGCCCTGCAAACCAGCCAGGATGACTGCTGCTGCAGTGGATGTGCTCAGAAGTACAGAGCATTCTGGCTGCACTGCTAACCTTTCCAGCTGAGGACTCAGAGAAATGAGTCTCTCTTTCTTCTTTGCTGTTCCTTTCAAATGCTACCACCACCACCACCTTTGCTTTTACAGGCAAGGAATGCAGTGCCAACAGGCCAAAGTTTAGAGAGGCAAGATGGAGAAGAGCAAATACAAGAGCCAGAGTGAGAATGCAACAGCAGGAGAGAAGAGGACAGGAACAGAGTCCAGTGAGTGCAGGGGCACTGGCAGGCAGTTCACTTGAGAGGCTCTTGCTTGCCCAGAGCATATCAGCAACACAGAAACAAAGCCTGGCTCACGGAATCACTCCTGTTCTGAGCCCCTTTCCCAGACAATCCTGCCCAAGCTCTGGGAAGCACAGCTGGGATCCCCGACTGACCTCCCGACTGATGATGGCAATCTCATCTTCTCTCAGGCGAGTCTTTTGGATTGTGTCATAAAGACTGCCTCCATCCATGTACTCCATCACCAGCCACAGTTCTTCATGCACAAGGTAGCTGAAAGAAGGAAACAAGGCCATGCAGATGAACATGCATTCGCTGGTTCCTTTGCTTGATTCTTGTTTTTGGGTCCCTTTGTGACAAGGACAGAATTAAAAGAATTAAAGACATTCCCTCCAGGCTGTGGGTTGTTTGCAGTCTGTGCAGTCTCAAGGAGAACAGCACATCTGTGAAAAAGGAGATGTCTCTGATGGCCAGCAAACAAAAAGTGCAGTTTAGTAACAACCAAGATGAAAAACCTGTCACCGTGATATTTCTGGAAATAAGCACCTAGTGTTCCTGGTATGGAGAGCCATGGAAAAGAGGGGCAACAATCCAAGGGAAATCCTCTCTAGCATGCTTCATCAGCATTGAAGAAACCTTAAAAAATCCATCCTGAGACAACATGGAGGCAGTGAGCTTACAGGGTACTGACTTCTTGTGGTAGAGTTGATGCAGGTTTTTGAACAATTTTTCAACTATGTGTTGGAAAGGCAGGGATGACTCATGGAGACAAACTGCACTCTCTTCCCATCCATTGGAGATGAGTAGAGAAATAATAATGAAGCAATAATTACCAGCTTTCTTTTCTGCCAGTGTCCAAAGTGGGGTTTTAACTTTGCATGCTTTTACTATGTAAACAAACCTTCATGGGATGAGACCACGACCACTCACCCGTCTAAATAATGGACGAGATGGGGACTCATATTCCTCTTCATGACCGTGATTTCAGTAACAATATCCTCCATCTCGCTCGGTCCCCGAAGATAGATTTTCTTGATGGCCACCTAGAATGAGATTGAAAATCAGTAACTTTAGAAGCTGGTGGAATGAGACCAAAACACACATGGGGAGAGAGATTTTGCAATGACACCACCAAGCCGTGCCAAAGTGCCTTGTAATTAGACAAAGGAGTAATTAGGAACTGACATTCCTACAGCTCATTTCTCTGCTCCTTTGGGGGCCAGTTCCAGGACACGTGGCCACTGACCACATTTTGCCTTGTCCACTTGTTAAAAATGGTGTGTCAATTATCATCCCCAAAGCTCTGAGCACACTCTCTGTCTGTCTGTACTTCAGAGGAAGAAATGCGTGCCTTGGTACTCTGTGGATACATCTCGGGCTATAGGCAGAGCTTGGGGCTTTTAGGGACGCCTTGCAGATCTCTCCCTACGTGCAGTTCCCAAGTGCAGCACTGCAGGTGGCTAAGGAACTGCCAGGAACATTCAGATGTATTTGTTGGCAGCCAGAAATGGGAATTCAGGACTCTGAAGCCGTAGCCCCAGAGAGCAGTGAGATGCTCCAAGGCACCACCTTTGTTGGAGCAATTGAGAGCCAGGGAGAGCGTCCTTCTCTGAAAGGAACCGCTGCCCTCCTTGCCTTCCTTCTGGCAGCTGAGCAGGACAAAGACTGTCCCAAATGCAGCTGGCTGGCTGGCACCCGTCTGTGCTTCTTGTGCCTTTGCAGCACAGCTCTAGCCACAGCTGCAGCCACAGCTGACACGAGAGAGGAAAGCCCTGGAGAGCAGCAGAATCTGCAGGGGCTCTTGACATTTACCTGTCTTCCTGTGGCAGTGTCGATGGCTCTGCAAACCTCTCCAAAAGCCCTAGAAACAAAACAGCAGCAAAGAAAGGAGAAGCCATTTAGACGTTGGAGTGAAAGGCAGTCCAGACAGGAGATGTCTGCTGGAAATGCCTCCAACCTGCAGCATGCAGGAGGGCTCTGCCAGAAGGCAGATGATGCATTTTCCTCTCCAGTGCATGGGCACTGGGCCTGTTTCTGAAGCATTGGGGTTTAGTGCCTCAGCTCAAAAGGCCAGGTGATTCTTTCATCTTGGATTTCAGTTTCTAAACTGGGCGGTTTTTGTCCTCAGCACAGACTATTTCCTTCAGCAAACTCTTGGGAAGAAATGCTCCTGAGAAGTGTTATCTGACTGCTATGATAGGGGGTAGGTTGCTGTTTCTGGTAATGAAATCCAAGTACCTTTGATAATGCCTTCTTACCACACAAATTCTGGCTGGTACTGAGAGATGGGGCAGACTAACCCCAGTGTCTGAATGTGTTTGCAGTTTGCCTGACTTCACACTTGATAGATATTCCAGCAGCAAATCGCCTGCCCCATGGTTGTGTAGAAGCAACTGTGGTTGGACTCACCCTCTGCCAACAATTTCCTTTTCGGTGTATTTCCTCCGGGGATTTTCTGTGCTCACCATTTGCCCTGAGGGAAACAAAATGCAAGATGCTCACTTGAAAGCCGACATCCCACCATCCAAGAGATACAAAAGGCAGCCCCACTGGGGCTCTAGAGTCTGGGCTTCTGAGTCCTTTGTGGCCAGCTGGGTAACAACAACAACAACAACAATTGCAACAAGACAGGCAGCTCTGCAGTACAAGCAGGCCAGCACAGAGAATGATTTTCTACAGTCCTTTGAAGAGATCTCTTGAAAGGAAACAAAGCACAGGGAGATGCATTCCCAGGAGAGGAGGGCATCTTCCCCACCTTGCAGCACTTTACCAAAAGAATGCCTTTCCCTTTGTAAACCCAAGCAGCTCATGCTCTAACCAATCCCAAGGGGCCTTCAGCAGCAGGACCCTCACCCTTGATGAGCAGGCTGAGCTGGAAGACGCCCTTGCCCGTGGCCCACGTGAAGAACCACACTGCTTCTCCTCCCCCTGACAGCAGGGATCAGTCCCTGCCATTGCACTCGCCCTCTCAGCCCCGCACACGTGCCCACCTTCCCGCAGCGGGCAAGGGCAGCAGGGACAGCAGTGCTCCTCAGGTGCCGGCGGGACACGGACAGCTGCCCAGAGGAGATGCTGACCCTCTGTGAGCCCAGCCCAGGCCATGCAGGAGCCGGCCCAGAGCAGGGGCTGCTGCCTCGGGGCAGCTCCGCGCTGCAGCGGCCGGCCGGCAGCGGGACTCTCCCAGCTAAGGAAGGCTCCAGCCTCGGCACTCACACCAGCCCTCAGGGCCAGGGCAGCCACCGCCACAAAGCTGCCAAAGCCCAGGCACCAGCACTGACAAGCAATGGCAAGAAGGCACGGCCACACCCAGCCCCTTCCAAGCTGGTGCCCCCACTGAGGACACGGCAGGATTGGCTTGGAGAGCAGACACACCCAGGTGCACATCAGTGCCCTTTTGTGCCAACAGGTGACGGGAGACAGAGAGTCAGCTGGGCTCTCTTCTCAGCCCCACTAGGTCTCATCTGAGGGCACAGGACCGGCAGCTGCTCTGGGCAAGAAGCAGCTTCAATGACTTGTGCTGTAGAATCACAAAGGGCACCCAAGTGAGGAGGATCATTGGGTCCAGCTATGCTGACGCGTGCTCACAATACACTGTCCCTCAGAGAAGAAAGACACAAGACGTACTCATGAACCCCAGGAAGTCATCCTCATCATACTCCATCTCCTGTTGCTGAGCAGCAGCTTTGTCAGTGCTGGAGATGAAGGAACTGCCCAGGCTCCAGTGCTCAGCTGGGGCAGGCCAGGCCCCTTCAGGTGACACTGCTGCTGCAGCAGCTTCAATAGAAGAGCCTGTGGAGATCTGAGACAACAAAAGAGTTTGTGTCAGAAAAGTGGCTGGCAGAGATTAGCCCCAGATCCCATTTTAAATGCAAGCCCTTAGGAAGGTGCTGTCAGCCAGTGACTGGGAGCTGCTGTCAGGCTCAGCTTTTTCACCTTTCTGCCCACAATTCACATTAATTCAGCCATTTCTTTCTGCTTCCCTGCCCACCTCTGCTTCCATTTTACCAAAAGAACAACCTGGCAACCAAGGCACCAAAATCCCTGTCTTCAAACAGCAACTCCACGTCCCCAGTGTGTCTCTGAAATGCTCCCGGGTAAGCACAGCCAAGAAGCTCCCGGGGACAAACTGCCCCAAAGAGCTTGTGTTGTCACATCAAGACTTTTGGTGCCTGTGGGTACTTGGCACGTCTGTGGAGAGGGACAGGTGTCCCCAGACCACAGCGTCCCCTACGTATCCACCAAGGCTGAGCACAGTGCCTTTGGCATGCTCCCTCCTCTGCAGACAGGGAACCTTCCTGCTCCAGGCTGGCCCCTATCAGAATCCCAGCAAGCTGGGGCCTAAACACGGCAGCTCAAAGCCCATTTTCCAGCTGTCACTGGCTGAGGGGAATGGCTAGGTCTGGCAGGACTGCAGCACTCAGCATCCTCAGCCACCAACAGCAAGAGCTGGCTGCTCAGAAACTTGCAGCTCTGCCTCGCACTAAAGACAGCACCCTCCAGAAGAGGCACTTACTGGCTGGGAAAGTTCCGGCTGTGGTGTGACCACAGCTGGAGCCTTGTGGTCATTTGGCTCCTCTTCGGCTTCTTGTCCAGGAGCAGAGGAAACCGGAGGGGAGTCTGTTCTTCCTTCAGTGATCTGTGGACAGACAGGAGCGTGAGACACAGGCTCATTTAGAACCTTCTTTCTCTTCAGCTCTAGAACCAGCTCTACTAAGCACAAATCATCAACTTGGAGAGCAAGGGGATTCTAAGTCCCTCAGACTAAATTCTAATGGGTTGATTCAACTGGGCACTGCAAATTGCTCTGAATTAGACAATCCCCCCTGGCTACTATCAGGAAGCAACGTTCTCTCAGCAAAACTGGGCTTTTAGTTCTTTTAAAGCTCTGGAATGGAAAATTAGGAAATAGGCAGTGATGCCTTTGCTCTTGCTGCTGCAGACATGGAAATGGATTTTCTTGCAGCCTACTCAGCTGGCCCTCTACACTCTACTGCCACAGGCCAAGCTCACAGCTTGCTGCACAATTCTTAAACGCCAGGAACATCAAATGTGCCTTTCTTACTCACCTCAGGATCAGCACCTCTGAATACCCGGCTCAGGTGACCTGCAGTGGGCAAGGGAAAATGAAGCAGATGCTTTGAGAAAACTGGAGACAACCACAGCATTTTTAGAAGATTTTCCAAGAAGGCCTCCCAGTCTACATTTTCAAAGTTGTCCTGCTTGACCCAGCAAATAGAGGAAATGACAGACTCTGCTGACACAGACTCTCCCACGGAGGGAATGCAACCCCTGCAGGTTCCCTTGCAAATGCTGCCCGCACAGCCCTGGCTACACACACCCCCTTTTGAGCTGAACATGTTGACAGGAGCTTTACCCAAGCGGCATCCCAATGGCCTTTCTGTTTCCAAATCAATTCAGTCACTAAGAAAGAGCAGGAAGACCAAAAACCAGGTTAGGTGACACTCAGGGAAAACCTCTACTTACCTGCCAGGTGAGTCAGGAAATAGCAGGAATAAGTAACTCCATAAACAGTGAAAACTGCAGCGGCGAGTTGCCCAATCATTGTGGCAACTGCTGTGCAAGTTTGCAGAGTGCGCTCTAACGCTAGCTAAAAGGAGTCTCCTGTCAGTCAGCAGCTGCCCACTGACAAAAGCCTCAAGCACAGGACCAAGTTCCTGCACTGAGCAAGCCCAAGAGCTGCTCTGACACCCCTGAGGCCTTCCGTGCACCAAGGCAACCTTGCGATGTCACCATGACCACGTGGCAACCGTGCCCTGACATCACAAAGCAAACGCTCTGCCTTGATCTGGATGGATGGAGGAGGGCACGTGGACGCGACTACTGAGGACACATTGCAGACGCTAGAATTAAGGGCTGTCCTTTGGATCATTATGAATTGGCCTGGTCAGGGTGTAAATGTTGTCACAGACTCATTATACGTAGTAGGGGTAGTGCTGCGGATTGAGGATGCATTGATAAAGGATATAAAGAATGACAGGTTATGGGAACTTTTGAGACAGCTGAGGCAAGCTGTTTGGCTGCGCTCAGCTCCTTTTGCAATTTTGCATATTTGAAGCCACAAATGGTCAGAAGGTTTGGGTCAGGGTAATGCCATAACTGATCAGTTGGTTTCTGTTGCAGTACCACAAGACAGATTTCAGCAGGCACGTATTGCTCATGAGACTTTTCAGCAGAATGCGCGAGGCCTAAAGAAACAGTTTCGCATATCTCTGAATGATGCCCGTGGTATTGTCAGATCCTGTCCTCTCTGTAGTCAGCATGGGCCTGGACTAGGGATGGGAGTAAACCCACGGGGCCTTGGAGCCAATCAGATCTGGCAAATGGATGTAACTCACGTATCCTCCTTTGGTAGATTGAAATATGTGCATGTTACAATTGATCCTTTCAGTAAATTTATTTGGGCTTCAGCGCAGCCGGGAAAGAAAGCTCTCCACGTGGTACGACACCTAACTACTTGCTTTGCGGTGATGGGGGTGCCAGAACAGATTAAGACAGACAATGGCCCTGCATATGTGAGCAGCAGGATCCAAAGGTTCTTACAGAAGTGGGGTGTGACACACATCACAGGTATCCCACATTCACCAACAGGTCAGGCGATTGTGGAGCGAGCCCACCAAACACTCAAGGATTATCTGTTAAAATAGAAGGAGGAGGTGGATGTGCAGACCATGCTATCAAAAACACTATTTGTATTAAACTATCTGTGTGTAATGGGGGACCACTCGGAGCCCCCTGCGGTCATCCACTCAGGGGGAGTAAAGGAGGAAGCAACTAAGCCATTGTTTAAAGTCATGTACCGAGATCCCACAACTGGAGTATGGGAAGGTCCCGCAGAGGTTCAGTACATGGGTAGAGGTTATGTTTGTGTTCTTACCCCCACAGGGCCCCAATGGATACCTAGTAAATGGATCCGTCCTGCTAATGACCCTGCAAGAGTGACATCGATACTGGACAGCCAGGGTTAGAGGCGGTACACTTAATTGAAGACTTAAGGGCAAGAGAAAACCTACAACTGCTCTGGCAGTTTGACAAGGCAGTACAGAGATATCACTCCATGTCAATTCATACCCAAATAGCTAAGTTGCAAGAACTCACTAGTCATTTGCAGCAAGACACAGGCTTGGCTTTAACAGATTGGCTACGATCTTTCGGGCTAGGGCCTTGGATAACCTCCCTACTGCAACATGTAATCAATATTGTGATTGTTATTTTACTGCTTGTCCTTTTTGTACCTTGCTTTTTTCGCTGCTTGCAACAGATGATGTATCGCATAGCAGAAACAGTAACTACTCGACACACTGCGTTTGTTGCACAAAATAAAAAAGAGGGAATTGTTGAAGAATGGTTAGCAGTGCAAGGCCACGGATCATTAGAGGCCTTATGGCCCGATACCAAGTGCTAGCAGCCTACGTGCTGCTGAGACAAGCTGTCCTTGGGACAGCAGTAAGCACGGACACAGGCCAAAGATAAAAGAACTTGTGGTGAATAGAGCATAGCAGTAAGCACGTATACAAAGTTTTCAGCATGCCAAGAGGAGGAACCTTCTCACGCTTGATATAGCCAATCAAGTATAGATGAGTAGTGTATGCTAACCAACTATAATTTGACAAGTATGCTGAACGCTTCGGGCAAAAGTATAAGAACGGATAGTATGAGCAATAAAGTTGAACAATGCTTTACCAATCATATTGGTTGATTGCATTCTTCCCTCACCGAAATGCTCCGCAGTGCAGCACATCCTGCGTAGGAGATGGTCCTGGTGTTCCAGAGGGAATTGTGCGTGGCTTTGCGGACAGTGGTGCAGATGGAGCCCAGGTCGCTGAGGGCCAGGTTGAGCAGGAGGAAGAACATGGGGCTGTGCAGGTGGTGGCCGCAGGCTACGGCGCTGGTGACCAGGCCGTGGCCCAGGAGCGCAGCCAGGGAGATGCCCAGGAAGAGGCAGAAGTGCAGGAGCTGCAGCTGCCGCGTGTCTGCCAACGCCAGCGGGAGGAAGTGGCTGATGGAGCTGCTGTTGGACATTTGCTGTGGCTGCATATGGGGACATGTTCATGGATAAAGGACAGTGACAAGTCAGGACTGGCTGCTTTGAGCCAAACCCGTGCCATTCCCTGTAGCCTGTCCTGCTGGTGTTGGTGTCTTTGGGGCGGACCCTGACTGCCGACACAACAGCAACACATTCGCTTAAGAGCTGGACTAGGTCAGGGCAAAAGATGGCGGCCAGGGCTGAGGGAGCCACACACAAGATGGCGGCCAGGGCTGGAGAACCACACACAAGATGGCGGCTGGGGCCGGGCTGCCAGGGCGGCTGATCTCACTAGGAGGCGCAGCCTCAGCCCTCTGGCTGCCATCCTGCATGGGGCAGGCTGAGCCCCCCTGCAGTGTCTGTTGGAATGGACATTAACGGACACCCGGGAAAAGGACACGGTCTGGCACCTTTGCTCTGTGCACACAAACACAGACCAGCCAGTTTGGAACGCCAACTGGCAGTACTTTGATGTCAAGGCAATTCAAATAGGGGAAAATAGAACGAAACTCCAGGCATTGAACATTTTAAAATAAAAACATCTTCTTTTTTTTTTTTTTTTTTTTTTTTTGAAAGAGGGCTAAAAGCACTTCTTGTGCACATGGACGCCAGTTAGCATCAAGCAGCATCACAAGTGGTTTCGTCCAGGCAGGAGTCACAGTGAGTGTGAGGTGATGAAAATGGAGATGGGATCTGCTTGAGGCGGATGGTGCAGCGGCTGCTCACCTGCGACGTGTATCCCTCAGGGTACTCATTTCTTTAGAACACTATGAAGAATAGAGGGAATTGAAAGTCCACTGCAGTTTAGGTTGTTCTTCACGAGATTGTTCAAGTTGAGCACAGCCATTCTGTTCAGCAGACACACGGGCAGGGGCTTCTTGGAGCGCTGCTCTGGCACCCATTCTTTGGAGGAGGGGATTGCAGGAAAGAAGAAAAGAAGCTCATCAACTACTGAAGAGGAAGAGTCACTGACAGGAAGCAGTGGGTTAAGAAATGTGAGGGGAAAAAAGGCAGAAAACATGAGGTGACAAGTGTGAGAAATGGGAGTGGAAAAAGGAGGGAAGTGTGAGGGAGGAAAAGGGAAGGAAACCTGAGTGGGAAAGGCTGAGAAAACTGAGGGGAAAATGGTGAAGACGTGAGTGAAAATAGGAGAGGAAGGTGAGAGGAGGAAAAGGCAGGACATATGACGGGAAAATTCTAAGAAACATAATCAGGGAAGGCTGAAAAACATAGAGGAAAAAATGGAGGGAAATGTGAGGGGAAGAGAGTGAGAAAATTACTGGCAGAGAAAGAGAAACAGGCAGCAAATGTGAGGGGAACATTGTGAGAATCCTGAGGGGAAAAGAGGGAGAAACCAGAGGGCAGAAAAAGGCAGAAAACATTAGGGGGGAAAAAAGGGTGGGAAGTTGGATGGGAAAAGTGACAGAAAACAGGAGTGAAAAAAGAGCACAAAATGCTAGAGGAAAAGTATAAGCAACATGAGGGGGAAAGAATGATGAACGTGAGGGGAAAAGTGGGAGAAATGGGAGAGGGAAAGCCTGGGAAACACGAGGGCAAAAGTGAGAAACATGAGGAGACAACTTGGAGAAAAATGACTGAGGAAAGGAGAAAAGCATGAGGAGAGAAAAGGGCAGGGTAAGTGAGGGGAAAATTGTGAGAATCATGCGAGAACAAAAAAGCAGGAAAAAGCGGGAAGCTGGGGAAGTGCGAGAGGCAAAGTGTGAGGAAAGGGAGCTGAAAAGGGTGGGGAAAAGAAGTAAAACTTGGGAGGCAAACATGACAGGAAAACTGTGAGACTCGAGAGGGGGAAGGAGTGGAAATGTGAGAGGGAAAAGAACAGGAAAGGTGAAGGGAGAAAAGGAGCGAAGGCAGGATTGGCATGACAGCTGAAATGATTCCTAACACATTCCCCCATGCATTTGCCCATTTATTGCACTAGCCCAGGGCTTCTCTGTATGTCCGTCTCCCCCTGTGCCTTGATTCCTGTTTGGAAGCAGCAGAAGTGCAGGATGTGCCCACCAGCAGGAGCTGCTCCAGGCTGGGAAGGGGCCAGGTGGTGCTGATTTCCAGAGGCTTCTGTGTCCCAGGTGAGGCCAGGGCAGGAGTGGGTTGAAAGGTGCTGCTGCTGCTCCTCTGTGCCAGAGAGCCCTGGCTGGGCAGGGCCCGGCGCCCACTGCACTGCGGGCTCTTTCTCCTGCCACAGCTGGGCACACCTGGCAACAAATCATGACGACTTGTGGGGAAACCAAGGGCTTTGTGGAGGCTGCATTGCTCTGCACACACCCGGGCCACCTGCAGCACAGAGCTTTGGCCCCCGGAAATGTAAACCCGAGGGGAACAGCTGGAAAAGGTTTCATTTTCACCTTTCAATAGAAGCAACTAAAATCAAAGTTACCAAGAAGGGCTCTGATCCCTGGTGCCAGCTCGGTGTGAGAAAGGAGGCATGACTTTATTTCAGTGCTGGGTGCGTGGGGAATCACTTTCCTAACACGTGCTCAGCCAGAAATCCCACCTACTCATTTGTAACCATGGAAATAAGACCTACTCATTACTTTGCTGAAACTCACAGGCTAAACATTCCCTCAAATTAGTTGACATATTTAAACCACTTCTCAGAAGTTACTGACAGGAGAGTAGGGCTCTCTTGAGAGTCTCGGGTGGTCATTTGGGGAACATCCCATTCCTGCAATTCTCCTCTGATGCCCAAGAGCCTCCTACAACCACTCTTTTCCCCCTGAATTCATTCCAGCTACATTCTTAGGAAGACTACTCTATTCTCAAGGCTAAGGTAGCCACTTGCACACATCAATCACTGCACTGGGGGAATAGAGGGCTCAACACTCTGTTAATGCAAAGGGAATTCACAATTTGTTACAGTTCAACATTTTCTCAAAACCTGCCTTCTCTGGGAATTGCTCACAAGCATGTCCTCAATGCACCTTGAAAATGTTTTTGCTGACTGAAGCCAGAGTGTGTCTTTCCTTCAGCAATTCAGAAGAAAAACACAAACTGCCTACTGAAACCCTTCTGCTCCCTTCCAAATCAGTTCACTGCTCAAGCACGAGCCACAGGCTCATGCCCGATTCCCTCAGTGAGATAGGAGGTAATATTTTGCTGCAGCTGCAGGGTTATTAGAAGAAGGAACGAAAGCTGTTGGTTCTTGGGGTTGTTATTTAGGGTTTGGATTGGTTCTAGTTGATTTGTTGGGTGTTGCTGTGAGCTGGGAGAGGGGCCAGCGTGAAGACCAAACCAAAAGGGAAGTAGGAGAAGAGGGGAGGGAACAGAAAAGGAGGCGGTGGGGACAGAATACAAGTTTCCTATTTCCCGGCCAAAGGGAAAGGGGACACGGTTCGCCCTGGGCTGGGAAAGGCCATAAATAGCAGCATTTTCTGTGTGTGTGTTGTGTGTGTGTTTGGCTCTTGGGAGAGGGAGATACACACCCAGCTCCGGTGAATCCTTCCTAAGAAACAGTTCTCTTTGGCTTTGATGACTTTGTCTCCCCATTTAATTTCATCTAAGAGTTGGCTCCTTTCTAACACCCCTCTCCCAGCAGCTCAGGGCTGCATTGCACAGTGCTTGCTGTGTGCCAGAGAGCTCAAAGCAGGCTGGCCTGGTGCCCCGGAATATTTCTGCAGAACACTCTGCATTTCACCCCTTTGCTCTGGCTCAGTGCACAACTCCAGCACTGCAGGCGCTTCCTCCCAGAGCCGTGTGAGGCCCCGGCTCCTGCAGATGTGACCTGACAAGCTGTCCCTGCCTGCCGCTGGCCTCGCTTCCCCCGGCAGAAACGCCGTGCCTGAAGGAGGCTGCCCTGTGCAGGAGCCTGCGGAGCAGCCCGGCTCCCTCCCCTGTGCCCAGAGCGCTGCACACACTGCTCGCCTTGGCCAGGAGTTAGAGGGCAGCCGGCACAAGGGTGGCAATCCTCAGCCAGGCCTGCAGCCCTCGGCTGTGGTTTGCCTTTCTCTGCTCCTGTGCACGCTCCGGACGGCCGATGCCACCGGTCTGTGCTGTGCCCAGCACGGCCACGCTTCCCCTCGGGAGAGCCTTCCCCACTTTCCAACTGTACCAAAGAAGCCATCAATGTCACTCTCCACCTCTAAGAAAAAACTGACACTTCAGAAGAAAATGTTGAGCTTTCTCAGAGGCTCAGAAGGAGGACAATCTTTGAAACGAGTTGAGGTTTCACAAACTTTATTTCCAATCCTATGCTACAATCCTACTCCACTGTCCTAGCTGCAATCCTACTCTGCAGTCCTATTCTACAATCCTTCTCTATAGTGGTGTTGGAGAAAACAGTTGTCTGATTCCTGTCTCCTCCTTCCACTCTTTCACTGAAGTGATCAGTGGCACCAGGCTGGACACAGGCTTGGCTGATGTTATAAATGGATGCTGCACAAAGAAAAAAAGAAACCAAGAATGAACCATTACTTTGCAAGCTAAGAGCCTCAAAGGCAGGGCAATATTTTTCAAAGGAAAAGGAGATTGAATCAGAGTAGGTCGAAGGAGCAACAGTGGGGCCACATTGGCACAGCTTGCTGCAAGAGCTGCTAAGTGCCCCAGGCCTGGAAATATCTCAGGTCTGAGCATCCTGATCTCTTGAAAGAGGTCCCTGGTCATATTGCAGGGCACGCGGAGCAGATGAGCTTTACAGGCCCCTGCCAGCCCAGCCCAGTCTAGGATTCCTGACTGTTCTCATTTGAACAGCACCAAGAGTGGAGGTGAAGAGGAGGAGGCTCCCCTGATGCCTGGCCGTTCAGTGCAGGAGGAGCCCGTCCCTGGGACACTGTTTCCCCTGCAGCCCCTTGGCATTTTACCTGCAGCAGCTCCTTGGCAGACCAGCGCCGCTCCTCGTCTCTCTGCAGGCAGCAGCTCAGGAAGTCACGCAGCAAAGGTGAGCAGAGCTTGGGCTGCTGCAGCTTTGGGATCCCTTTGGTGGCTTTCAGGAGTCGAGCCTGGAGAAAAAGGAAAGATGAGTTTCTCACCTGCTTCTTTCACGTCTGGAACTGCTCTCCCAGATGCCACGGTTGAAGCTGCACTCTGCAGTGGCACTTTCTGCCGTGGCACAGAGGCAGAGATGACTTTCCTGGACCAACAAAACACCTATAGCCCAATGCAGCCACAGCTTTTCCAGCATCCAGCAGATCTTGCCTTGGCAGCTGATTTCATTGACTGACCTTGTTAGTGAAAACAATAGCAGCAAAAGCAGGTTTCCTTCTCTGAGGATTCACCTGAGCAGCTTGACAGGCTAGTTGGAAGAGGGACTTTGCTCTACTAACTCACTCTACTATTTCCAAAGATAATTACATGAAAAGCATCTCTGCAGCACTTGTTGGTCCCTTAAGCACAGCTGCCATCAAACCAAAGGCATCAAGCTTTTTCCTGGGTTCTTGAAAACAATGGGAATTGCAAGCAAAGAAAGGAAATCCCTCAGTTATTCCTCAGGTAAGGAAACAAGCATTTGGAATCCCATCTTCCACACAGACACATGAAGATGCATGCACAAATGTCTTGGGACGAAAATGCCTCTTTGGGCACACAGGAAACACGTGCACCTCCGTCTCTCATCAGACTGCAAATTTCAGCTTCCCTTAGGCAGCAAAAGGAAAATTTTGGTGGTCAAAGCAGAAGAGGGAGAAACACCATCCATGTGGTAGCCCTCTGCTCATTTGGATCCTCAAGTCAATGCATTAATGGTATGGCCATCCTAGAAAGTGCCAGGAAACAAAGGGGTGGGTTTGGCAGGCTCTCCACATGGCCAGGCTTCATCTTGGTGACATGGAGGTGGCGGCTTGGGTTAGGAAAGAAAGACGGTCACTAAGTGTTTCAGCACCACCGCACAAGAAGCACAACAGACTCTGTGGCCTTCACAGCCTCTTGTCAAGGTTTCAGGCAAATTTCCTTGTGAGAAGAACGGGGGTGCACTTCTTCTCTCCAAACCACTGTTTTATAAACTTTCTTGGGTTTGGGTTACTTTCCTTCATTTCAGGAAAGATAACACCACTTCTAAGATGCTTGTTTGCTGCTATTAGGGACGTCTACAAAGCCAAAAGAGCTGGAACGACTTCTAAGCCAAAGCCAAATGTTGCCTGAGAAGGGAGATTGTTTGCCTGGGCTAAGGCTTGAGTTCCCCCACGGATGCAACCAAAACCCCAGCAGATGCTGATGTGCTGCCGGGACATTTTCAGAAAGGGACTGTGGTGGAAGTAGTTCCAGCGGATGGCAATGGCATTTTGTCCAATGGCACACAGAACGTGGGATGGGGGAGAAAGACAGCGGGATCAGAGAGTATTTACACCTTACCATGGCAGAATTTTCCTCCCAGTCAGGAGCTTCTCCTTCCACCATTTCAATGACCACGATTCCCAAAGACCATATGTCCACTTTGGGGCCATAGGGTTCACCGTTCACTTCAGGTGCCATCCACTGAAGAGTCCCGACCACCGATCTCCGTCTACTCTGCTCAGGGGTGAGTTGAGCAGAGAGGCCAAAATCAGCTGGGGAGAAAGCAAACGACCGTTTTTATTTGAATCCTGTGCAATTAGGAAAGCACGCAAAAGAATTTCCCAGTAGAAGTTTGAGAATGTGCTCTTGAATCTCCTGGACAACTGTCCCTGCTCTGTTTCCTCAGGACTTTAGCCAAGGAAATATGGCATTGGCTGCTTCAAAAATCCCCACATTTTTTACACGGCCTCCAGCAGTGTCTTTTCTTCCCCTGAAGCTTTAGACTTGTAGTCCCCTCCCTCTGGAAGGGACACACACAGAGCAATGCCACTGTGCACTGCTCGATCCTTGCCATAGGTCTGTGCACGTTGCCACCGCGTGGTCAGCTCACAACAGGCTCCCTGCACTGCCACCAGCACCATTTTGGGGGGGCTGGCACTCACTCAAAAGCAGCCCCACAGCCCACATATCCCTGGAACGCTGCATCTGCCCAAGAATATACTGACCCAGCTTGACAGAGCCATCCGTTTTGAGGAGAATGTTGAGGCTCTTCAAATCTCTGTGCATCACGTGGTTGGAATGGAGAAAATGCAGTCCTTGCAGGCACTGAGAGAGAAACCAGAAACAGGAGGGCAAAAATCAGTGATGTGATTTCATCACACAAGAAAGGAAACAGCTCTCCAAGATTCCCTCTGCAGGGGAATGAGGAGTAATGGCAGAACACAGTGCCATTGAGGGCAAGAGCTCGCTGCTCCAACACAGGCAGAGCAGCACCTTTCTAAAGAAAGGCATGTCAGCTTGCCAAAGAGCAACAGCAACTGCTGGTGTAGACTCTGCCCTGCAAACCAGCCAGGATGACTGCTGCTGCAGTGGATGTGCTCAGAAGTACAGAGCATTCTGGCTGCACTGCTAACCTTTCCAGCTGAGGACTCAGAGAAATGAGTCTCTCTTTCTTCTTTGCTGTTCCTTTCAAATGCTACCACCACCACCACCTTTGCTTTTACAGGCAAGGAATGCAGTGCCAACAGGCCAAAGTTTAGAGAGGCAAGATGGAGAAGAGCAAATACAAGAGCCAGAGTGAGAATGCAACAGCAGGAGAGAAGAGGACAGGAACAGAGTCCAGTGAGTGCAGGGGCACTGGCAGGCAGTTCACTTGAGAGGCTCTTGCTTGCCCAGAGCATATCAGCAACACAGAAACAAAGCCTGGCTCACGGAATCACTCCTGTTCTGAGCCCCTTTCCCAGACAATCCTGCCCAAGCTCTGGGAAGCACAGCTGGGATCCCCGACTGACCTCCCGACTGATGATGGCAATCTCATCTTCTCTCAGGCGAGTCTTTTGGATTGTGTCATAAAGACTGCCTCCATCCATGTACTCCATCACCAGCCACAGTTCTTCATGCACAAGGTAGCTGAAAGAAGGAAACAAGGCCATGCAGATGAACATGCATTCGTTGGTTCCTTTGCTTGATTCTTGTTTTTGGGTCCCTTTGTGACAAGGACAGAATTAAAAGAATTAAAGACATTCCCTCCAGGCTGTGGGTTGTTTGCAGTCTGTGCAGTCTCAAGGAGAACAGCACATCTGTGAAAAAGGAGATGTCTCTGATGGCCAGCAAACAAAAAGTGCAGTTTAGTAACAACCAAGATGAAAAACCTGTCACCGTGATATTTCTGGAAATAAGCACCTAGTGTTCCTGGTATGGAGAGCCATGGAAAAGAGGGGCAACAATCCAAGGGAAATCCTCTCTAGCATGCTTCATCAGCATTGAAGAAACCTTAAAAAATCCATCCTGAGACAACATGGAGGCAGTGAGCTTACAGGGTACTGACTTCTTGTGGTAGAGTTGATGCAGGTTTTTGAACAATTTTTCAACTATGTGTTGGAAAGGCAGGGATGACTCATGGAGACAAACTGCACTCTCTTCCCATCCATTGGAGATGAGTAGAGAAATAATAATGAAGCAATAATTACCAGCTTTCTTTTCTGCCAGTGTCCAAAGTGGGGTTTTAACTTTGCATGCTTTTACTATGTAAACAAACCTTCATGGGATGAGACCACGACCACTCACCCGTCTAAATAATGGACGAGATGGGGACTCATATTCCTCTTCATGACCGTGATTTCAGTAACAATATCCTCCATCTCGCTCGGTCCCCGAAGATAGATTTTCTTGATGGCCACCTAGAATGAGATTGAAAATCAGTAACTTTAGAAGCTGGTGGAATGAGACCAAAACACACATGGGGAGAGAGATTTTGCAATGACACCACCAAGCCGTGCCAAAGTGCCTTGTAATTAGACAAAGGAGTAATTAGGAACTGACATTCCTACAGCTCATTTCTCTGCTCCTTTGGGGGCCAGTTCCAGGACACGTGGCCACTGACCACATTTTGCCTTGTCCACTTGTTAAAAATGGTGTGTCAATTATCATCCCCAAAGCTCTGAGCACACTCTCTGTCTGTCTGTACTTCAGAGGAAGAAATGCGTGCCTTGGTACTCTGTGGATACATCTCGGGCTATAGGCAGAGCTTGGGGCTTTTAGGGACGCCTTGCAGATCTCTCCCTACGTGCAGTTCCCAAGTGCAGCACTGCAGGTGGCTAAGGAACTGCCAGGAACATTCAGATGTATTTGTTGGCAGCCAGAAATGGGAATTCAGGACTCTGAAGCCGTAGCCCCAGAGAGCAGTGAGATGCTCCAAGGCACCACCTTTGTTGGAGCAATTGAGAGCCAGGGAGAGCGTCCTTCTCTGAAAGGAACCGCTGCCCTCCTTGCCTTCCTTCTGGCAGCTGAGCAGGACAAAGACTGTCCCAAATGCAGCTGGCTGGCTGGCACCCGTCTGTGCTTCTTGTGCCTTTGCAGCACAGCTCTAGCCACAGCTGCAGCCACAGCTGACACGAGAGAGGAAAGCCCTGGAGAGCAGCAGAATCTGCAGGGGCTCTTGACATTTACCTGTCTTCCTGTGGCAGTGTCGATGGCTCTGCAAACCTCTCCAAAAGCCCTAGAAACAAAACAGCAGCAAAGAAAGGAGAAGCCATTTAGACGTTGGAGTGAAAGGCAGTCCAGACAGGAGATGTCTGCTGGAAATGCCTCCAACCTGCAGCATGCAGGAGGGCTCTGCCAGAAGGCAGATGATGCATTTTCCTCTCCAGTGCATGGGCACTGGGCCTGTTTCTGAAGCATTGGGGTTTAGTGCCTCAGCTCAAAAGGCCAGGTGATTCTTTCATCTTGGATTTCAGTTTCTAAACTGGGCGGTTTTTGTCCTCAGCACAGACTATTTCCTTCAGCAAACTCTTGGGAAGAAATGCTCCTGAGAAGTGTTATCTGACTGCTATGATAGGGGGTAGGTTGCTGTTTCTGGTAATGAAATCCAAGTACCTTTGATAATGCCTTCTTACCACACAAATTCTGGCTGGTACTGAGAGATGGGGCAGACTAACCCCAGTGTCTGAATGTGTTTGCAGTTTGCCTGACTTCACACTTGATAGATATTCCAGCAGCAAATCGCCTGCCCCATGGTTGTGTAGAAGCAACTGTGGTTGGACTCACCCTCTGCCAACAATTTCCTTTTCGGTGTATTTCCTCCGGGGATTTTCTGTGCTCACCATTTGCCCTGAGGGAAACAAAATGCAAGATGCTCACTTGAAAGCCGACATCCCACCATCCAAGAGATACAAAAGGCAGCCCCACTGGGGCTCTAGAGTCTGGGCTTCTGAGTCCTTTGTGGCCAGCTGGGTAACAACAACAACAACAACAATTGCAACAAGACAGGCAGCTCTGCAGTACAAGCAGGCCAGCACAGAGAATGATTTTCTACAGTCCTTTGAAGAGATCTCTTGAAAGGAAACAAAGCACAGGGAGATGCATTCCCAGGAGAGGAGGGCATCTTCCCCACCTTGCAGCACTTTACCAAAAGAATGCCTTTCCCTTTGTAAACCCAAGCAGCTCATGCTCTAACCAATCCCAAGGGGCCTTCAGCAGCAGGACCCTCACCCTTGATGAGCAGGCTGAGCTGGAAGACGCCCTTGCCCGTGGCCCACGTGAAGAACCACACTGCTTCTCCTCCCCCTGACAGCAGGGATCAGTCCCTGCCATTGCACTCGCCCTCTCAGCCCCGCACACGTGCCCAGCTTCCCGCAGCGGGCAAGGGCAGCAGGGACAGCAGTGCTCCTCAGGTGCCGGCGGGACACGGACAGCTGCCCAGAGGAGATGCTGACCCTCTGTGAGCCCAGCCCAGGCCATGCAGGAGCCGGCCCAGAGCAGGGGCTGCTGCCTCGGGGCAGCTCCGCGCTGCAGCGGCCGGCCGGCAGCGGGACTCTCCCAGCTAAGGAAGGCTCCAGCCTCGGCGCTCACACCAGCCCTCAGGGCCAGGGCAGCCACCGCCACAAAGCTGCCAAAGCCCAGGCACCAGCACTGACAAGCAATGGCAAGAAGGCACGGCCACACCCAGCCCCTTCCAAGCTGGTGCCCCCACTGAGGACACGGCAGGATTGGCTTGGAGAGCAGACACACCCAGGTGCACATCAGTGCCCTTTTGTGCCAACAGGTGACGGGAGACAGAGAGTCAGCTGGGCTCTCTTCTCAGCCCCACTAGGTCTTATCTGAGGGCACAGGACCGGCAGCTGCTCTGGGCAAGAAGCAGCTTCAATGACTTGTGCTGTAGAATCACAAAGGGCACCCAAGTGAGGAGGATCATTGGGTCCAGCTATGCTGACGCGTGCTCACAATACACTGTCCCTCAGAGAAGAAAGACACAAGACGTACTCATGAACCCCAGGAAGTCATCCTCATCATACTCCATCTCCTGTTGCTGAGCAGCAGCTTTGTCAGTGCTGGAGATGAAGGAACTGCCCAGGCTCCAGTGCTCAGCTGGGGCAGGCCAGGCCCCTTCAGGTGACACTGCTGCTGCAGCAGCTTCAATAGAAGAGCCTGTGGAGATCTGAGACAACAAAAGAGTTTGTGTCAGAAAAGTGGCTGGCAGAGATTAGCCCCAGATCCCATTTTAAATGCAAGCCCTTAGGAAGGTGCTGTCAGCCAGTGACTGGGAGCTGCTGTCAGGCTCAGCTTTTTCACCTTTCTGCCCACAATTCACATTAATTCAGCCATTTCTTTCTGCTTCCCTGCCCACCTCTGCTTCCATTTTACCAAAAGAACAACCTGGCAACCAAGGCACCAAAATCCCTGTCTTCAAACAGCAACTCCACGTCCCCAGTGTGTCTCTGAAATGCTCCCGGGTAAGCACAGCCAAGAAGCTCCCGGGGACAAACTGCCCCAAAGAGCTTGTGTTGTCACATCAAGACTTTTGGTGCCTGTGGGTACTTGGCACGTCTGTGGAGAGGGACAGGTGTCCCCAGACCACAGCGTCCCCTACGTATCCACCAAGGCTGAGCACAGTGCCTTTGGCATGCTCCCTCCTCTGCAGACAGGGAACCTTCCTGCTCCAGGCTGGCCCCTATCAGAATCCCAGCAAGCTGGGGCCTAAACACGGCAGCTCAAAGCCCATTTTCCAGCTGTCACTGGCTGAGGGGAATGGCTAGGTCTGGCAGGACTGCAGCACTCAGCATCCTCAGCCACCAACAGCAAGAGCTGGCTGCTCAGAAACTTGCAGCTCTGCCTCGCACTAAAGACAGCACCCTCCAGAAGAGGCACTTACTGGCTGGGAAAGTTCCGGCTGTGGTGTGACCACAGCTGGAGCCTTGTGGTCATTTGGCTCCTCTTCGGCTTCTTGTCCAGGAGCAGAGGAAACCGGAGGGGAGTCTGTTCTTCCTTCAGTGATCTGTGGACAGACAGGAGCGTGAGACACAGGCTCATTTAGAACCTTCTTTCTCTTCAGCTCTAGAACCAGCTCTACTAAGCACAAATCATCAACTTGGAGAGCAAGGGGATTCTAAGTCCCTCAGACTAAATTCTAATGGGTTGATTCAACTGGGCACTGCAAATTGCTCTGAATTAGACAATCCCCCCTGGCTACTATCAGGAAGCAACGTTCTCTCAGCAAAACTGGGCTTTTAGTTCTTTTAAAGCTCTGGAATGGAAAATTAGGAAATAGGCAGTGATGCCTTTGCTCTTGCTGCTGCAGACATGGAAATGGATTTTCTTGCAGCCTACTCAGCTGGCCCTCTACACTCTACTGCCACAGGCCAAGCTCACAGCTTGCTGCACAATTCTTAAACGCCAGGAACATCAAATGTGCCTTTCTTACTCACCTCAGGATCAGCACCTCTGAATACCCGGCTCAGGTGACCTGCAGTGGGCAAGGGAAAATGAAGCAGATGCTTTGAGAAAACTGGAGACAACCACAGCATTTTTAGAAGATTTTCCAAGAAGGCCTCCCAGTCTACATTTTCAAAGTTGTCCTGCTTGACCCAGCAAATAGAGGAAATGACAGACTCTGCTGACACAGACTCTCCCACGGAGGGAATGCAACCCCTGCAGGTTCCCTTGCAAATGCTGCCCGCACAGCCCTGGCTACACACACCCCCTTTTGAGCTGAACATGTTGACAGGAGCTTTACCCAAGCGGCATCCCAATGGCCTTTCTGTTTCCAAATCAATTCAGTCACTAAGAAAGAGCAGGAAGACCAAAAACCAGGTTAGGTGACACTCAGGGAAAACCTCTACTTACCTGCCAGGTGAGTCAGGAAATAGCAGGAATAAGTAACTCCATAAACAGTGAAAACTGCAGCGGCGAGTTGCCCAATCATTGTGGCAACTGCTGTGCAAGTTTGCAGAGTGCGCTCTAACGCTAGCTAAAAGGAGTCTCCTGTCAGTCAGCAGCTGCCCACTGACAAAAGCCTCAAGCACAGGACCAAGTTCCTGCACTGAGCAAGCCCAAGAGCTGCTCTGACACCCCTGAGGCCTTCCGTGCACCAAGGCAACCTTGCGATGTCACCATGACCACGTGGCAACCGTGCCCTGACATCACAAAGCAAACGCTCTGCCTTGATCTGGATGGATGGAGGAGGGCACGTGGACGCGACTACTGAGGACACATTGCAGACGCTAGAATTAAGGGCTGTCCTTTGGATCATTATGAATTGGCCTGGTCAGGGTGTAAATGTTGTCACAGACTCATTATACGTAGTAGGGGTAGTGCTGCGGATTGAGGATGCATTGATAAAGGATATAAAGAATGACAGGTTATGGGAACTTTTGAGACAGCTGAGGCAAGCTGTTCGGCTGCGCTCAGCTCCTTTTGCAATTTTGCATATTTGAAGCCACAAATGGTCAGAAGGTTTGGGTCAGGGTAATGCCATAACTGATCAGTTGGTTTCTGTTGCAGTACCACAAGACAGATTTCAGCAGGCACGTATTGCTCATGAGACTTTTCAGCAGAATGCGCGAGGCCTAAAGAAACAGTTTCGCATATCTCTGAATGATGCCCGTGGTATTGTCAGATCCTGTCCTCTCTGTAGTCAGCATGGGCCTGGACTAGGGATGGGAGTAAACCCACGGGGCCTTGGAGCCAATCAGATCTGGCAAATGGATGTAACTCACGTATCCTCCTTTGGTAGATTGAAATATGTGCATGTTACAATTGATCCTTTCAGTAAATTTATTTGGGCTTCAGCGCAGCCGGGAAAGAAAGCTCTCCACGTGGTACGACACCTAACTGCTTGCTTTGCGGTGATGGGGGTGCCAGAACAGATTAAGACAGACAATGGCCCTGCATATGTGAGCAGCAGGATCCAAAGGTTCTTACAGAAGTGGGGTGTGACACACATCACAGGTATCCCACATTCACCAACAGGTCAGGCGATTGTGGAGCGAGCCCACCAAACACTCAAGGATTATCTGTTAAAATAGAAGGAGGAGGTGGATGTGCAGACCATGCTATCAAAAACACTATTTGTATTAAACTATCTGTGTGTAATGGGGGACCACTCGGAGCCCCCTGCGGTCATCCACTCAGGGGGAGTAAAGGAGGAAGCAACTAAGCCATTGTTTAAAGTCATGTACCGAGATCCCAAAACTGGAGTATGGGAAGGTCCCGCAGAGGTTCAGTACATGGGTAGAGGTTATGTTTGTGTTCTTACCCCCACAGGGCCCCAATGGATACCTAGTAAATGGATCCGTCCTGCTAATGACCCTGCAAGAGTGACATCGATACTGGACAGCCAGGGTTAGAGGCGGTACACTTAATTGAAGACTTAAGGGCAAGAGAAAACCTACAACTGCTCTGGCAGTTTGACAAGGCAGTACAGAGATATCACTCCATGTCAATTCATACCCAAATAGCTAAGTTGCAAGAACTCACTAGTCATTTGCAGCAAGACACAGGCTTGGCTTTAACAGATTGGCTACGATCTTTCGGGCTAGGGCCTTGGATAACCTCCCTACTGCAACATGTAATCAATATTGTGATTGTTATTTTACTGCTTGTCCTTTTTGTACCTTGCTTTTTTCGCTGCTTGCAACAGATGATGTATCGCATAGCAGAAACAGTAACTACTCGACACACTGCGTTTGTTGCACAAAATAAAAAAGAGGGAATTGTTGAAGAATGGTTAGCAGTGCAAGGCCACGGATCATTAGAGGCCTTATGGCCCGATACCAAGTGCTAGCAGCCTACGCGCTGCTGAGACAAGCTGTCCTTGGGACAGCAGTAAGCACGGACACAGGCCAAAGATAAAAGAACTTGTGGTGAATAGAGCATAGCAGTAAGCACGTATACAAAGTTTTCAGCATGCCAAGAGGAGGAACCTTCTCACGCTTGATATAGCCAATCAAGTATAGATGAGTAGTGTATGCTAACCAACTATAATTTGACAAGTATGCTGAACGCTTCGGGCAAAAGTATAAGAACGGATAGTATGAGCAATAAAGTTGAACAATGCTTTACCAATCATATTGGTTGATTGCATTCTTCCCTCACCGAAATGCTCCGCAGTGCAGCACATCCTGCGTAGGAGATGGTCCTGGTGTTCCAGAGGGAATTGTGCGTGGCTTTGCGGACAGTGGTGCAGATGGAGCCCAGGTCGCTGAGGGCCAGGTTGAGCAGGAGGAAGAACATGGGGCTGTGCAGGTGGTGGCCGCAGGCTACGGCGCTGGTGACCAGGCCGTGGCCCAGGAGCGCAGCCAGGGAGATGCCCAGGAAGAGGCAGAAGTGCAGGAGCTGCAGCTGCCGCGTGTCTGCCAACGCCAGCGGGAGGAAGTGGCTGATGGAGCTGCTGTTGGACATTTGCTGTGGCTGCATATGGGGACATGTTCATGGATAAAGGACAGTGACAAGTCAGGACTGGCTGCTTTGAGCCAAACCCGTGCCATTCCCTGTAGCCTGTCCTGCTGGTGTTGGTGTCTTTGGGGCGGACCCTGACTGCCGACACAACAGCAACACATTCGCTTAAGAGCTGGACTAGGTCAGTGCAAAAGATGGCGGCCAGGGCTGAGGGAGCCACACACAAGATGGCGGCCAGGGCTGGAGAGCCACACACAAGATGGCGGCTGGGGCCGGGCTGCCAGGGCGGCTGATCTCACTAGGAGGCGCAGCCTCAGCCCTCTGGCTGCCATCCTGCATGGGGCAGGCTGAGCCCCCCTGCAGTGTCTGTTGGAATGGACATTAACGGACACCCGGGAAAAGGACACGGTCTGGCACCTTTGCTCTGTGCACACAAACACAGACCAGCCAGTTTGGAACGCCAACTGGCAGTACTTTGATGTCAAGGCAATTCAAATAGGGGAAAATAGAACGAAACTCCAGGCATTGAACATTTTAAAATAAAAACATCTTCTTTTTTTTTTTTTTTTTTTTTTTTTTGAAAGAGGGCTAAAAGCACTTCTTGTGCACATGGACGCCAGTTAGCATCAAGCAGCATCACAAGTGGTTTCGTCCAGGCAGGAGTCACAGTGAGTGTGAGGTGATGAAAACGGAGATGGGATCTGCTTGAGGCGGATGGTGCAGCGGCTGCTCACCTGCGACGTGTATCCCTCAGGGTACTCATTTCTTTAGAACACTATGAAGAATAGAGGGAATTGAAAGTCCACTGCAGTTTAGGTTGTTCTTCACGAGATTGTTCAAGTTGAGCACAGCCATTCTGTTCAGCAGACACACGGGCAGGGGCTTCTTGGAGCGCTGCTCTGGCACCCATTCTTTGGAGGAGGGGATTGCAGGAAAGAAGAAAAGAAGCTCATCAACTACTGAAGAGGAAGAGTCACTGACAGGAAGCAGTGGGTTAAGAAATGTGAGGGGAAAAAAGGCAGAAAACATGAGGTGACAAGTGTGAGAAATGGGAGTGGAAAAAGGAGGGAAGTGTGAGGGAGGAAAAGGGAAGGAAACCTGAGTGGGAAAGGCTGAGAAAACTGAGGGGAAAATGGTGAAGACGTGAGTGAAAATAGGAGAGGAAGGTGAGAGGAGGAAAAGGCAGGACATATGACGGGAAAATTCTAAGAAACATAATCAGGGAAGGCTGAAAAACATAGAGGAAAAAATGGAGGGAAATGTGAGGGGAAGAGAGCGAGAAAATTACTGGCAGAGAAAGAGAAACAGGCAGCAAATGTGAGGGGAACATTGTGAGAATCCTGAGGGGAAAAGAGGGAGAAACCAGAGGGCAGAAAAAGGCAGAAAACATTAGGGGGGAAAAAAGGGTGGGAAGTTGGATGGGAAAAGTGACAGAAAACAGGAGTGAAAAAAGAGCACAAAATGCTAGAGGAAAAGTATAAGCAACATGAGGGGGAAAGAATGATGAACGTGAGGGGAAAAGTGGGAGAAATGGGAGAGGGAAAGCCTGGGAAACACGAGGGCAAAAGTGAGAAACATGAGGAGACAACTTGGAGAAAAATGACTGAGGAAAGGAGAAAAGCATGAGGAGAGAAAAGGGCAGGGTAAGTGAGGGGAAAATTGTGAGAATCATGCGAGAACAAAAAAGCAGGAAAAAGCGGGAAGCTGGGGAAGTGCGAGAGGCAAAGTGTGAGGAAAGGGAGCTGAAAAGGGTGGGGAAAAGAAGTAAAACTTGGGAGGCAAACATGACAGGAAAACTGTGAGACTCGAGAGGGGGAAGGAGTGGAAATGTGAGAGGGAAAAGAACAGGAAAGGTGAAGGGAGAAAAGGAGCGAAGGCAGGATTGGCATGACAGCTGAAATGATTCCTAACACATTCCCCCATGCATTTGCCCATTTATTGCACTAGCCCAGGGCTTCTCTGTATGTCCGTCTCCCCCTGTGCCTTGATTCCTGTTTGGAAGCAGCAGAAGTGCAGGATGTGCCCACCAGCAGGAGCTGCTCCAGGCTGGGAAGGGGCCAGGTGGTGCTGATTTCCAGAGGCTTCTGTGTCCCAGGTGAGGCCAGGGCAGGAGTGGGTTGAAAGGTGCTGCTGCTGCTCCTCTGTGCCAGAGAGCCCTGGCTGGGCAGGGCCCGGCGCCCACTGCACTGCGGGCTCTTTCTCCTGCCACAGCTGGGCACACCTGGCAACAAATCATGACGACTTGTGGGGAAACCAAGGGCTTTGTGGAGGCTGCATTGCTCTGCACACACCCGGGCCACCTGCAGCACAGAGCTTTGGCCCCCGGAAATGTAAACCCGAGGGGAACAGCTGGAAAAGGTTTCGTTTTCACCTTTCAATAGAAGCAACTAAAATCAAAGTTACCAAGAAGGGCTCCGATCCCTGGTGCCAGCTCGGTGTGAGAAAGGAGGCATGACTTTATTTCAGTGCTGGGTGCGTGGGGAATCACTTTCCTAACACGTGCTCAGCCAGAAATCCCACCTACTCATTTGTAACCATGGAAATAAGACCTACTCATTACTTTGCTGAAACTCACAGGCTAAACATTCCCTCAAATTAGTTGACATATTTAAACCACTTCTCAGAAGTTACTGACAGGAGAGTAGGGCTCTCTTGAGAGTCTCGGGTGGTCATTTGGGGAACATCCCATTCCTGCAATTCTCCTCTGATGCCCAAGAGCCTCCTACAACCACTCTTTTCCCCCTGAATTCATTCCAGCTACATTCTTAGGAAGACTACTCTATTCTCAAGGCTAAGGTAGCCACTTGCACACATCAATCACTGCACTGGGGGAATAGAGGGCTCAACACTCTGTTAATGCAAAGGGAATTCACAATTTGTTACAGTTCAACATTTTCTCAAAACCTGCCTTCTCTGGGAATTGCTCACAAGCATGTCCTCAATGCACCTTGAAAATGTTTTTGCTGACTGAAGCCAGAGTGTGTCTTTCCTTCAGCAATTCAGAAGAAAAACACAAACTGCCTACTGAAACCCTTCTGCTCCCTTCCAAATCAGTTCACTGCTCAAGCACGAGCCACAGGCTCATGCCCGATTCCCTCAGTGAGATAGGAGGTAATATTTTGCTGCAGCTGCAGGGTTATTAGAAGAAGGAACGAAAGCTGTTGGTTCTTGGGGTTGTTATTTAGGGTTTGGATTGGTTCTAGTTGATTTGTTGGGTGTTGCTGTGAGCTGGGAGAGGGGCCAGCGTGAAGACCAAACCAAAAGGGAAGTAGGAGAAGAGGGGAGGGAACAGAAAAGGAGGCGGTGGGGACAGAATACAAGTTTCCTATTTCCCGGCCAAAGGGAAAGGGGACACGGTTCGCCCTGGGCTGGGAAAGGCCATAAATAGCAGCATTTTCTGTGTGTGTGTTGTGTGTGTGTTTGGCTCTTGGGAGAGGGAGATACACACCCAGCTCAGGTGAATCCTTCCTAAGAAACAGTTCTCTTTGGCTTTGATGACTTTGTCTCCCCATTTAATTTCATCTAAGAGTTGGCTCCTTTCTAACACCCCTCTCCCAGCAGCTCAGGGCTGCATTGCACAGTGCTTGCTGTGTGCCAGAGAGCTCAAAGCAGGCTGGCCTGGTGCCCCGGAATATTTCTGCAGAACACTCTGCATTTCACCCCTTTGCTCTGGCTCAGTGCACAACTCCAGCACTGCAGGCGCTTCCTCCCAGAGCCGTGTGAGGCCCCGGCTCCTGCAGATGTGACCTGACAAGCTGTCCCTGCCTGCCGCTGGCCTCGCTTCCCCCGGCAGAAACGCCGTGCCTGAAGGAGGCTGCCCTGTGCAGGAGCCTGCGGAGCAGCCCGGCTCCCTCCCCTGTGCCCAGAGCGCTGCACACACTGCTCGCCTTGGCCAGGAGTTAGAGGGCAGCCGGCACAAGGGTGGCAATCCTCAGCCAGGCCTGCAGCCCTCGGCTGTGGTTTGCCTTTCTCTGCTCCTGTGCACGCTCCGGACGGCCGATGCCACCGGTCTGTGCTGTGCCCAGCACGGCCACGCTTCCCCTCGGGAGAGCCTTCCCCACTTTCCAACTGTACCAAAGAAGCCATCAATGTCACTCTCCACCTCTAAGAAAAAACTGACACTTCAGAAGAAAATGTTGAGCTTTCTCAGAGGCTCAGAAGGAGGACAATCTTTGAAACGAGTTGAGGTTTCACAAACTTTATTTCCAATCCTATGCTACAATCCTACTCCACTGTCCTAGCTGCAATCCTACTCTGCAGTCCTATTCTACAATCCTTCTCTATAGTGGTGTTGGAGAAAACAGTTGTCTGATTCCTGTCTCCTCCTTCCACTCTTTCACTGAAGTGATCAGTGGCACCAGGCTGGACACAGGCTTGGCTGATGTTATAAATGGATGCTGCACAAAGAAAAAAAGAAACCAAGAATGAACCATTACTTTGCAAGCTAAGAGCCTCAAAGGCAGGGCAATATTTTTCAAAGGAAAAGGAGATTGAATCAGAGTAGGTCGAAGGAGCAACAGTGGGGCCACATTGGCACAGCTTGCTGCAAGAGCTGCTAAGTGCCCCAGGCCTGGAAATATCTCAGGTCTGAGCATCCTGATCTCTTGAAAGAGGTCCCTGGTCATATTGCAGGGCACGCGGAGCAGATGAGCTTTACAGGCCCCTGCCAGCCCAGCCCAGTCTAGGATTCCTGACTGTTCTCATTTGAACAGCACCAAGAGTGGAGGTGAAGAGGAGGAGGCTCCCCTGATGCCTGGCCGTTCAGTGCAGGAGGAGCCCGTCCCTGGGACACTGTTTCCCCTGCAGCCCCTTGGCATTTTACCTGCAGCAGCTCCTTGGCAGACCAGCGCCGCTCCTCGTCTCTCTGCAGGCAGCAGCTCAGGAAGTCACGCAGCAAAGGTGAGCAGAGCTTGGGCTGCTGCAGCTTTGGGATCCCTTTGGTGGCTTTCAGGAGTCGAGCCTGGAGAAAAAGGAAAGATGAGTTTCTCACCTGCTTCTTTCACGTCTGGAACTGCTCTCCCAGATGCCACGGTTGAAGCTGCACTCTGCAGTGGCACTTTCTGCCGTGGCACAGAGGCAGAGATGACTTTCCTGGACCAACAAAACACCTATAGCCCAATGCAGCCACAGCTTTTCCAGCATCCAGCAGATCTTGCCTTGGCAGCTGATTTCATTGACTGACCTTGTTAGTGAAAACAATAGCAGCAAAAGCAGGTTTCCTTCTCTGAGGATTCACCTGAGCAGCTTGACAGGCTAGTTGGAAGAGGGACTTTGCTCTACTAACTCACTCTACTATTTCCAAAGATAATTACATGAAAAGCATCTCTGCAGCACTTGTTGGTCCCTTAAGCACAGCTGCCATCAAACCAAAGGCATCAAGCTTTTTCCTGGGTTCTTGAAAACAATGGGAATTGCAAGCAAAGAAAGGAAATCCCTCAGTTATTCCTCAGGTAAGGAAACAAGCATTTGGAATCCCATCTTCCACACAGACACATGAAGATGCATGCACAAATGTCTTGGGACGAAAATGCCTCTTTGGGCACACAGGAAACACGTGCACCTCCGTCTCTCATCAGACTGCAAATTTCAGCTTCCCTTAGGCAGCAAAAGGAAAATTTTGGTGGTCAAAGCAGAAGAGGGAGAAACACCATCCATGTGGTAGCCCTCTGCTCATTTGGATCCTCAAGTCAATGCATTAATGGTATGGCCATCCTAGAAAGTGCCAGGAAACAAAGGGGTGGGTTTGGCAGGCTCTCCACATGGCCAGGCTTCATCTTGGTGACATGGAGGTGGCGGCTTGGGTTAGGAAAGAAAGACGGTCACTAAGTGTTTCAGCACCACCGCACAAGAAGCACAACAGACTCTGTGGCCTTCACAGCCTCTTGTCAAGGTTTCAGGCAAATTTCCTTGTGAGAAGAACGGGGGTGCACTTCTTCTCTCCAAACCACTGTTTTATAAACTTTCTTGGGTTTGGGTTACTTTCCTTCATTTCAGGAAAGATAACACCACTTCTAAGATGCTTGTTTGCTGCTATTAGGGACGTCTACAAAGCCAAAAGAGCTGGAACGACTTCTAAGCCAAAGCCAAATGTTGCCTGAGAAGGGAGATTGTTTGCCTGGGCTAAGGCTTGAGTTCCCCCACGGATGCAACCAAAACCCCAGCAGATGCTGATGTGCTGCCGGGACATTTTCAGAAAGGGACTGTGGTGGAAGTAGTTCCAGCGGATGGCAATGGCATTTTGTCCAATGGCACACAGAACGTGGGATGGGGGAGAAAGACAGCGGGATCAGAGAGTATTTACACCTTACCATGGCAGAATTTTCCTCCCAGTCAGGAGCTTCTCCTTCCACCATTTCAATGACCACGATTCCCAAAGACCATATGTCCACTTTGGGGCCATAGGGTTCACCGTTCACTTCAGGTGCCATCCACTGAAGAGTCCCGACCACCGATCTCCGTCTACTCTGCTCAGGGGTGAGTTGAGCAGAGAGGCCAAAATCAGCTGGGGAGAAAGCAAACGACCGTTTTTATTTGAATCCTGTGCAATTAGGAAAGCACGCAAAAGAATTTCCCAGTAGAAGTTTGAGAATGTGCTCTTGAATCTCCTGGACAACTGTCCCTGCTCTGTTTCCTCAGGACTTTAGCCAAGGAAATATGGCATTGGCTGCTTCAAAAATCCCCACATTTTTTACACGGCCTCCAGCAGTGTCTTTTCTTCCCCTGAAGCTTTAGACTTGTAGTCCCCTCCCTCTGGAAGGGACACACACAGAGCAATGCCACTGTGCACTGCTCGATCCTTGCCATAGGTCTGTGCACGTTGCCACCGCGTGGTCAGCTCACAACAGGCTCCCTGCACTGCCACCAGCACCATTTTGGGGGGGCTGGCACTCACTCAAAAGCAGCCCCACAGCCCACATATCCCTGGAACGCTGCATCTGCCCAAGAATATACTGACCCAGCTTGACAGAGCCATCCGTTTTGAGGAGAATGTTGAGGCTCTTCAAATCTCTGTGCATCACGTGGTTGGAATGGAGAAAATGCAGTCCTTGCAGGCACTGAGAGAGAAACCAGAAACAGGAGGGCAAAAATCAGTGATGTGATTTCATCACACAAGAAAGGAAACAGCTCTCCAAGATTCCCTCTGCAGGGGAATGAGGAGTAATGGCAGAACACAGTGCCATTGAGGGCAAGAGCTCGCTGCTCCAACACAGGCAGAGCAGCACCTTTCTAAAGAAAGGCATGTCAGCTTGCCAAAGAGCAACAGCAACTGCTGGTGTAGACTCTGCCCTGCAAACCAGCCAGGATGACTGCTGCTGCAGTGGATGTGCTCAGAAGTACAGAGCATTCTGGCTGCACTGCTAACCTTTCCAGCTGAGGACTCAGAGAAATGAGTCTCTCTTTCTTCTTTGCTGTTCCTTTCAAATGCTACCACCACCACCACCTTTGCTTTTACAGGCAAGGAATGCAGTGCCAACAGGCCAAAGTTTAGAGAGGCAAGATGGAGAAGAGCAAATACAAGAGCCAGAGTGAGAATGCAACAGCAGGAGAGAAGAGGACAGGAACAGAGTCCAGTGAGTGCAGGGGCACTGGCAGGCAGTTCACTTGAGAGGCTCTTGCTTGCCCAGAGCATATCAGCAACACAGAAACAAAGCCTGGCTCACGGAATCACTCCTGTTCTGAGCCCCTTTCCCAGACAATCCTGCCCAAGCTCTGGGAAGCACAGCTGGGATCCCCGACTGACCTCCCGACTGATGATGGCAATCTCATCTTCTCTCAGGCGAGTCTTTTGGATTGTGTCATAAAGACTGCCTCCATCCATGTACTCCATCACCAGCCACAGTTCTTCATGCACAAGGTAGCTGAAAGAAGGAAACAAGGCCATGCAGATGAACATGCATTCGTTGGTTCCTTTGCTTGATTCTTGTTTTTGGGTCCCTTTGTGACAAGGACAGAATTAAAAGAATTAAAGACATTCCCTCCAGGCTGTGGGTTGTTTGCAGTCTGTGCAGTCTCAAGGAGAACAGCACATCTGTGAAAAAGGAGATGTCTCTGATGGCCAGCAAACAAAAAGTGCAGTTTAGTAACAACCAAGATGAAAAACCTGTCACCGTGATATTTCTGGAAATAAGCACCTAGTGTTCCTGGTATGGAGAGCCATGGAAAAGAGGGGCAACAATCCAAGGGAAATCCTCTCTAGCATGCTTCATCAGCATTGAAGAAACCTTAAAAAATCCATCCTGAGACAACATGGAGGCAGTGAGCTTACAGGGTACTGACTTCTTGTGGTAGAGTTGATGCAGGTTTTTGAACAATTTTTCAACTATGTGTTGGAAAGGCAGGGATGACTCATGGAGACAAACTGCACTCTCTTCCCATCCATTGGAGATGAGTAGAGAAATAATAATGAAGCAATAATTACCAGCTTTCTTTTCTGCCAGTGTCCAAAGTGGGGTTTTAACTTTGCATGCTTTTACTATGTAAACAAACCTTCATGGGATGAGACCACGACCACTCACCCGTCTAAATAATGGACGAGATGGGGACTCATATTCCTCTTCATGACCGTGATTTCAGTAACAATATCCTCCATCTCGCTCGGTCCCCGAAGATAGATTTTCTTGATGGCCACCTAGAATGAGATTGAAAATCAGTAACTTTAGAAGCTGGTGGAATGAGACCAAAACACACATGGGGAGAGAGATTTTGCAATGACACCACCAAGCCGTGCCAAAGTGCCTTGTAATTAGACAAAGGAGTAATTAGGAACTGACATTCCTACAGCTCATTTCTCTGCTCCTTTGGGGGCCAGTTCCAGGACACGTGGCCACTGACCACATTTTGCCTTGTCCACTTGTTAAAAATGGTGTGTCAATTATCATCCCCAAAGCTCTGAGCACACTCTCTGTCTGTCTGTACTTCAGAGGAAGAAATGCGTGCCTTGGTACTCTGTGGATACATCTCGGGCTATAGGCAGAGCTTGGGGCTTTTAGGGACGCCTTGCAGATCTCTCCCTACGTGCAGTTCCCAAGTGCAGCACTGCAGGTGGCTAAGGAACTGCCAGGAACATTCAGATGTATTTGTTGGCAGCCAGAAATGGGAATTCAGGACTCTGAAGCCGTAGCCCCAGAGAGCAGTGAGATGCTCCAAGGCACCACCTTTGTTGGAGCAATTGAGAGCCAGGGAGAGCGTCCTTCTCTGAAAGGAACCGCTGCCCTCCTTGCCTTCCTTCTGGCAGCTGAGCAGGACAAAGACTGTCCCAAATGCAGCTGGCTGGCTGGCACCCGTCTGTGCTTCTTGTGCCTTTGCAGCACAGCTCTAGCCACAGCTGCAGCCACAGCTGACACGAGAGAGGAAAGCCCTGGAGAGCAGCAGAATCTGCAGGGGCTCTTGACATTTACCTGTCTTCCTGTGGCAGTGTCGATGGCTCTGCAAACCTCTCCAAAAGCCCTAGAAACAAAACAGCAGCAAAGAAAGGAGAAGCCATTTAGACGTTGGAGTGAAAGGCAGTCCAGACAGGAGATGTCTGCTGGAAATGCCTCCAACCTGCAGCATGCAGGAGGGCTCTGCCAGAAGGCAGATGATGCATTTTCCTCTCCAGTGCATGGGCACTGGGCCTGTTTCTGAAGCATTGGGGTTTAGTGCCTCAGCTCAAAAGGCCAGGTGATTCTTTCATCTTGGATTTCAGTTTCTAAACTGGGCGGTTTTTGTCCTCAGCACAGACTATTTCCTTCAGCAAACTCTTGGGAAGAAATGCTCCTGAGAAGTGTTATCTGACTGCTATGATAGGGGGTAGGTTGCTGTTTCTGGTAATGAAATCCAAGTACCTTTGATAATGCCTTCTTACCACACAAATTCTGGCTGGTACTGAGAGATGGGGCAGACTAACCCCAGTGTCTGAATGTGTTTGCAGTTTGCCTGACTTCACACTTGATAGATATTCCAGCAGCAAATCGCCTGCCCCATGGTTGTGTAGAAGCAACTGTGGTTGGACTCACCCTCTGCCAACAATTTCCTTTTCGGTGTATTTCCTCCGGGGATTTTCTGTGCTCACCATTTGCCCTGAGGGAAACAAAATGCAAGATGCTCACTTGAAAGCCGACATCCCACCATCCAAGAGATACAAAAGGCAGCCCCACTGGGGCTCTAGAGTCTGGGCTTCTGAGTCCTTTGTGGCCAGCTGGGTAACAACAACAACAACAACAATTGCAACAAGACAGGCAGCTCTGCAGTACAAGCAGGCCAGCACAGAGAATGATTTTCTACAGTCCTTTGAAGAGATCTCTTGAAAGGAAACAAAGCACAGGGAGATGCATTCCCAGGAGAGGAGGGCATCTTCCCCACCTTGCAGCACTTTACCAAAAGAATGCCTTTCCCTTTGTAAACCCAAGCAGCTCATGCTCTAACCAATCCCAAGGGGCCTTCAGCAGCAGGACCCTCACCCTTGATGAGCAGGCTGAGCTGGAAGACGCCCTTGCCCGTGGCCCACGTGAAGAACCACACTGCTTCTCCTCCCCCTGACAGCAGGGATCAGTCCCTGCCATTGCACTCGCCCTCTCAGCCCCGCACACGTGCCCAGCTTCCCGCAGCGGGCAAGGGCAGCAGGGACAGCAGTGCTCCTCAGGTGCCGGCGGGACACGGACAGCTGCCCAGAGGAGATGCTGACCCTCTGTGAGCCCAGCCCAGGCCATGCAGGAGCCGGCCCAGAGCAGGGGCTGCTGCCTCGGGGCAGCTTCGCGCTGCAGCGGCCGGCCGGCAGCGGGACTCTCCCAGCTAAGGAAGGCTCCAGCCTCGGCGCTCACACCAGCCCTCAGGGCCAGGGCAGCCACCGCCACAAAGCTGCCAAAGCCCAGGCACCAGCACTGACAAGCAATGGCAAGAAGGCACGGCCACACCCAGCCCCTTCCAAGCTGGTGCCCCCACTGAGGACACGGCAGGATTGGCTTGGAGAGCAGACACACCCAGGTGCACATCAGTGCCCTTTTGTGCCAACAGGTGACGGGAGACAGAGAGTCAGCTGGGCTCTCTTCTCAGCCCCACTAGGTCTTATCTGAGGGCACAGGACCGGCAGCTGCTCTGGGCAAGAAGCAGCTTCAATGACTTGTGCTGTAGAATCACAAAGGGCACCCAAGTGAGGAGGATCATTGGGTCCAGCTATGCTGACGCGTGCTCACAATACACTGTCCCTCAGAGAAGAAAGACACAAGACGTACTCATGAACCCCAGGAAGTCATCCTCATCATACTCCATCTCCTGTTGCTGAGCAGCAGCTTTGTCAGTGCTGGAGATGAAGGAACTGCCCAGGCTCCAGTGCTCAGCTGGGGCAGGCCAGGCCCCTTCAGGTGACACTGCTGCTGCAGCAGCTTCAATAGAAGAGCCTGTGGAGATCTGAGACAACAAAAGAGTTTGTGTCAGAAAAGTGGCTGGCAGAGATTAGCCCCAGATCCCATTTTAAATGCAAGCCCTTAGGAAGGTGCTGTCAGCCAGTGACTGGGAGCTGCTGTCAGGCTCAGCTTTTTCACCTTTCTGCCCACAATTCACATTAATTCAGCCATTTCTTTCTGCTTCCCTGCCCACCTCTGCTTCCATTTTACCAAAAGAACAACCTGGCAACCAAGGCACCAAAATCCCTGTCTTCAAACAGCAACTCCACGTCCCCAGTGTGTCTCTGAAATGCTCCCGGGTAAGCACAGCCAAGAAGCTCCCGGGGACAAACTGCCCCAAAGAGCTTGTGTTGTCACATCAAGACTTTTGGTGCCTGTGGGTACTTGGCACGTCTGTGGAGAGGGACAGGTGTCCCCAGACCACAGCGTCCCCTACGTATCCACCAAGGCTGAGCACAGTGCCTTTGGCATGCTCCCTCCTCTGCAGACAGGGAACCTTCCTGCTCCAGGCTGGCCCCTATCAGAATCCCAGCAAGCTGGGGCCTAAACACGGCAGCTCAAAGCCCATTTTCCAGCTGTCACTGGCTGAGGGGAATGGCTAGGTCTGGCAGGACTGCAGCACTCAGCATCCTCAGCCACCAACAGCAAGAGCTGGCTGCTCAGAAACTTGCAGCTCTGCCTCGCACTAAAGACAGCACCCTCCAGAAGAGGCACTTACTGGCTGGGAAAGTTCCGGCTGTGGTGTGACCACAGCTGGAGCCTTGTGGTCATTTGGCTCCTCTTCGGCTTCTTGTCCAGGAGCAGAGGAAACCGGAGGGGAGTCTGTTCTTCCTTCAGTGATCTGTGGACAGACAGGAGCGTGAGACACAGGCTCATTTAGAACCTTCTTTCTCTTCAGCTCTAGAACCAGCTCTACTAAGCACAAATCATCAACTTGGAGAGCAAGGGGATTCTAAGTCCCTCAGACTAAATTCTAATGGGTTGATTCAACTGGGCACTGCAAATTGCTCTGAATTAGACAATCCCCCCTGGCTACTATCAGGAAGCAACGTTCTCTCAGCAAAACTGGGCTTTTAGTTCTTTTAAAGCTCTGGAATGGAAAATTAGGAAATAGGCAGTGATGCCTTTGCTCTTGCTGCTGCAGACATGGAAATGGATTTTCTTGCAGCCTACTCAGCTGGCCCTCTACACTCTACTGCCACAGGCCAAGCTCACAGCTTGCTGCACAATTCTTAAACGCCAGGAACATCAAATGTGCCTTTCTTACTCACCTCAGGATCAGCACCTCTGAATACCCGGCTCAGGTGACCTGCAGTGGGCAAGGGAAAATGAAGCAGATGCTTTGAGAAAACTGGAGACAACCACAGCATTTTTAGAAGATTTTCCAAGAAGGCCTCCCAGTCTACATTTTCAAAGTTGTCCTGCTTGACCCAGCAAATAGAGGAAATGACAGACTCTGCTGACACAGACTCTCCCACGGAGGGAATGCAACCCCTGCAGGTTCCCTTGCAAATGCTGCCCGCACAGCCCTGGCTACACACACCCCCTTTTGAGCTGAACATGTTGACAGGAGCTTTACCCAAGCGGCATCCCAATGGCCTTTCTGTTTCCAAATCAATTCAGTCACTAAGAAAGAGCAGGAAGACCAAAAACCAGGTTAGGTGACACTCAGGGAAAACCTCTACTTACCTGCCAGGTGAGTCAGGAAATAGCAGGAATAAGTAACTCCATAAACAGTGAAAACTGCAGCGGCGAGTTGCCCAATCATTGTGGCAACTGCTGTGCAAGTTTGCAGAGTGCGCTCTAACGCTAGCTAAAAGGAGTCTCCTGTCAGTCAGCAGCTGCCCACTGACAAAAGCCTCAAGCACAGGACCAAGTTCCTGCACTGAGCAAGCCCAAGAGCTGCTCTGACACCCCTGAGGCCTTCCGTGCACCAAGGCAACCTTGCGATGTCACCATGACCACGTGGCAACCGTGCCCTGACATCACAAAGCAAACGCTCTGCCTTGATCTGGATGGATGGAGGAGGGCACGTGGACGCGACTACTGAGGACACATTGCAGACGCTAGAATTAAGGGCTGTCCTTTGGATCATTATGAATTGGCCTGGTCAGGGTGTAAATGTTGTCACAGACTCATTATACGTAGTAGGGGTAGTGCTGCGGATTGAGGATGCATTGATAAAGGATATAAAGAATGACAGGTTATGGGAACTTTTGAGACAGCTGAGGCAAGCTGTTTGGCTGCGCTCAGCTCCTTTTGCAATTTTGCATATTTGAAGCCACAAATGGTCAGAAGGTTTGGGTCAGGGTAATGCCATAACTGATCAGTTGGTTTCTGTTGCAGTACCACAAGACAGATTTCAGCAGGCACGTATTGCTCATGAGACTTTTCAGCAGAATGCGCGAGGCCTAAAGAAACAGTTTCGCATATCTCTGAATGATGCCCGTGGTATTGTCAGATCCTGTCCTCTCTGTAGTCAGCATGGGCCTGGACTAGGGATGGGAGTAAACCCACGGGGCCTTGGAGCCAATCAGATCTGGCAAATGGATGTAACTCACGTATCCTCCTTTGGTAGATTGAAATATGTGCATGTTACAATTGATCCTTTCAGTAAATTTATTTGGGCTTCAGCGCAGCCGGGAAAGAAAGCTCTCCACGTGGTACGACACCTAACTACTTGCTTTGCGGTGATGGGGGTGCCAGAACAGATTAAGACAGACAATGGCCCTGCATATGTGAGCAGCAGGATCCAAAGGTTCTTACAGAAGTGGGGTGTGACACACATCACAGGTATCCCACATTCACCAACAGGTCAGGCGATTGTGGAGCGAGCCCACCAAACACTCAAGGATTATCTGTTAAAATAGAAGGAGGAGGTGGATGTGCAGACCATGCTATCAAAAACACTATTTGTATTAAACTATCTGTGTGTAATGGGGGACCACTCGGAGCCCCCTGCGGTCATCCACTCAGGGGGAGTAAAGGAGGAAGCAACTAAGCCATTGTTTAAAGTCATGTACCGAGATCCCAAAACTGGAGTATGGGAAGGTCCCGCAGAGGTTCAGTACATGGGTAGAGGTTATGTTTGTGTTCTTACCCCCACAGGGCCCCAATGGATACCTAGTAAATGGATCCGTCCTGCTAATGACCCTGCAAGAGTGACATCGATACTGGACAGCCAGGGTTAGAGGCGGTACACTTAATTGAAGACTTAAGGGCAAGAGAAAACCTACAACTGCTCTGGCAGTTTGACAAGGCAGTACAGAGATATCACTCCATGTCAATTCATACCCAAATAGCTAAGTTGCAAGAACTCACTAGTCATTTGCAGCAAGACACAGGCTTGGCTTTAACAGATTGGCTACGATCTTTCGGGCTAGGGCCTTGGATAACCTCCCTACTGCAACATGTAATCAATATTGTGATTGTTATTTTACTGCTTGTCCTTTTTGTACCTTGCTTTTTTCGCTGCTTGCAACAGATGATGTATCGCATAGCAGAAACAGTAACTACTCGACACACTGCGTTTGTTGCACAAAATAAAAAAGAGGGAATTGTTGAAGAATGGTTAGCAGTGCAAGGCCACGGATCATTAGAGGCCTTATGGCCCGATACCAAGTGCTAGCAGCCTACGTGCTGCTGAGACAAGCTGTCCTTGGGACAGCAGTAAGCACGGACACAGGCCAAAGATAAAAGAACTTGTGGTGAATAGAGCATAGCAGTAAGCACGTATACAAAGTTTTCAGCATGCCAAGAGGAGGAACCTTCTCACGCTTGATATAGCCAATCAAGTATAGATGAGTAGTGTATGCTAACCAACTATAATTTGACAAGTATGCTGAACGCTTCGGGCAAAAGTATAAGAACGGATAGTATGAGCAATAAAGTTGAACAATGCTTTACCAATCATATTGGTTGATTGCATTCTTCCCTCACCGAAATGCTCCGCAGTGCAGCACATCCTGCGTAGGAGATGGTCCTGGTGTTCCAGAGGGAATTGTGCGTGGCTTTGCGGACAGTGGTGCAGATGGAGCCCAGGTCGCTGAGGGCCAGGTTGAGCAGGAGGAAGAACATGGGGCTGTGCAGGTGGTGGCCGCAGGCTACGGCGCTGGTGACCAGGCCGTGGCCCAGGAGCGCAGCCAGGGAGATGCCCAGGAAGAGGCAGAAGTGCAGGAGCTGCAGCTGCCGCGTGTCTGCCAACGCCAGCGGGAGGAAGTGGCTGATGGAGCTGCTGTTGGACATTTGCTGTGGCTGCATATGGGGACATGTTCATGGATAAAGGACAGTGACAAGTCAGGACTGGCTGCTTTGAGCCAAACCCGTGCCATTCCCTGTAGCCTGTCCTGCTGGTGTTGGTGTCTTTGGGGCGGACCCTGACTGCCGACACAACAGCAACACATTCGCTTAAGAGCTGGACTAGGTCAGTGCAAAAGATGGCGGCCAGGGCTGAGGGAGCCACACACAAGATGGCGGCCAGGGCTGGAGAACCACACACAAGATGGCGGCTGGGGCCGGGCTGCCAGGGCGGCTGATCTCACTAGGAGGCGCAGCCTCAGCCCTCTGGCTGCCATCCTGCGTGGGGCAGGCTGAGCCCCCCTGCAGTGTCTGTTGGAATGGACATTAACGGACACCCGGGAAAAGGACACGGTCTGGCACCTTTGCTCTGTGCACACAAACACAGACCAGCCAGTTTGGAACGCCAACTGGCAGTACTTTGATGTCAAGGCAATTCAAATAGGGGAAAATAGAACGAAACTCCAGGCATTGAACATTTTAAAATAAAAACATCTTCTTTTTTTTTTTTTTTTTTTTTTTTTTTGAAAGAGGGCTAAAAGCACTTCTTGTGCACATGGACGCCAGTTAGCATCAAGCAGCATCACAAGTGGTTTTGTCCAGGCAGGAGTCACAGTGAGTGTGAGGTGATGAAAACGGAGATGGGATCTGCTTGAGGCGGATGGTGCAGCGGCTGCTCACCTGCGACGTGTATCCCTCAGGGTACTCATTTCTTTAGAACACTATGAAGAATAGAGGGAATTGAAAGTCCACTGCAGTTTAGGTTGTTCTTCACGAGATTGTTCAAGTTGAGCACAGCCATTCTGTTCAGCAGACACACGGGCAGGGGCTTCTTGGAGCGCTGCTCTGGCACCCATTCTTTGGAGGAGGGGATTGCAGGAAAGAAGAAAAGAAGCTCATCAACTACTGAAGAGGAAGAGTCACTGACAGGAAGCAGTGGGTTAAGAAATGTGAGGGGAAAAAAGGCAGAAAACATGAGGTGACAAGTGTGAGAAATGGGAGTGGAAAAAGGAGGGAAGTGTGAGGGAGGAAAAGGGAAGGAAACCTGAGTGGGAAAGGCTGAGAAAACTGAGGGGAAAATGGTGAAGACGTGAGTGAAAATAGGAGAGGAAAGTGAGAGGAGGAAAAGGCAGGACATATGACGGGAAAATTCTAAGAAACATAATCAGGGAAGGCTGAAAAACATAGAGGAAAAAATGGAGGGAAATGTGAGGGGAAGAGAGTGAGAAAATTACTGGCAGAGAAAGAGAAACAGGCAGCAAATGTGAGGGGAACATTGTGAGAATCCTGAGGGGAAAAGAGGGAGAAACCAGAGGGCAGAAAAAGGCAGAAAACATTAGGGGGGAAAAAAGGGTGGGAAGTTGGATGGGAAAAGTGACAGAAAACAGGAGTGAAAAAAGAGCACAAAATGCTAGAGGAAAAGTATAAGCAACATGAGGGGGAAAGAATGATGAACGTGAGGGGAAAAGTGGGAGAAATGGGAGAGGGAAAGCCTGGGAAACACGAGGGCAAAAGTGAGAAACATGAGGAGACAACTTGGAGAAAAATGACTGAGGAAAGGAGAAAAGCATGAGGAGAGAAAAGGGCAGGGTAAGTGAGGGGGAAATTGTGAGAATCGTGAGAGAACAAAAAAGCAGGAAAAAGCGGGAAGCTGGGGAAGTGTGAGAGGCAAAGTGTGAGGAAAGGGAGCTGAAAAGGGTGGGGAAAAGAAGTAAAACTTGGGAGGCAAACATGACAGGAAAACTGTGAGACTCGAGAGGGGGAAGGAGTGGAAATGTGAGAGGGAAAAGAACAGGAAAGGTGAAGGGAGAAAAGGAGCGAAGGCAGGATTGGCATGACAGCTGAAATGATTCCTAACACATTCCCCCATGCATTTGCCCATTTATTGCACTAGCCCAGGGCTTCTCTGTATGTCCGTCTCCCCCTGTGCCTTGATTCCTGTTTGGAAGCAGCAGAAGTGCAGGATGTGCCCACCAGCAGGAGCTGCTCCAGGCTGGGAAGGGGCCAGGTGGTGCTGATTTCCAGAGGCTTCTGTGTCCCAGGTGAGGCCAGGGCAGGAGTGGGTTGAAAGGTGCTGCTGCTGCTCCTCTGTGCCAGAGAGCCCTGGCTGGGCAGGGCCCGGCGCCCACTGCACTGCGGGCTCTTTCTCCTGCCACAGCTGGGCACACCTGGCAACAAATCATGACGACTTGTGGGGAAACCAAGGGCTTTGTGGAGGCTGCATTGCTCTGCACACACCCGGGCCACCTGCAGCACAGAGCTTTGGCCCCCGGAAATGTAAACCCGAGGGGAACAGCTGGAAAAGGTTTCGTTTTCACCTTTCAATAGAAGCAACTAAAATCAAAGTTACCAAGAAGGGCTCCGATCCCTGGTGCCAGCTCGGTGTGAGAAAGGAGGCATGACTTTATTTCAGTGCTGGGTGCGTGGGGAATCACTTTCCTAACACGTGCTCAGCCAGAAATCCCACCTACTCATTTGTAACCATGGAAATAAGACCTACTCATTACTTTGCTGAAACTCACAGGCTAAACATTCCCTCAAATTAGTTGACATATTTAAACCACTTCTCAGAAGTTACTGACAGGAGAGTAGGGCTCTCTTGAGAGTCTCGGGTGGTCATTTGGGGAACATCCCATTCCTGCAATTCTCCTCTGATGCCCAAGAGCCTCCTACAACCACTCTTTTCCCCCTGAATTCATTCCAGCTACATTCTTAGGAAGACTACTCTATTCTCAAGGCTAAGGTAGCCACTTGCACACATCAATCACTGCACTGGGGGAATAGAGGGCTCAACACTCTGTTAATGCAAAGGGAATTCACAATTTGTTACAGTTCAACATTTTCTCAAAACCTGCCTTCTCTGGGAATTGCTCACAAGCATGTCCTCAATGCACCTTGAAAATGTTTTTGCTGACTGAAGCCAGAGTGTGTCTTTCCTTCAGCAATTCAGAAGAAAAACACAAACTGCCTACTGAAACCCTTCTGCTCCCTTCCAAATCAGTTCACTGCTCAAGCACGAGCCACAGGCTCATGCCCGATTCCCTCAGTGAGATAGGAGGTAATATTTTGCTGCAGCTGCAGGGTTATTAGAAGAAGGAACGAAAGCTGTTGGTTCTTGGGGTTGTTATTTAGGGTTTGGATTGGTTCTAGTTGATTTGTTGGGTGTTGCTGTGAGCTGGGAGAGGGGCCAGCGTGAAGACCAAACCAAAAGGGAAGTAGGAGAAGAGGGGAGGGAACAGAAAAGGAGGCGGTGGGGACAGAATACAAGTTTCCTATTTCCCGGCCAAAGGGAAAGGGGACACGGTTCGCCCTGGGCTGGGAAAGGCCATAAATAGCAGCATTTTCTGTGTGTGTGTTGTGTGTGTGTTTGGCTCTTGGGAGAGGGAGATACACACCCAGCTCCGGTGAATCCTTCCTAAGAAACAGTTCTCTTTGGCTTTGATGACTTTGTCTCCCCATTTAATTTCATCTAAGAGTTGGCTCCTTTCTAACACCCCTCTCCCAGCAGCTCAGGGCTGCATTGCACAGTGCTTGCTGTGTGCCAGAGAGCTCAAAGCAGGCTGGCCTGGTGCCCCGGAATATTTCTGCAGAACACTCTGCATTTCACCCCTTTGCTCTGGCTCAGTGCACAACTCCAGCACTGCAGGCGCTTCCTCCCAGAGCCGTGTGAGGCCCCGGCTCCTGCAGATGTGACCTGACAAGCTGTCCCTGCCTGCCGCTGGCCTCGCTTCCCCCGGCAGAAACGCCGTGCCTGAAGGAGGCTGCCCTGTGCAGGAGCCTGCGGAGCAGCCCGGCTCCCTCCCCTGTGCCCAGAGCGCTGCACACACTGCTCGCCTTGGCCAGGAGTTAGAGGGCAGCCGGCACAAGGGTGGCAATCCTCAGCCAGGCCTGCAGCCCTCGGCTGTGGTTTGCCTTTCTCTGCTCCTGTGCACGCTCCGGACGGCCGATGCCACCGGTCTGTGCTGTGCCCAGCACGGCCACGCTTCCCCTCGGGAGAGCCTTCCCCACTTTCCAACTGTACCAAAGAAGCCATCAATGTCACTCTCCACCTCTAAGAAAAAACTGACACTTCAGAAGAAAATGTTGAGCTTTCTCAGAGGCTCAGAAGGAGGACAATCTTTGAAACGAGTTGAGGTTTCACAAACTTTATTTCCAATCCTATGCTACAATCCTACTCCACTGTCCTAGCTGCAATCCTACTCTGCAGTCCTATTCTACAATCCTTCTCTATAGTGGTGTTGGAGAAAACAGTTGTCTGATTCCTGTCTCCTCCTTCCACTCTTTCACTGAAGTGATCAGTGGCACCAGGCTGGACACAGGCTTGGCTGATGTTATAAATGGATGCTGCACAAAGAAAAAAAGAAACCAAGAATGAACCATTACTTTGCAAGCTAAGAGCCTCAAAGGCAGGGCAATATTTTTCAAAGGAAAAGGAGATTGAATCAGAGTAGGTCGAAGGAGCAACAGTGGGGCCACATTGGCACAGCTTGCTGCAAGAGCTGCTAAGTGCCCCAGGCCTGGAAATATCTCAGGTCTGAGCATCCTGATCTCTTGAAAGAGGTCCCTGGTCATATTGCAGGGCACGCGGAGCAGATGAGCTTTACAGGCCCCTGCCAGCCCAGCCCAGTCTAGGATTCCTGACTGTTCTCATTTGAACAGCACCAAGAGTGGAGGTGAAGAGGAGGAGGCTCCCCTGATGCCTGGCCGTTCAGTGCAGGAGGAGCCCGTCCCTGGGACACTGTTTCCCCTGCAGCCCCTTGGCATTTTACCTGCAGCAGCTCCTTGGCAGACCAGCGCCGCTCCTCGTCTCTCTGCAGGCAGCAGCTCAGGAAGTCACGCAGCAAAGGTGAGCAGAGCTTGGGCTGCTGCAGCTTTGGGATCCCTTTGGTGGCTTTCAGGAGTCGAGCCTGGAGAAAAAGGAAAGATGAGTTTCTCACCTGCTTCTTTCACGTCTGGAACTGCTCTCCCAGATGCCACGGTTGAAGCTGCACTCTGCAGTGGCACTTTCTGCCGTGGCACAGAGGCAGAGATGACTTTCCTGGACCAACAAAACACCTATAGCCCAATGCAGCCACAGCTTTTCCAGCATCCAGCAGATCTTGCCTTGGCAGCTGATTTCATTGACTGACCTTGTTAGTGAAAACAATAGCAGCAAAAGCAGGTTTCCTTCTCTGAGGATTCACCTGAGCAGCTTGACAGGCTAGTTGGAAGAGGGACTTTGCTCTACTAACTCACTCTACTATTTCCAAAGATAATTACATGAAAAGCATCTCTGCAGCACTTGTTGGTCCCTTAAGCACAGCTGCCATCAAACCAAAGGCATCAAGCTTTTTCCTGGGTTCTTGAAAACAATGGGAATTGCAAGCAAAGAAAGGAAATCCCTCAGTTATTCCTCAGGTAAGGAAACAAGCATTTGGAATCCCATCTTCCACACAGACACATGAAGATGCATGCACAAATGTCTTGGGACGAAAATGCCTCTTTGGGCACACAGGAAACACGTGCACCTCCGTCTCTCATCAGACTGCAAATTTCAGCTTCCCTTAGGCAGCAAAAGGAAAATTTTGGTGGTCAAAGCAGAAGAGGGAGAAACACCATCCATGTGGTAGCCCTCTGCTCATTTGGATCCTCAAGTCAATGCATTAATGGTATGGCCATCCTAGAAAGTGCCAGGAAACAAAGGGGTGGGTTTGGCAGGCTCTCCACATGGCCAGGCTTCATCTTGGTGACATGGAGGTGGCGGCTTGGGTTAGGAAAGAAAGACGGTCACTAAGTGTTTCAGCACCACCGCACAAGAAGCACAACAGACTCTGTGGCCTTCACAGCCTCTTGTCAAGGTTTCAGGCAAATTTCCTTGTGAGAAGAACGGGGGTGCACTTCTTCTCTCCAAACCACTGTTTTATAAACTTTCTTGGGTTTGGGTTACTTTCCTTCATTTCAGGAAAGATAACACCACTTCTAAGATGCTTGTTTGCTGCTATTAGGGACGTCTACAAAGCCAAAAGAGCTGGAACGACTTCTAAGCCAAAGCCAAATGTTGCCTGAGAAGGGAGATTGTTTGCCTGGGCTAAGGCTTGAGTTCCCCCACGGATGCAACCAAAACCCCAGCAGATGCTGATGTGCTGCCGGGACATTTTCAGAAAGGGACTGTGGTGGAAGTAGTTCCAGCGGATGGCAATGGCATTTTGTCCAATGGCACACAGAACGTGGGATGGGGGAGAAAGACAGCGGGATCAGAGAGTATTTACACCTTACCATGGCAGAATTTTCCTCCCAGTCAGGAGCTTCTCCTTCCACCATTTCAATGACCACGATTCCCAAAGACCATATGTCCACTTTGGGGCCATAGGGTTCACCGTTCACTTCAGGTGCCATCCACTGAAGAGTCCCGACCACCGATCTCCGTCTACTCTGCTCAGGGGTGAGTTGAGCAGAGAGGCCAAAATCAGCTGGGGAGAAAGCAAACGACCGTTTTTATTTGAATCCTGTGCAATTAGGAAAGCACGCAAAAGAATTTCCCAGTAGAAGTTTGAGAATGTGCTCTTGAATCTCCTGGACAACTGTCCCTGCTCTGTTTCCTCAGGACTTTAGCCAAGGAAATATGGCATTGGCTGCTTCAAAAATCCCCACATTTTTTACACGGCCTCCAGCAGTGTCTTTTCTTCCCCTGAAGCTTTAGACTTGTAGTCCCCTCCCTCTGGAAGGGACACACACAGAGCAATGCCACTGTGCACTGCTCGATCCTTGCCATAGGTCTGTGCACGTTGCCACCGCGTGGTCAGCTCACAACAGGCTCCCTGCACTGCCACCAGCACCATTTTGGGGGGGCTGGCACTCACTCAAAAGCAGCCCCACAGCCCACATATCCCTGGAACGCTGCATCTGCCCAAGAATATACTGACCCAGCTTGACAGAGCCATCCGTTTTGAGGAGAATGTTGAGGCTCTTCAAATCTCTGTGCATCACGTGGTTGGAATGGAGAAAATGCAGTCCTTGCAGGCACTGAGAGAGAAACCAGAAACAGGAGGGCAAAAATCAGTGATGTGATTTCATCACACAAGAAAGGAAACAGCTCTCCAAGATTCCCTCTGCAGGGGAATGAGGAGTAATGGCAGAACACAGTGCCATTGAGGGCAAGAGCTCGCTGCTCCAACACAGGCAGAGCAGCACCTTTCTAAAGAAAGGCATGTCAGCTTGCCAAAGAGCAACAGCAACTGCTGGTGTAGACTCTGCCCTGCAAACCAGCCAGGATGACTGCTGCTGCAGTGGATGTGCTCAGAAGTACAGAGCATTCTGGCTGCACTGCTAACCTTTCCAGCTGAGGACTCAGAGAAATGAGTCTCTCTTTCTTCTTTGCTGTTCCTTTCAAATGCTACCACCACCACCACCTTTGCTTTTACAGGCAAGGAATGCAGTGCCAACAGGCCAAAGTTTAGAGAGGCAAGATGGAGAAGAGCAAATACAAGAGCCAGAGTGAGAATGCAACAGCAGGAGAGAAGAGGACAGGAACAGAGTCCAGTGAGTGCAGGGGCACTGGCAGGCAGTTCACTTGAGAGGCTCTTGCTTGCCCAGAGCATATCAGCAACACAGAAACAAAGCCTGGCTCACGGAATCACTCCTGTTCTGAGCCCCTTTCCCAGACAATCCTGCCCAAGCTCTGGGAAGCACAGCTGGGATCCCCGACTGACCTCCCGACTGATGATGGCAATCTCATCTTCTCTCAGGCGAGTCTTTTGGATTGTGTCATAAAGACTGCCTCCATCCATGTACTCCATCACCAGCCACAGTTCTTCATGCACAAGGTAGCTGAAAGAAGGAAACAAGGCCATGCAGATGAACATGCATTCGTTGGTTCCTTTGCTTGATTCTTGTTTTTGGGTCCCTTTGTGACAAGGACAGAATTAAAAGAATTAAAGACATTCCCTCCAGGCTGTGGGTTGTTTGCAGTCTGTGCAGTCTCAAGGAGAACAGCACATCTGTGAAAAAGGAGATGTCTCTGATGGCCAGCAAACAAAAAGTGCAGTTTAGTAACAACCAAGATGAAAAACCTGTCACCGTGATATTTCTGGAAATAAGCACCTAGTGTTCCTGGTATGGAGAGCCATGGAAAAGAGGGGCAACAATCCAAGGGAAATCCTCTCTAGCATGCTTCATCAGCATTGAAGAAACCTTAAAAAATCCATCCTGAGACAACATGGAGGCAGTGAGCTTACAGGGTACTGACTTCTTGTGGTAGAGTTGATGCAGGTTTTTGAACAATTTTTCAACTATGTGTTGGAAAGGCAGGGATGACTCATGGAGACAAACTGCACTCTCTTCCCATCCATTGGAGATGAGTAGAGAAATAATAATGAAGCAATAATTACCAGCTTTCTTTTCTGCCAGTGTCCAAAGTGGGGTTTTAACTTTGCATGCTTTTACTATGTAAACAAACCTTCATGGGATGAGACCACGACCACTCACCCGTCTAAATAATGGACGAGATGGGGACTCATATTCCTCTTCATGACCGTGATTTCAGTAACAATATCCTCCATCTCGCTCGGTCCCCGAAGATAGATTTTCTTGATGGCCACCTAGAATGAGATTGAAAATCAGTAACTTTAGAAGCTGGTGGAATGAGACCAAAACACACATGGGGAGAGAGATTTTGCAATGACACCACCAAGCCGTGCCAAAGTGCCTTGTAATTAGACAAAGGAGTAATTAGGAACTGACATTCCTACAGCTCATTTCTCTGCTCCTTTGGGGGCCAGTTCCAGGACACGTGGCCACTGACCACATTTTGCCTTGTCCACTTGTTAAAAATGGTGTGTCAATTATCATCCCCAAAGCTCTGAGCACACTCTCTGTCTGTCTGTACTTCAGAGGAAGAAATGCGTGCCTTGGTACTCTGTGGATACATCTCGGGCTATAGGCAGAGCTTGGGGCTTTTAGGGACGCCTTGCAGATCTCTCCCTACGTGCAGTTCCCAAGTGCAGCACTGCAGGTGGCTAAGGAACTGCCAGGAACATTCAGATGTATTTGTTGGCAGCCAGAAATGGGAATTCAGGACTCTGAAGCCGTAGCCCCAGAGAGCAGTGAGATGCTCCAAGGCACCACCTTTGTTGGAGCAATTGAGAGCCAGGGAGAGCGTCCTTCTCTGAAAGGAACCGCTGCCCTCCTTGCCTTCCTTCTGGCAGCTGAGCAGGACAAAGACTGTCCCAAATGCAGCTGGCTGGCTGGCACCCGTCTGTGCTTCTTGTGCCTTTGCAGCACAGCTCTAGCCACAGCTGCAGCCACAGCTGACACGAGAGAGGAAAGCCCTGGAGAGCAGCAGAATCTGCAGGGGCTCTTGACATTTACCTGTCTTCCTGTGGCAGTGTCGATGGCTCTGCAAACCTCTCCAAAAGCCCTAGAAACAAAACAGCAGCAAAGAAAGGAGAAGCCATTTAGACGTTGGAGTGAAAGGCAGTCCAGACAGGAGATGTCTGCTGGAAATGCCTCCAACCTGCAGCATGCAGGAGGGCTCTGCCAGAAGGCAGATGATGCATTTTCCTCTCCAGTGCATGGGCACTGGGCCTGTTTCTGAAGCATTGGGGTTTAGTGCCTCAGCTCAAAAGGCCAGGTGATTCTTTCATCTTGGATTTCAGTTTCTAAACTGGGCGGTTTTTGTCCTCAGCACAGACTATTTCCTTCAGCAAACTCTTGGGAAGAAATGCTCCTGAGAAGTGTTATCTGACTGCTATGATAGGGGGTAGGTTGCTGTTTCTGGTAATGAAATCCAAGTACCTTTGATAATGCCTTCTTACCACACAAATTCTGGCTGGTACTGAGAGATGGGGCAGACTAACCCCAGTGTCTGAATGTGTTTGCAGTTTGCCTGACTTCACACTTGATAGATATTCCAGCAGCAAATCGCCTGCCCCATGGTTGTGTAGAAGCAACTGTGGTTGGACTCACCCTCTGCCAACAATTTCCTTTTCGGTGTATTTCCTCCGGGGATTTTCTGTGCTCACCATTTGCCCTGAGGGAAACAAAATGCAAGATGCTCACTTGAAAGCCGACATCCCACCATCCAAGAGATACAAAAGGCAGCCCCACTGGGGCTCTAGAGTCTGGGCTTCTGAGTCCTTTGTGGCCAGCTGGGTAACAACAACAACAACAACAATTGCAACAAGACAGGCAGCTCTGCAGTACAAGCAGGCCAGCACAGAGAATGATTTTCTACAGTCCTTTGAAGAGATCTCTTGAAAGGAAACAAAGCACAGGGAGATGCATTCCCAGGAGAGGAGGGCATCTTCCCCACCTTGCAGCACTTTACCAAAAGAATGCCTTTCCCTTTGTAAACCCAAGCAGCTCATGCTCTAACCAATCCCAAGGGGCCTTCAGCAGCAGGACCCTCACCCTTGATGAGCAGGCTGAGCTGGAAGACGCCCTTGCCCGTGGCCCACGTGAAGAACCACACTGCTTCTCCTCCCCCTGACAGCAGGGATCAGTCCCTGCCATTGCACTCGCCCTCTCAGCCCCGCACACGTGCCCACCTTCCCGCAGCGGGCAAGGGCAGCAGGGACAGCAGTGCTCCTCAGGTGCCGGCGGGACACGGACAGCTGCCCAGAGGAGATGCTGACCCTCTGTGAGCCCAGCCCAGGCCATGCAGGAGCCGGCCCAGAGCAGGGGCTGCTGCCTCGGGGCAGCTCCGCGCTGCAGCGGCCGGCCGGCAGCGGGACTCTCCCAGCTAAGGAAGGCTCCAGCCTCGGCGCTCACACCAGCCCTCAGGGCCAGGGCAGCCACCGCCACAAAGCTACCAAAGCCCAGGCACCAGCACTGACAAGCAATGGCAAGAAGGCACGGCCACACCCAGCCCCTTCCAAGCTGGTGCCCCCACTGAGGACACGGCAGGATTGGCTTGGAGAGCAGACACACCCAGGTGCACATCAGTGCCCTTTTGTGCCAACAGGTGACGGGAGACAGAGAGTCAGCTGGGCTCTCTTCTCAGCCCCACTAGGTCTTATCTGAGGGCACAGGACCGGCAGCTGCTCTGGGCAAGAAGCAGCTTCAATGACTTGTGCTGTAGAATCACAAAGGGCACCCAAGTGAGGAGGATCATTGGGTCCAGCTATGCTGACGCGTGCTCACAATACACTGTCCCTCAGAGAAGAAAGACACAAGACGTACTCATGAACCCCAGGAAGTCATCCTCATCATACTCCATCTCCTGTTGCTGAGCAGCAGCTTTGTCAGTGCTGGAGATGAAGGAACTGCCCAGGCTCCAGTGCTCAGCTGGGGCAGGCCAGGCCCCTTCAGGTGACACTGCTGCTGCAGCAGCTTCAATAGAAGAGCCTGTGGAGATCTGAGACAACAAAAGAGTTTGTGTCAGAAAAGTGGCTGGCAGAGATTAGCCCCAGATCCCATTTTAAATGCAAGCCCTTAGGAAGGTGCTGTCAGCCAGTGACTGGGAGCTGCTGTCAGGCTCAGCTTTTTCACCTTTCTGCCCACAATTCACATTAATTCAGCCATTTCTTTCTGCTTCCCTGCCCACCTCTGCTTCCATTTTACCAAAAGAACAACCTGGCAACCAAGGCACCAAAATCCCTGTCTTCAAACAGCAACTCCACGTCCCCAGTGTGTCTCTGAAATGCTCCCGGGTAAGCACAGCCAAGAAGCTCCCGGGGACAAACTGCCCCAAAGAGCTTGTGTTGTCACATCAAGACTTTTGGTGCCTGTGGGTACTTGGCACGTCTGTGGAGAGGGACAGGTGTCCCCAGACCACAGCGTCCCCTACGTATCCACCAAGGCTGAGCACAGTGCCTTTGGCATGCTCCCTCCTCTGCAGACAGGGAACCTTCCTGCTCCAGGCTGGCCCCTATCAGAATCCCAGCAAGCTGGGGCCTAAACACGGCAGCTCAAAGCCCATTTTCCAGCTGTCACTGGCTGAGGGGAATGGCTAGGTCTGGCAGGACTGCAGCACTCAGCATCCTCAGCCACCAACAGCAAGAGCTGGCTGCTCAGAAACTTGCAGCTCTGCCTCGCACTAAAGACAGCACCCTCCAGAAGAGGCACTTACTGGCTGGGAAAGTTCCGGCTGTGGTGTGACCACAGCTGGAGCCTTGTGGTCATTTGGCTCCTCTTCGGCTTCTTGTCCAGGAGCAGAGGAAACCGGAGGGGAGTCTGTTCTTCCTTCAGTGATCTGTGGACAGACAGGAGCGTGAGACACAGGCTCATTTAGAACCTTCTTTCTCTTCAGCTCTAGAACCAGCTCTACTAAGCACAAATCATCAACTTGGAGAGCAAGGGGATTCTAAGTCCCTCAGACTAAATTCTAATGGGTTGATTCAACTGGGCACTGCAAATTGCTCTGAATTAGACAATCCCCCCTGGCTACTATCAGGAAGCAACGTTCTCTCAGCAAAACTGGGCTTTTAGTTCTTTTAAAGCTCTGGAATGGAAAATTAGGAAATAGGCAGTGATGCCTTTGCTCTTGCTGCTGCAGACATGGAAATGGATTTTCTTGCAGCCTACTCAGCTGGCCCTCTACACTCTACTGCCACAGGCCAAGCTCACAGCTTGCTGCACAATTCTTAAACGCCAGGAACATCAAATGTGCCTTTCTTACTCACCTCAGGATCAGCACCTCTGAATACCCGGCTCAGGTGACCTGCAGTGGGCAAGGGAAAATGAAGCAGATGCTTTGAGAAAACTGGAGACAACCACAGCATTTTTAGAAGATTTTCCAAGAAGGCCTCCCAGTCTACATTTTCAAAGTTGTCCTGCTTGACCCAGCAAATAGAGGAAATGACAGACTCTGCTGACACAGACTCTCCCACGGAGGGAATGCAACCCCTGCAGGTTCCCTTGCAAATGCTGCCCGCACAGCCCTGGCTACACACACCCCCTTTTGAGCTGAACATGTTGACAGGAGCTTTACCCAAGCGGCATCCCAATGGCCTTTCTGTTTCCAAATCAATTCAGTCACTAAGAAAGAGCAGGAAGACCAAAAACCAGGTTAGGTGACACTCAGGGAAAACCTCTACTTACCTGCCAGGTGAGTCAGGAAATAGCAGGAATAAGTAACTCCATAAACAGTGAAAACTGCAGCGGCGAGTTGCCCAATCATTGTGGCAACTGCTGTGCAAGTTTGCAGAGTGCGCTCTAACGCTAGCTAAAAGGAGTCTCCTGTCAGTCAGCAGCTGCCCACTGACAAAAGCCTCAAGCACAGGACCAAGTTCCTGCACTGAGCAAGCCCAAGAGCTGCTCTGACACCCCTGAGGCCTTCCGTGCACCAAGGCAACCTTGCGATGTCACCATGACCACGTGGCAACCGTGCCCTGACATCACAAAGCAAACGCTCTGCCTTGATCTGGATGGATGGAGGAGGGCACGTGGACGCGACTACTGAGGACACATTGCAGACGCTAGAATTAAGGGCTGTCCTTTGGATCATTATGAATTGGCCTGGTCAGGGTGTAAATGTTGTCACAGACTCATTATACGTAGTAGGGGTAGTGCTGCGGATTGAGGATGCATTGATAAAGGATATAAAGAATGACAGGTTATGGGAACTTTTGAGACAGCTGAGGCAAGCTGTTTGGCTGCGCTCAGCTCCTTTTGCAATTTTGCATATTTGAAGCCACAAATGGTCAGAAGGTTTGGGTCAGGGTAATGCCATAACTGATCAGTTGGTTTCTGTTGCAGTACCACAAGACAGATTTCAGCAGGCACGTATTGCTCATGAGACTTTTCAGCAGAATGCGCGAGGCCTAAAGAAACAGTTTCGCATATCTCTGAATGATGCCCGTGGTATTGTCAGATCCTGTCCTCTCTGTAGTCAGCATGGGCCTGGACTAGGGATGGGAGTAAACCCACGGGGCCTTGGAGCCAATCAGATCTGGCAAATGGATGTAACTCACGTATCCTCCTTTGGTAGATTGAAATATGTGCATGTTACAATTGATCCTTTCAGTAAATTTATTTGGGCTTCAGCGCAGCCGGGAAAGAAAGCTCTCCACGTGGTACGACACCTAACTACTTGCTTTGCGGTGATGGGGGTGCCAGAACAGATTAAGACAGACAATGGCCCTGCATATGTGAGCAGCAGGATCCAAAGGTTCTTACAGAAGTGGGGTGTGACACACATCACAGGTATCCCACATTCACCAACAGGTCAGGCGATTGTGGAGCGAGCCCACCAAACACTCAAGGATTATCTGTTAAAATAGAAGGAGGAGGTGGATGTGCAGACCATGCTATCAAAAACACTATTTGTATTAAACTATCTGTGTGTAATGGGGGACCACTCGGAGCCCCCTGCGGTCATCCACTCAGGGGGAGTAAAGGAGGAAGCAACTAAGCCATTGTTTAAAGTCATGTACCGAGATCCCAAAACTGGAGTATGGGAAGGTCCCGCAGAGGTTCAGTACATGGGTAGAGGTTATGTTTGTGTTCTTACCCCCACAGGGCCCCAATGGATACCTAGTAAATGGATCCGTCCTGCTAATGACCCTGCAAGAGTGACATCGATACTGGACAGCCAGGGTTAGAGGCGGTACACTTAATTGAAGACTTAAGGGCAAGAGAAAACCTACAACTGCTCTGGCAGTTTGACAAGGCAGTACAGAGATATCACTCCATGTCAATTCATACCCAAATAGCTAAGTTGCAAGAACTCACTAGTCATTTGCAGCAAGACACAGGCTTGGCTTTAACAGATTGGCTACGATCTTTCGGGCTAGGGCCTTGGATAACCTCCCTACTGCAACATGTAATCAATATTGTGATTGTTATTTTACTGCTTGTCCTTTTTGTACCTTGCTTTTTTCGCTGCTTGCAACAGATGATGTATCGCATAGCAGAAACAGTAACTACTCGACACACTGCGTTTGTTGCACAAAATAAAAAAGAGGGAATTGTTGAAGAATGGTTAGCAGTGCAAGGCCACGGATCATTAGAGGCCTTATGGCCCGATACCAAGTGCTAGCAGCCTACGTGCTGCTGAGACAAGCTGTCCTTGGGACAGCAGTAAGCACGGACACAGGCCAAAGATAAAAGAACTTGTGGTGAATAGAGCATAGCAGTAAGCACGTATACAAAGTTTTCAGCATGCCAAGAGGAGGAACCTTCTCACGCTTGATATAGCCAATCAAGTATAGATGAGTAGTGTATGCTAACCAACTATAATTTGACAAGTATGCTGAACGCTTCGGGCAAAAGTATAAGAACGGATAGTATGAGCAATAAAGTTGAACAATGCTTTACCAATCATATTGGTTGATTGCATTCTTCCCTCACCGAAATGCTCCGCAGTGCAGCACATCCTGCGTAGGAGATGGTCCTGGTGTTCCAGAGGGAATTGTGCGTGGCTTTGCGGACAGTGGTGCAGATGGAGCCCAGGTCGCTGAGGGCCAGGTTGAGCAGGAGGAAGAACATGGGGCTGTGCAGGTGGTGGCCGCAGGCTACGGCGCTGGTGACCAGGCCGTGGCCCAGGAGCGCAGCCAGGGAGATGCCCAGGAAGAGGCAGAAGTGCAGGAGCTGCAGCTGCCGCGTGTCTGCCAACGCCAGCGGGAGGAAGTGGCTGATGGAGCTGCTGTTGGACATTTGCTGTGGCTGCATATGGGGACATGTTCATGGATAAAGGACAGTGACAAGTCAGGACTGGCTGCTTTGAGCCAAACCCGTGCCATTCCCTGTAGCCTGTCCTGCTGGTGTTGGTGTCTTTGGGGCGGACCCTGACTGCCGACACAACAGCAACACATTCGCTTAAGAGCTGGACTAGGTCAGTGCAAAAGATGGCGGCCAGGGCTGAGGGAGCCACACACAAGATGGCGGCCAGGGCTGGAGAACCACACACAAGATGGCGGCTGGGGCCGGGCTGCCAGGGCGGCTGATCTCACTAGGAGGCGCAGCCTCAGCCCTCTGGCTGCCATCCTGTGTGGGGCAGGCTGAGCCCCCCTGCAGTGTCTGTTGGAATGGACATTAACGGACACCCGGGAAAAGGACACGGTCTGGCACCTTTGCTCTGTGCACACAAACACAGACCAGCCAGTTTGGAACGCCAACTGGCAGTACTTTGATGTCAAGGCAATTCAAATAGGGGAAAATAGAACGAAACTCCAGGCATTGAACATTTTAAAATAAAAACATCTTCTTTTTTTTTTTTTTTTTTTTTTTTTTTGAAAGAGGGCTAAAAGCACTTCTTGTGCACATGGACGCCAGTTAGCATCAAGCAGCATCACAAGTGGTTTTGTCCAGGCAGGAGTCACAGTGAGTGTGAGGTGATGAAAACGGAGATGGGATCTGCTTGAGGCGGATGGTGCAGCGGCTGCTCACCTGCGACGTGTATCCCTCAGGGTACTCATTTCTTTAGAACACTATGAAGAATAGAGGGAATTGAAAGTCCACTGCAGTTTAGGTTGTTCTTCACGAGATTGTTCAAGTTGAGCACAGCCATTCTGTTCAGCAGACACACGGGCAGGGGCTTCTTGGAGCGCTGCTCTGGCACCCATTCTTTGGAGGAGGGGATTGCAGGAAAGAAGAAAAGAAGCTCATCAACTACTGAAGAGGAAGAGTCACTGACAGGAAGCAGTGGGTTAAGAAATGTGAGGGGAAAAAAGGCAGAAAACATGAGGTGACAAGTGTGAGAAATGGGAGTGGAAAAAGGAGGGAAGTGTGAGGGAGGAAAAGGGAAGGAAACCTGAGTGGGAAAGGCTGAGAAAACTGAGGGGAAAATGGTGAAGACGTGAGTGAAAATAGGAGAGGAAGGTGAGAGGAGGAAAAGGCAGGACATATGACGGGAAAATTCTAAGAAACATAATCAGGGAAGGCTGAAAAACATAGAGGAAAAAATGGAGGGAAATGTGAGGGGAAGAGAGTGAGAAAATTACTGGCAGAGAAAGAGAAACAGGCAGCAAATGTGAGGGGAACATTGTGAGAATCCTGAGGGGAAAAGAGGGAGAAACCAGAGGGCAGAAAAAGGCAGAAAACATTAGGGGGGAAAAAAGGGTGGGAAGTTGGATGGGAAAAGTGACAGAAAACAGGAGTGAAAAAAGAGCACAAAATGCTAGAGGAAAAGTATAAGCAACATGAGGGGGAAAGAATGATGAACGTGAGGGGAAAAGTGGGAGAAATGGGAGAGGGAAAGCCTGGGAAACACGAGGGCAAAAGTGAGAAACATGAGGAGACAACTTGGAGAAAAATGACTGAGGAAAGGAGAAAAGCATGAGGAGAGAAAAGGGCAGGGTAAGTGAGGGGAAAATTGTGAGAATCATGCGAGAACAAAAAAGCAGGAAAAAGCGGGAAGCTGGGGAAGTGCGAGAGGCAAAGTGTGAGGAAAGGGAGCTGAAAAGGGTGGGGAAAAGAAGTAAAACTTGGGAGGCAAACATGACAGGAAAACTGTGAGACTCGAGAGGGGGAAGGAGTGGAAATGTGAGAGGGAAAAGAACAGGAAAGGTGAAGGGAGAAAAGGAGCGAAGGCAGGATTGGCATGACAGCTGAAATGATTCCTAACACATTCCCCCATGCATTTGCCCATTTATTGCACTAGCCCAGGGCTTCTCTGTATGTCCGTCTCCCCCTGTGCCTTGATTCCTGTTTGGAAGCAGCAGAAGTGCAGGATGTGCCCACCAGCAGGAGCTGCTCCAGGCTGGGAAGGGGCCAGGTGGTGCTGATTTCCAGAGGCTTCTGTGTCCCAGGTGAGGCCAGGGCAGGAGTGGGTTGAAAGGTGCTGCTGCTGCTCCTCTGTGCCAGAGAGCCCTGGCTGGGCAGGGCCCGGCGCCCACTGCACTGCGGGCTCTTTCTCCTGCCACAGCTGGGCACACCTGGCAACAAATCATGATGACTTGTGGGGAAACCAAGGGCTTTGTGGAGGCTGCATTGCTCTGCACACACCCGGGCCACCTGCAGCACAGAGCTTTGGCCCCCGGAAATGTAAACCCGAGGGGAACAGCTGGAAAAGGTTTCATTTTCACCTTTCAATAGAAGCAACTAAAATCAAAGTTACCAAGAAGGGCTCCGATCCCTGGTGCCAGCTCGGTGTGAGAAAGGAGGCATGACTTTATTTCAGTGCTGGGTGCGTGGGGAATCACTTTCCTAACACGTGCTCAGCCAGAAATCCCACCTACTCATTTGTAACCATGGAAATAAGACCTACTCATTACTTTGCTGAAACTCACAGGCTAAACATTCCCTCAAATTAGTTGACATATTTAAACCACTTCTCAGAAGTTACTGACAGGAGAGTAGGGCTCTCTTGAGAGTCTCGGGTGGTCATTTGGGGAACATCCCATTCCTGCAATTCTCCTCTGATGCCCAAGAGCCTCCTACAACCACTCTTTTCCCCCTGAATTCATTCCAGCTACATTCTTAGGAAGACTACTCTATTCTCAAGGCTAAGGTAGCCACTTGCACACATCAATCACTGCACTGGGGGAATAGAGGGCTCAACACTCTGTTAATGCAAAGGGAATTCACAATTTGTTACAGTTCAACATTTTCTCAAAACCTGCCTTCTCTGGGAATTGCTCACAAGCATGTCCTCAATGCACCTTGAAAATGTTTTTGCTGACTGAAGCCAGAGTGTGTCTTTCCTTCAGCAATTCAGAAGAAAAACACAAACTGCCTACTGAAACCCTTCTGCTCCCTTCCAAATCAGTTCACTGCTCAAGCACGAGCCACAGGCTCATGCCCGATTCCCTCAGTGAGATAGGAGGTAATATTTTGCTGCAGCTGCAGGGTTATTAGAAGAAGGAACGAAAGCTGTTGGTTCTTGGGGTTGTTATTTAGGGTTTGGATTGGTTCTAGTTGATTTGTTGGGTGTTGCTGTGAGCTGGGAGAGGGGCCAGCGTGAAGACCAAACCAAAAGGGAAGTAGGAGAAGAGGGGAGGGAACAGAAAAGGAGGCGGTGGGGACAGAATACAAGTTTCCTATTTCCCGGCCAAAGGGAAAGGGGACACGGTTCGCCCTGGGCTGGGAAAGGCCATAAATAGCAGCATTTTCTGTGTGTGTGTTGTGTGTGTGTTTGGCTCTTGGGAGAGGGAGATACACACCCAGCTCCGGTGAATCCTTCCTAAGAAACAGTTCTCTTTGGCTTTGATGACTTTGTCTCCCCATTTAATTTCATCTAAGAGTTGGCTCCTTTCTAACACCCCTCTCCCAGCAGCTCAGGGCTGCATTGCACAGTGCTTGCTGTGTGCCAGAGAGCTCAAAGCAGGCTGGCCTGGTGCCCCGGAATATTTCTGCAGAACACTCTGCATTTCACCCCTTTGCTCTGGCTCAGTGCACAACTCCAGCACTGCAGGCGCTTCCTCCCAGAGCCGTGTGAGGCCCCGGCTCCTGCAGATGTGACCTGACAAGCTGTCCCTGCCTGCCGCTGGCCTCGCTTCCCCCGGCAGAAACGCCGTGCCTGAAGGAGGCTGCCCTGTGCAGGAGCCTGCGGAGCAGCCCGGCTCCCTCCCCTGTGCCCAGAGCGCTGCACACACTGCTCGCCTTGGCCAGGAGTTAGAGGGCAGCCGGCACAAGGGTGGCAATCCTCAGCCAGGCCTGCAGCCCTCGGCTGTGGTTTGCCTTTCTCTGCTCCTGTGCACGCTCCGGACGGCCGATGCCACCGGTCTGTGCTGTGCCCAGCACGGCCACGCTTCCCCTCGGGAGAGCCTTCCCCACTTTCCAACTGTACCAAAGAAGCCATCAATGTCACTCTCCACCTCTAAGAAAAAACTGACACTTCAGAAGAAAATGTTGAGCTTTCTCAGAGGCTCAGAAGGAGGACAATCTTTGAAACGAGTTGAGGTTTCACAAACTTTATTTCCAATCCTATGCTACAATCCTACTCCACTGTCCTAGCTGCAATCCTACTCTGCAGTCCTATTCTACAATCCTTCTCTATAGTGGTGTTGGAGAAAACAGTTGTCTGATTCCTGTCTCCTCCTTCCACTCTTTCACTGAAGTGATCAGTGGCACCAGGCTGGACACAGGCTTGGCTGATGTTATAAATGGATGCTGCACAAAGAAAAAAAGAAACCAAGAATGAACCATTACTTTGCAAGCTAAGAGCCTCAAAGGCAGGGCAATATTTTTCAAAGGAAAAGGAGATTGAATCAGAGTAGGTCGAAGGAGCAACAGTGGGGCCACATTGGCACAGCTTGCTGCAAGAGCTGCTAAGTGCCCCAGGCCTGGAAATATCTCAGGTCTGAGCATCCTGATCTCTTGAAAGAGGTCCCTGGTCATATTGCAGGGCACGCGGAGCAGATGAGCTTTACAGGCCCCTGCCAGCCCAGCCCAGTCTAGGATTCCTGACTGTTCTCATTTGAACAGCACCAAGAGTGGAGGTGAAGAGGAGGAGGCTCCCCTGATGCCTGGCCGTTCAGTGCAGGAGGAGCCCGTCCCTGGGACACTGTTTCCCCTGCAGCCCCTTGGCATTTTACCTGCAGCAGCTCCTTGGCAGACCAGCGCCGCTCCTCGTCTCTCTGCAGGCAGCAGCTCAGGAAGTCACGCAGCAAAGGTGAGCAGAGCTTGGGCTGCTGCAGCTTTGGGATCCCTTTGGTGGCTTTCAGGAGTCGAGCCTGGAGAAAAAGGAAAGATGAGTTTCTCACCTGCTTCTTTCACGTCTGGAACTGCTCTCCCAGATGCCACGGTTGAAGCTGCACTCTGCAGTGGCACTTTCTGCCGTGGCACAGAGGCAGAGATGACTTTCCTGGACCAACAAAACACCTATAGCCCAATGCAGCCACAGCTTTTCCAGCATCCAGCAGATCTTGCCTTGGCAGCTGATTTCATTGACTGACCTTGTTAGTGAAAACAATAGCAGCAAAAGCAGGTTTCCTTCTCTGAGGATTCACCTGAGCAGCTTGACAGGCTAGTTGGAAGAGGGACTTTGCTCTACTAACTCACTCTACTATTTCCAAAGATAATTACATGAAAAGCATCTCTGCAGCACTTGTTGGTCCCTTAAGCACAGCTGCCATCAAACCAAAGGCATCAAGCTTTTTCCTGGGTTCTTGAAAACAATGGGAATTGCAAGCAAAGAAAGGAAATCCCTCAGTTATTCCTCAGGTAAGGAAACAAGCATTTGGAATCCCATCTTCCACACAGACACATGAAGATGCATGCACAAATGTCTTGGGACGAAAATGCCTCTTTGGGCACACAGGAAACACGTGCACCTCCGTCTCTCATCAGACTGCAAATTTCAGCTTCCCTTAGGCAGCAAAAGGAAAATTTTGGTGGTCAAAGCAGAAGAGGGAGAAACACCATCCATGTGGTAGCCCTCTGCTCATTTGGATCCTCAAGTCAATGCATTAATGGTATGGCCATCCTAGAAAGTGCCAGGAAACAAAGGGGTGGGTTTGGCAGGCTCTCCACATGGCCAGGCTTCATCTTGGTGACATGGAGGTGGCGGCTTGGGTTAGGAAAGAAAGACGGTCACTAAGTGTTTCAGCACCACCGCACAAGAAGCACAACAGACTCTGTGGCCTTCACAGCCTCTTGTCAAGGTTTCAGGCAAATTTCCTTGTGAGAAGAACGGGGGTGCACTTCTTCTCTCCAAACCACTGTTTTATAAACTTTCTTGGGTTTGGGTTACTTTCCTTCATTTCAGGAAAGATAACACCACTTCTAAGATGCTTGTTTGCTGCTATTAGGGACGTCTACAAAGCCAAAAGAGCTGGAACGACTTCTAAGCCAAAGCCAAATGTTGCCTGAGAAGGGAGATTGTTTGCCTGGGCTAAGGCTTGAGTTCCCCCACGGATGCAACCAAAACCCCAGCAGATGCTGATGTGCTGCCGGGACATTTTCAGAAAGGGACTGTGGTGGAAGTAGTTCCAGCGGATGGCAATGGCATTTTGTCCAATGGCACACAGAACGTGGGATGGGGGAGAAAGACAGCGGGATCAGAGAGTATTTACACCTTACCATGGCAGAATTTTCCTCCCAGTCAGGAGCTTCTCCTTCCACCATTTCAATGACCACGATTCCCAAAGACCATATGTCCACTTTGGGGCCATAGGGTTCACCGTTCACTTCAGGTGCCATCCACTGAAGAGTCCCGACCACCGATCTCCGTCTACTCTGCTCAGGGGTGAGTTGAGCAGAGAGGCCAAAATCAGCTGGGGAGAAAGCAAACGACCGTTTTTATTTGAATCCTGTGCAATTAGGAAAGCACGCAAAAGAATTTCCCAGTAGAAGTTTGAGAATGTGCTCTTGAATCTCCTGGACAACTGTCCCTGCTCTGTTTCCTCAGGACTTTAGCCAAGGAAATATGGCATTGGCTGCTTCAAAAATCCCCACATTTTTTACACGGCCTCCAGCAGTGTCTTTTCTTCCCCTGAAGCTTTAGACTTGTAGTCCCCTCCCTCTGGAAGGGACACACACAGAGCAATGCCACTGTGCACTGCTCGATCCTTGCCATAGGTCTGTGCACGTTGCCACCGCGTGGTCAGCTCACAACAGGCTCCCTGCACTGCCACCAGCACCATTTTGGGGGGGCTGGCACTCACTCAAAAGCAGCCCCACAGCCCACATATCCCTGGAACGCTGCATCTGCCCAAGAATATACTGACCCAGCTTGACAGAGCCATCCGTTTTGAGGAGAATGTTGAGGCTCTTCAAATCTCTGTGCATCACGTGGTTGGAATGGAGAAAATGCAGTCCTTGCAGGCACTGAGAGAGAAACCAGAAACAGGAGGGCAAAAATCAGTGATGTGATTTCATCACACAAGAAAGGAAACAGCTCTCCAAGATTCCCTCTCCAGGGGAATGAGGAGTAATGGCAGAACACAGTGCCATTGAGGGCAAGAGCTCGCTGCTCCAACACAGGCAGAGCAGCACCTTTCTAAAGAAAGGCATGTCAGCTTGCCAAAGAGCAACAGCAACTGCTGGTGTAGACTCTGCCCTGCAAACCAGCCAGGATGACTGCTGCTGCAGTGGATGTGCTCAGAAGTACAGAGCATTCTGGCTGCACTGCTAACCTTTCCAGCTGAGGACTCAGAGAAATGAGTCTCTCTTTCTTCTTTGCTGTTCCTTTCAAATGCTACCACCACCACCACCTTTGCTTTTACAGGCAAGGAATGCAGTGCCAACAGGCCAAAGTTTAGAGAGGCAAGATGGAGAAGAGCAAATACAAGAGCCAGAGTGAGAATGCAACAGCAGGAGAGAAGAGGACAGGAACAGAGTCCAGTGAGTGCAGGGGCACTGGCAGGCAGTTCACTTGAGAGGCTCTTGCTTGCCCAGAGCATATCAGCAACACAGAAACAAAGCCTGGCTCACGGAATCACTCCTGTTCTGAGCCCCTTTCCCAGACAATCCTGCCCAAGCTCTGGGAAGCACAGCTGGGATCCCCGACTGACCTCCCGACTGATGATGGCAATCTCATCTTCTCTCAGGCGAGTCTTTTGGATTGTGTCATAAAGACTGCCTCCATCCATGTACTCCATCACCAGCCACAGTTCTTCATGCACAAGGTAGCTGAAAGAAGGAAACAAGGCCATGCAGATGAACATGCATTCGTTGGTTCCTTTGCTTGATTCTTGTTTTTGGGTCCCTTTGTGACAAGGACAGAATTAAAAGAATTAAAGACATTCCCTCCAGGCTGTGGGTTGTTTGCAGTCTGTGCAGTCTCAAGGAGAACAGCACATCTGTGAAAAAGGAGATGTCTCTGATGGCCAGCAAACAAAAAGTGCAGTTTAGTAACAACCAAGATGAAAAACCTGTCACCGTGATATTTCTGGAAATAAGCACCTAGTGTTCCTGGTATGGAGAGCCATGGAAAAGAGGGGCAACAATCCAAGGGAAATCCTCTCTAGCATGCTTCATCAGCATTGAAGAAACCTTAAAAAATCCATCCTGAGACAACATGGAGGCAGTGAGCTTACAGGGTACTGACTTCTTGTGGTAGAGTTGATGCAGGTTTTTGAACAATTTTTCAACTATGTGTTGGAAAGGCAGGGATGACTCATGGAGACAAACTGCACTCTCTTCCCATCCATTGGAGATGAGTAGAGAAATAATAATGAAGCAATAATTACCAGCTTTCTTTTCTGCCAGTGTCCAAAGTGGGGTTTTAACTTTGCATGCTTTTACTATGTAAACAAACCTTCATGGGATGAGACCACGACCACTCACCCGTCTAAATAATGGACGAGATGGGGACTCATATTCCTCTTCATGACCGTGATTTCAGTAACAATATCCTCCATCTCGCTCGGTCCCCGAAGATAGATTTTCTTGATGGCCACCTAGAATGAGATTGAAAATCAGTAACTTTAGAAGCTGGTGGAATGAGACCAAAACACACATGGGGAGAGAGATTTTGCAATGACACCACCAAGCCGTGCCAAAGTGCCTTGTAATTAGACAAAGGAGTAATTAGGAACTGACATTCCTACAGCTCATTTCTCTGCTCCTTTGGGGGCCAGTTCCAGGACACGTGGCCACTGACCACATTTTGCCTTGTCCACTTGTTAAAAATGGTGTGTCAATTATCATCCCCAAAGCTCTGAGCACACTCTCTGTCTGTCTGTACTTCAGAGGAAGAAATGCGTGCCTTGGTACTCTGTGGATACATCTCGGGCTATAGGCAGAGCTTGGGGCTTTTAGGGACGCCTTGCAGATCTCTCCCTACGTGCAGTTCCCAAGTGCAGCACTGCAGGTGGCTAAGGAACTGCCAGGAACATTCAGATGTATTTGTTGGCAGCCAGAAATGGGAATTCAGGACTCTGAAGCCGTAGCCCCAGAGAGCAGTGAGATGCTCCAAGGCACCACCTTTGTTGGAGCAATTGAGAGCCAGGGAGAGCGTCCTTCTCTGAAAGGAACCGCTGCCCTCCTTGCCTTCCTTCTGGCAGCTGAGCAGGACAAAGACTGTCCCAAATGCAGCTGGCTGGCTGGCACCCGTCTGTGCTTCTTGTGCCTTTGCAGCACAGCTCTAGCCACAGCTGCAGCCACAGCTGACACGAGAGAGGAAAGCCCTGGAGAGCAGCAGAATCTGCAGGGGCTCTTGACATTTACCTGTCTTCCTGTGGCAGTGTCGATGGCTCTGCAAACCTCTCCAAAAGCCCTAGAAACAAAACAGCAGCAAAGAAAGGAGAAGCCATTTAGACGTTGGAGTGAAAGGCAGTCCAGACAGGAGATGTCTGCTGGAAATGCCTCCAACCTGCAGCATGCAGGAGGGCTCTGCCAGAAGGCAGATGATGCATTTTCCTCTCCAGTGCATGGGCACTGGGCCTGTTTCTGAAGCATTGGGGTTTAGTGCCTCAGCTCAAAAGGCCAGGTGATTCTTTCATCTTGGATTTCAGTTTCTAAACTGGGCGGTTTTTGTCCTCAGCACAGACTATTTCCTTCAGCAAACTCTTGGGAAGAAATGCTCCTGAGAAGTGTTATCTGACTGCTATGATAGGGGGTAGGTTGCTGTTTCTGGTAATGAAATCCAAGTACCTTTGATAATGCCTTCTTACCACACAAATTCTGGCTGGTACTGAGAGATGGGGCAGACTAACCCCAGTGTCTGAATGTGTTTGCAGTTTGCCTGACTTCACACTTGATAGATATTCCAGCAGCAAATCGCCTGCCCCATGGTTGTGTAGAAGCAACTGTGGTTGGACTCACCCTCTGCCAACAATTTCCTTTTCGGTGTATTTCCTCCGGGGATTTTCTGTGCTCACCATTTGCCCTGAGGGAAACAAAATGCAAGATGCTCACTTGAAAGCCGACATCCCACCATCCAAGAGATACAAAAGGCAGCCCCACTGGGGCTCTAGAGTCTGGGCTTCTGAGTCCTTTGTGGCCAGCTGGGTAACAACAACAACAACAACAATTGCAACAAGACAGGCAGCTCTGCAGTACAAGCAGGCCAGCACAGAGAATGATTTTCTACAGTCCTTTGAAGAGATCTCTTGAAAGGAAACAAAGCACAGGGAGATGCATTCCCAGGAGAGGAGGGCATCTTCCCCACCTTGCAGCACTTTACCAAAAGAATGCCTTTCCCTTTGTAAACCCAAGCAGCTCATGCTCTAACCAATCCCAAGGGGCCTTCAGCAGCAGGACCCTCACCCTTGATGAGCAGGCTGAGCTGGAAGACGCCCTTGCCCGTGGCCCACGTGAAGAACCACACTGCTTCTCCTCCCCCTGACAGCAGGGATCAGTCCCTGCCATTGCACTCGCCCTCTCAGCCCCGCACACGTGCCCACCTTCCCGCAGCGGGCAAGGGCAGCAGGGACAGCAGTGCTCCTCAGGTGCCGGCGGGACACGGACAGCTGCCCAGAGGAGATGCTGACCCTCTGTGAGCCCAGCCCAGGCCATGCAGGAGCCGGCCCAGAGCAGGGGCTGCTGCCTCGGGGCAGCTCCGCGCTGCAGCGGCCGGCCGGCAGCGGGACTCTCCCAGCTAAGGAAGGCTCCAGCCTCGGCACTCACACCAGCCCTCAGGGCCAGGGCAGCCACCGCCACAAAGCTGCCAAAGCCCAGGCACCAGCACTGACAAGCAATGGCAAGAAGGCACGGCCACACCCAGCCCCTTCCAAGCTGGTGCCCCCACTGAGGACACGGCAGGATTGGCTTGGAGAGCAGACACACCCAGGTGCACATCAGTGCCCTTTTGTGCCAACAGGTGACGGGAGACAGAGAGTCAGCTGGGCTCTCTTCTCAGCCCCACTAGGTCTTATCTGAGGGCACAGGACCGGCAGCTGCTCTGGGCAAGAAGCAGCTTCAATGACTTGTGCTGTAGAATCACAAAGGGCACCCAAGTGAGGAGGATCATTGGGTCCAGCTATGCTGACGCGTGCTCACAATACACTGTCCCTCAGAGAAGAAAGACACAAGACGTACTCATGAACCCCAGGAAGTCATCCTCATCATACTCCATCTCCTGTTGCTGAGCAGCAGCTTTGTCAGTGCTGGAGATGAAGGAACTGCCCAGGCTCCAGTGCTCAGCTGGGGCAGGCCAGGCCCCTTCAGGTGACACTGCTGCTGCAGCAGCTTCAATAGAAGAGCCTGTGGAGATCTGAGACAACAAAAGAGTTTGTGTCAGAAAAGTGGCTGGCAGAGATTAGCCCCAGATCCCATTTTAAATGCAAGCCCTTAGGAAGGTGCTGTCAGCCAGTGACTGGGAGCTGCTGTCAGGCTCAGCTTTTTCACCTTTCTGCCCACAATTCACATTAATTCAGCCATTTCTTTCTGCTTCCCTGCCCACCTCTGCTTCCATTTTACCAAAAGAACAACCTGGCAACCAAGGCACCAAAATCCCTGTCTTCAAACAGCAACTCCACGTCCCCAGTGTGTCTCTGAAATGCTCCCGGGTAAGCACAGCCAAGAAGCTCCCGGGGACAAACTGCCCCAAAGAGCTTGTGTTGTCACATCAAGACTTTTGGTGCCTGTGGGTACTTGGCACGTCTGTGGAGAGGGACAGGTGTCCCCAGACCACAGCGTCCCCTACGTATCCACCAAGGCTGAGCACAGTGCCTTTGGCATGCTCCCTCCTCTGCAGACAGGGAACCTTCCTGCTCCAGGCTGGCCCCTATCAGAATCCCAGCAAGCTGGGGCCTAAACACGGCAGCTCAAAGCCCATTTTCCAGCTGTCACTGGCTGAGGGGAATGGCTAGGTCTGGCAGGACTGCAGCACTCAGCATCCTCAGCCACCAACAGCAAGAGCTGGCTGCTCAGAAACTTGCAGCTCTGCCTCGCACTAAAGACAGCACCCTCCAGAAGAGGCACTTACTGGCTGGGAAAGTTCCGGCTGTGGTGTGACCACAGCTGGAGCCTTGTGGTCATTTGGCTCCTCTTCGGCTTCTTGTCCAGGAGCAGAGGAAACCGGAGGGGAGTCTGTTCTTCCTTCAGTGATCTGTGGACAGACAGGAGCGTGAGACACAGGCTCATTTAGAACCTTCTTTCTCTTCAGCTCTAGAACCAGCTCTACTAAGCACAAATCATCAACTTGGAGAGCAAGGGGATTCTAAGTCCCTCAGACTAAATTCTAATGGGTTGATTCAACTGGGCACTGCAAATTGCTCTGAATTAGACAATCCCCCCTGGCTACTATCAGGAAGCAACGTTCTCTCAGCAAAACTGGGCTTTTAGTTCTTTTAAAGCTCTGGAATGGAAAATTAGGAAATAGGCAGTGATGCCTTTGCTCTTGCTGCTGCAGACATGGAAATGGATTTTCTTGCAGCCTACTCAGCTGGCCCTCTACACTCTACTGCCACAGGCCAAGCTCACAGCTTGCTGCACAATTCTTAAACGCCAGGAACATCAAATGTGCCTTTCTTACTCACCTCAGGATCAGCACCTCTGAATACCCGGCTCAGGTGACCTGCAGTGGGCAAGGGAAAATGAAGCAGATGCTTTGAGAAAACTGGAGACAACCACAGCATTTTTAGAAGATTTTCCAAGAAGGCCTCCCAGTCTACATTTTCAAAGTTGTCCTGCTTGACCCAGCAAATAGAGGAAATGACAGACTCTGCTGACACAGACTCTCCCACGGAGGGAATGCAACCCCTGCAGGTTCCCTTGCAAATGCTGCCCGCACAGCCCTGGCTTCACACAGCCCCTTTTGAGCTGAACGTGTTGACAGCACCTTTACCCAAGTGGCATCCAAAAGGTCTTTCTGTTTCCAAATTAACTCAGTCCCCAAGAAAGAGCAGGAAGACATACAAAAGGCAGGTTAGGTGACACCCAGGGAAAACCTCTACTTACGTGCCAGGTGAGTCAGGAAATAGGTGGAATATCCAACTCCATAAACGGAGCAAACTACAGCAGCCAGTTGCCCAATCATTGTGGCAACTGCTGTGTAAGTTTGCCAACTGTTCTCCAACACTATCAAAAAGCAAGTCTCCTGTCAGTGTGCACGTGCCCACTGACAGACGCCTCAAGGTGCAGGACGCTCCTGCACTGAGCAAGCCCAAGAGCTGCTCTGACACCCCTGAGGCCTTCCGTGCACCAAGGCAACCTTGCGATGTCACCATGACCACGTGGCAACCGTGCCCTGACATCACAAAGCAAACGCTCTGCCTTGGTCTGTGAGTTGATACAGATGGAGAGACTGATGTTTGTGTAGGCCTAGGCTGCATTTTTACCTCTTTCCCTCCCTCAGCTGCCTGTTTCAGCTCTTGTTTCTCCCCCTGTGCCCCCTGTGTCCCCTGTTGCTGTGCCGGGTCCCAGCTGGCGGCCGGGCCGGGCGGAGCAGCAGTTCCAGCCCCGGCTGTCCCTGGAGCGCTGGGAGCTGCCGGTGGCCCCAGGCACTGTCCCCTGAGCCAGTGCCATCTGCTGTCCTTGTCCAGGGGTGCTGCTCTGCAGGGGAGGAAGCAAGAACAGAGTGAAAGGCTTTGAAGATGGGGCGGCGGGAATCCCTCTGCTTAGATTTCTGTTTAAAGATATATGGACTGTAGCATAGAGAGGAATAATTACATGGATATTTAGATATGCGGGTTGCTTATTGTATAGGAATATATCTGTATATATCTTGGTATATTTATAAATGTATTCTCCCTATATATGTGTCTGTATATATGCATACATCTTTGTAATAACATATGTTTATATGGATGTAAGTATATGTATATGTAAGTATGCTGTTCGATGTGTGTTTTAATTCTATTTCCTATGAATACAGTTGTGTAGGTATTTCTGTTTATGCAGTTGGAGTTATATGACTCTTTAAATAGGTATATTGGTATTCCTAGAAGTAAATATATCCAGTTTTCTATTTACATCTGTGTATTGACTTCTGTATTTTGAGGTGGGTGTATCTGGGTGTATCTTTCTATTTAAACATGTATGGAGATGTATAGTTGTGTCATTGTATCGATTGAGATCTTTGTAGACGACTGTTTAGACAGAAATACTGATATTTTTGTATCCCTAGATGGGCTTTAGGCTTGCAGTAATATCTAATAAATTAAGTTGCTAAACACCTAATTGATCTTTGTGTCTAGTGAGTTGTTGTAGATGTTGGCAATAAATTAAGGTTTTCTTAACTGAAGTGGATATTTCTATATTTTTTATATAGCATTGTTGTAAAAATTTAAAAAATCCCTTTTTTAACTTAAATTGAGATATATAGTTAAATTAAATACATAGTTGTATAGTGTCAGCGTCGGTGAAGCAATTTGTAATAAATGACATTTTTCATGTGAAATCACTTCTGGTGTATTTGTCGATCAGCAGCGCAGCTGTAGGAATCTGCAAGAAAATACAATTGTCAACTGCGATGGGTGTTTTGTGATTTGTGCTGTCCAGAGCAATGAGCAGTTGTAAATACTGGAGGATTTTGGCCATGGAAATCTCCATCCATGCCCAGCACATGCCCCACTTGCACTCAGGCTGGCCAAGGCAGGTGCAGATTTGGGATGGCAGCAGAGCCACACGTTGGCTGAGAACTCGCTGCAAAGGCAGCTGAGAAAACTCCGGGATTCCACGGAGCATCCAGCTCCAACCAGAGCCACCCAGGGAGAACAAATCCACCCACCATGCCATGGGCAGCTCTTCAGGAAGCGCTCCAAGTGTCCCTCTGAAGGTCATCCTGGAGCCCAGGAGCCAACAGGGATCCTGAGCCAGCTCCGTTGCCTTTGGCAGCACTTTGCAAGTGAGCTGCAGCAAGGGGGAGGCCGCAGGGACTGTGAGTGCTGCAGGCTGGGGATGAAGGAAGGGCCATGGACACTTGGGCTGACATGCTCAGAAATCCACAAGGATGGTGAAGAACTGGGAAGCAACAAGTTCTCACAGCCACAACAGTGATGGAAGCCCTTGGTGTGAAGTTCCCTGGGGGAACTCCCAGGGGAGTTGCTGCTAGGATCAGCAGCAGCAGAAACCAGCAGGATCTGCTCCTTTTCCTGGCTCTGTGTGCAGGGCACAGGCTGTGATGGCCCCTGCCCCACAAAGCCCTTGCCCATGGAGGCTGCAGGCTCAAAGCAATCCCATTGCAGAGAGAGGCTTTGCAGTTGAAGTCCACTGCCCTTGTGTTTCGGGCTGGAATGGCTCTCATGCCGAAGCACAGCAGGTAACCAGGGCTTTGGGAGGCAGAGACTTTAGAGGGAAAGAGAGGTCAGGCACTCACATGCCTGAAACTCCTTCAGCTCTCTTCTTTTGTAGAATGAGAAAGAAGCAAGCTGGGGAGAGGCACATGCAGTCCTTTGAAAAAACACAGTGTCTAACAAGTCCTGTGGCAGAAGAAAAATGGGTAACAACCTTGCCTTGTTTTCATAGCCTGCATCTTCTGCAGAGGAGACAATGGGATGGGCAGGAGGAAGGGGAGGGGTGGAATGACTGTGTTAACCCAGTCTGCCTTGCTGTGTCCTGCTATACTTTGTAGCAGTGAACATTAGAGGTAATGCCAAATTCCTATTTAGCACCATGACACGCTGCTGCTTCATTGCAAAACTGCCTCAGTGTTGTTATAAATACATACTAAGTGTTTGGCTTTTTACAAATATGAAAATGAATCTTAGATGTGTTATGGTAGAAAGTTATGCGATAGTAATATACCCTCTTGTAGTAGTGGGATAAACACAGTTTTTAGGCTATAGCAGATGCTTTTTGTAACTAGCTCAAAAAATAAAAATAAAAGAACCAAAACTAAAAAACAAACAAACAAACAAAACAAATGGGAGAAGCAATTAAGAAATTCCTCACAGCATCTCATGTGGATAGACATAACAGCAAGGACACCTAGGACTCCAACAAGAAGAATTTATTGCCTTGGTTATCAAGAGATTTGCGACTTTGTGGAGCCACAAAAACTTTATGTGCAGGAAAGAATGGTGGGGGAGAAAAGTTGCAATTAAGCAGAAACACCTAAAGTCAAAAGGAATGTTTAAATCGCGGATGAAATGTATGAATATGCCATACCTATGGTATTTAAAGGTCCTTTGTTGGCAAGCCGTGCCTTGAGTGGAAACACCAGGCACCCAGATGTCTGTCATTTTGCTTTTCTTATGCCTCTTCTTGTCTTATTGTTTATTATTAAACTTTTAAAATTTTAACAAAAAATGAACTGTGTTTTTCACAGAGAAAGTCAGCTGAATTTCTTGTTAGTTACATTAGATGTGGTGAGAAACAGTGACAGTGATTCAAACAGGTTTTCTAACCTCATCATCCAAAGGGAATTTAGTGTTCCCTTTTCTTCATTGTATGCACAACAGTTTGGAGTTGTTCTGGATTCTTCAAGGGGGTATCCACAACCGACCAAAAAAGAAAAGGGGGATTATTGCATTCATTCTCTTTTAACACCTATTTGCACTAAGCTGTAGCTTCAGCTTAGTAAGGAAAAGGAGAGATTGTCTTTAGTCATGCAGTGTGGAATCAATGGTGTAGAACAGCAACCATCCCAGCTGTAAGAACAGCGTGTTCTTGCTCTTAACAGGACATTGTGGATAAAAAAGCACCACAATGCTCATGATTCACGTCTTAGGTAAAACCAGAATGGTTCATGGTGTCAAACTAGCAGGTGATAGAAATAACAAATGTCCCTGGGCTGGGGCAGAAGCAGAAGTTTCCCTCTCTTCCCCCATTTCCTGAGGTACTTGAGAGCTACATACTTCCCAGAGTGCCCAATACCCAAAATTCCTCCTTAACATACAACCCCCTTTAAACTTTGAATTTTTATGGAATTTATGGGGTTTCCCCAATGTTTCTTTCATCTTTCAACATCCATTTTCATTTATCAGCAAACCCACCGTTTGTTTGTGAAGGCAAACATCTTCTTTTCCATTCATCAATCAGTGGGATCCTTCCCATTGTTTCTTTTCTCTCTCAGTGCTGGTTTCATCCAGCAGCAGACCCAGAGTTTGTTTGTAAAGACAAACCTGTCATTCCTCCCAGAAGTGTCAATGTAAAGATAAATGTCAATCTTTAGAAAGCTGATGAGTTATTTTCTGATTGGGACAGAGTGTGAATAGTAGAAAAATTCATTTTTTTCTTTGTGACATCTGAGACTGACCAAGCCAACAATTATGAGGGAGAGGTTGTCACCCTACATAAAAGCTGCTGGATTTCTAGTTTCTCTATCAAAATAAAACCAGCCAAAACCCATGCTACCAAACACAATAAAAAGGCCCACAAACAAATTGATCAAATAAGATAATTAGCAAAACTTTAAACAAGCAAACAAAAAGTTTTAATATCTATTGAATATGTAAAACAGCAATCCTTAAAAACACAGCCATTGAAAAGAGAAGGGTGTGTGCTTTCCGGTGAGGCACCCCAGCTGAAACGTTTGCTCTTATGTCTCCTAATTGTCTGTCTTTAATTTTTATTCAACTCATAAACATTTGAAAAGAGAGTGGAGCTCGTTTTTCACACAGTGGAAATGAATTCCCTCCTGTCCTGGCAGTCCCTGATGAACACTCCCACTCCGGTTTCCCTGTAGATCCTTCAAACACTGCAAGTTTTCTCTTCTCCAAAGTCATTTTGTTCTTGAGTTCTTTGCTCCAAAAGGTTCTTGCCATATTATTCAAACCCTTGAAAAAGCTATTTTTTTTGAACTGTGAAAAGCTCCAGTCTGCTATCAAATTTCATCACCTTACACCAAAAACTACCTGAATCCTGTGTGCACATCAATTGCTTTCTGATTAAAAAGATGTTCTTCTTCAATAAAATGTGCTTTTAACGAGGCAAAACCACGTTAAAAAACTTCTGGATTGAAGCCAGAGGATTTATTTACCTCTTCAAGGTGTAGAAAGCAAAGGGCTGAGTTTTACCGGAGATGTTGAACAACACGTTCACTTTCCAGCGACTCTGGCATGAATTTGAGAAGGAACCACAGAAGAAAAAAAAAAAAAGTCAAAACAACTTCTCACAACACACAGGTATCATGTTGGGAATCAGCTGCAAACTCCTCTTGGACATAAAACGCTTCATTTCCCTTGATCTGTGTCTTTTCAGAGATGTGTCAGAAGAGAACTGTGTTATTAAATGGATCACGTTCAACTGCTCTGAAGTGGTTTTGATTCCTGGAAACCCGAGCATCTCCGTTTGCTACAGCTGCTGTGAAAAACACAGGCTCGAATGACAGGGCTTGGTTAGGAAAGGAGTTGTGCAACAAATTGGGAAGTTTCAGGGACCAGCTCAAGGATTTCAGTGACAAACTCGAGGGGTTTTGTACAAAACTCGAGGGTTTCTGTGACAAAGTTGAGGATTGCAGTGACAAACTCGAGGATTTCTATTGCGAACTCCAAGATTTCTATGACAAACTCGAGGATTTTTATGACAAACTCCAGGATCTCTATGACAAACTCGAGAATTTCTAGGACAAACTCGAGGATTTTTGGTAAGAAACTCGAGGATTTCTGTGACAAACCCCAAGGTTTCAGTGCCACTTGAGGGAGCTCAAAGATAATTGACCTCGCAGAGCCACCTGGAGTTTCCTAATTCCAGGGAAACAATTTCTATCCACAGATAAAACGCATCACTTTGGAAAGCTAAAGCTAAACGGAGCCTGGGGTTGTCTTTTTCTTGTTCTGTGTAACACCAGGCTCTTTATCAGAGAGGAAGAAATCTCAGCCACGTATCCGGAATATTTACCAGGAGAAAAGGACGGTTTTCCATTTGCTGATTCCCAAGATTTGCCTTTCTCCCCTGTCACCTTCACCTTGGCTGTGACCTTGCTGTGCCCGTGATGTTCCTGTGAGTTCAGGCACATGCATTGCAGGGGAGTGTTTATGTGCCAAATAAATACAGTGGATCGCTCTTAAACTCAGCTTTAGGATGTTTATTACAGATGGAGTTGCTGCCTCTCTGTAAATCAGAGCACTTAAAGTGCCATATGATCCCACAAAGGCTGTGTTTAGCAGCAGCAAATGCAGGAAAAGCTGTGTACAGGACTTTAGAGGGGCCATAAAATCCTGCCCTCCTTGCAGTGCAGGTGCAGGCAGCACGGAGGGCAGTAAAAACTCCCAGGAGACAAGGATGAGTCTCGGGGTTCAGCTCCTCAGAGTTATTGTCCAGCCCGGCCTTGGACACTGCCAGGGATGGACACCCCAGGATGGACACCCCGTGCCAGGACCAAGGCTGGTGCACATCAGGCACCCAAACAAGCCCCAGCAGCTGCAGCCTCGGCGGGTTTAATCCCAACCATCCAACATTCCCGAGCCGGCAGCACGGCAGTGCTGACCTCTAGTGAGAGGTCCCTGGAAAAGGGAGGATTTCTTGGGATAAAGTTCCCTTCCCAAAGCCTCCAAAAGCAACACCAGAACCCACAACAACCAAAAAGCACGGATGACAGTGTCCAACGAAAGGTTTTCTTTAAAAACCACCCCAAATTCACAAGGAAAGCGTCCAATCAAAGCCTCAGGGCTGGTACCGAGGAGCCCAGAAAGGACCAGGACAGCTCAGGGGGACAGGGAGCTCCCAAACTGCTCCGTTGGGTCCCCTCATTGTCCTCCAGAATCCAGAACTTTCACCCAAAATGTCCCTCGGGAAGATGAGAATTTTCCAGGCACCTCAAAAAAATCTCCACTGCACAAAAATCTCTTTTAAAACCAAGCTTTGAGATTGGGAGTTCTGCTTAGATTGAAACAATGAAATTCAGGATATTCTACATCAAATGCAACATTTTTGATTCTAACGGACTCCTCTCCCTGCAGCCAAACAAACGTCAAAGGCTCCTGAGCTTTTTGTGGCACACCAGGATTCCCTGGAGCCATCCCAGGAACATTTCCTGGAGTATCCCAGGAATATTCCCCATTCCTGGGGCTCCACAAACCTCCTGCCCCTTTACAGCAAGCTCAGCTCGGGTCAGAGATAATTGATCCAATTACCTCCAGGAGGAATTAAAGCAAAGCAAAGCGCACTCTGCAGGAGCCCTGGGAAGTCCCTGTTCAGCAAGGAACTTCCCACCGAAATGATGGGAAAAGGATGAGTTCCAGCATGGAATTCAAGGCTTTTCCCTCCGGAAGCAAAATCCAGTCCTTGCATTAACTCTTTTTATTGGTTTTCAGTCACTAAGTCTTAAAAAATAAATCGGTTTTCACATTGTTCAGGCTTGGAGAGGTTAGTGCTGTTCCTGAGCTGGGATAAATTCCTGAGGCTGAGCACTTTTTGTACTTCTGGAACTGGAGATTCCTCTGCAATATTCCCTGGGGAGCTTCTCCTCACCTTTTCCTCCCCCAGGGTTTTTTTTTTTTTTTTGTGTTTGTTTGCTTTGTAATACACACTAGTAAAGAACTACTATTCCTATTTCCCAAATCTTTGCCTAAGAGCCTCTGATTGTAAATTTATAATTGAAAAAAGAAAAAAAAAAGGGGTTGAGGGGGGGTTTACACTCTCCATCCTAAAGGAAACTGCAGTTGTTGTTGGTTTTTTTTTTTTTATTACCTGGCAGATACCTGTCTTCCCAAACCAAGACAGATTTTGGTACCCAATGTGGGGCTTGAGGGCACTGAGAAAAAGGAAGAGAAATAGCGGTTCTTAACTAACCTAGTACTTTCTTTTCTGTGCGTTGGATATAAAAACCTCATTAAGCAGCATCATGTGGTCTAACTTACCCTAGTTTGGATCGCATGTGATTGTGGCTGTATTCCTTCCATTTGCAGGCCCTTATCTAAACATGGGCCCTATAACTAAGGCTACTGTGACTGTCATCCAGTTTATTTTATAGCTTAATAAAGTGAAGAACTCATGGATTTTTAATTTCCTCTGGAAGGCAGGCACATGGATTCAGGGCTATTTTACACTAACTGTGTGTTTTTGGAGTTACTTTAACAATAGTACCTACTGTGAGGAAATGACACCGAGAGAGTTTTTTTCCCAACCCTTTACCCATCTCTTTGGGTCTGCCTCACCAGTTTTTGAAGAGTTTAAATCCTCTTTGAATGCTAATGATATCATACAATGGCTGGTGCTGCTAATATGCGTATTCTATTTAGCATTCAGAGATAAGGGAAGATTGACCTGGATAACCACCCTGATACCTACCCCACAGAATAGGGATGATACCCCAGAGCCTGACTCTGCCCCACAGCCTGCCTCAGAAAGGACCCACCCGGATTGGGTTGAAGTTCTGGTAAAAGAGATGGGCCAGATGCTGAGGGAGTACATTTCCCCAGCTCATGAAAAACTCTCCCCCTGCCCCGAGAAGGCGGAGACTGATGGTGCAGCAGTGGAACCCACAGATGTTACAACTGTCCAAGTTCCAGCTGAACCACAAGGGCAGCCACAGCCAGCAGCAGTCGCCCCTGTGGAAACAAGGAAGTGTAAAGTGAAATCGTCAGATCCTGGTATTAAGGATAAGAAAGGAGGGTCCTCACAGTCCACAGAAGAGCCACAGGTTGAGATCATCACTGAGTCCCTGACGTATGAAAGTCTACGTAATCTGCAAAAAGATATTGTACGACGAGGACGTGAGGCTTATACAGCCTGGTTACTTCGAGTCTGGGACCTTATGGGTACAAGTGTACAACTGGATAGTGCTGAAGCAAGGAATTTGGGACCCTTGACCCAGGACTCAGGTATAAATCAGGTATTTGTTAGAGAACAAAAGCCCCTTTCCCTTTGGAAACGACTTCTAATAAGTGTGAGAGAGAGATTTGTCCACAGAGACAAAATGCAAGAGCACAACCATAAAATGCGATGGAAGACCCTAGAAGAAGAAATCCAACAGTTGAGAGAAGTGGCAGTGTTAGAAGTACTTTTTAAAAAGACCAGACAGCATGATAATAACCCCAACAAGATTAGATGCACAGGGCACATGTAGAATCTAGCAACTCATGGACCATCTCAATACGCCACATTCATCGCAACAATTAATGCCGAGGATAACCGAAAGACAGTAGGTTCTGTTGCCAACAAGCCCGGAAATTATGAAAGTATGATCAGTGGCCCAATGCAGGCTCATGTCTCTGCAGTGATGAAAGAACTCGAAGAAGAGATGAAAAAAATAAGAGAGGAGATGAGAAGAAACAGTTCCCATGTAGCACCGGTGTGAGTCACAAGCCCCAAAATTAGAGCCCAACATTCCCCAGCGAGAGAGAGAGGGCACACCCCTCGAGCTGACCTGTGGTTTTATCTGCGGGACCACGAGGAGGACATGGGAGCGTGGCATGGGAAACCTACTTCTGTCCTGGCAGCACGGGTACGTGAGCTCAAGGAGAGAAACGCTAACAGAGGGAGTTCCACTAGAATGAAAGTAGCCTCAGCCTCCCATGAGCAAGCTGCCAAGTATTACGGAAGTGAGAATGCTGTGTCAGATTCCCTCGAAGGAACCTCTACCATGTATGTCCAAGAAGAGAATAATAACCAGTGCTAAAGGAGCCTTGCCTCTAGCCAGGAAGAGGCACGAGAAAATCGAGTTTTTTGGACTGTGTAAATTCGGTTGCCTAGCACATCAGAACCACAAAAATATGAAACTTTAGTAAATACTAGGTCGCAGTGTATTCTAATGCCATCGGGACATGTGAGGGAAGAACCGATTTCCATTGCCGAGGTGACGAGAGGATCACAAAAATTGACTCTGATTGAAGCCAAAGTGAGCCTGACCAGGAAAAAGTGTCAGAAACTTCCGATTGTGACCGGCCCAGAGGCTCCGTGTATTCTGGGCATAGACTTCCTCAAGAATGGATATTATAAAGACCATAAAAGACTCAGATAAGCTTTTGGAATAGCTGCTGTGGAGACAGAGAACATTAAGCAGTTGAACACCTTGCCGAGACTATCAGAGAACCCATCTGCAGTGGGACTCCTGAAGGTAAAAGAACAACAAGTACTTGTTGCCACCTCGACGGTGCACCATCAGCAGTATCAGACAAATCAAAACGCCGTGATCCCCATCCACAAAATGATCCGTGAGCTGGAGAGCCAAGAGGTGGTCAGCAAAACCCACTCACCCTTCAACAGCTCCATCTGGCCTGTGCGCAAGTCTGATGGAGAATGGAGACTGACTGCGGACTATCGTACATTGAATGAAGTGACTCCACCGCTGAGCGCTGCTGTGCCGGACATGCTGGAACTTCAGTACGAGCTAGAGTCCAAGGCAGCGAGGTGGTATGCCACTATTGACATCGCCAATGCATTTTTCTCCATTCCTCTGGCTGCAGAATGCAGGCCTCAGTTTGCTTTCACCTGGAGGGGCGTGCAGTACACCTGGAACCGGCTGCCCCAGGGGTGGAAACACAGCCCCACCATCTGCCATGGGCTGATCCAGGCTGCACTGGAGAAGGGTGAGGCTCCGGAACATCTACAGTACATCGATGACATCATTGTGTGGGGAAAGACTGCAGCTGAAGTGTTCGAGAAAGGAGAGAGGATCATCCAGATTCTGCTAAAAGCCGGGTTTGCCATCAAAAAAAGCAAAGTCAAAGAACCTGCCAGACAGATCCAGTCCCTAGGAGTAAAGTGGCAAGATGGACGGCGGCAGATCCCCACTGAGGTCGTTGATAAGATCACAGCAATGTCCCCACCGACCAGCAAATAAGAAACACAAGCTTTCCTAAGAGCCATAAGTTTTTAGAAGATGCACATTCCTGAGTACAGTCAGATCGTGAGCCCTCTCTACCTGGTTACCCACAAAAAAAACCAATTTCCACTAAGGCCCTGAACAGCAACACGCCTTTGCCCAGATCAAGCAGAAGATTGCTCATGCAGTAGCCCTTGGCCCAGTCAGAACAAGACCAGATGTGAAAAATGTGCTTTACTCTGCAGCCGGAAACAACAGTTTGTCCTGGAGCCTTTAGCAAAAAGTGCCTAAAAGACCCGAGGCCGACCACTGAGATTCTGAAGTCGAAGTTACAGAGGATCTGAAGCTAACTACACTCCCACAAAGAAAGAGATCTTGGCCGCCTATGAAAGAGTTCAAGCTGCCTCAAAAGTGATTGACACAAAAGCACAACTTCTCTTGGCACCCCGACTACCAGTGCTGGGGTGGATGTTTAAAGGAAAGGCTCCCTCCACCCACCATGCCACCGACGCCACATAAAGCAAATGGATTGCCCTCATCACACAGCGTGCCCGTATTAGAAACCCAAATCGCCCTAGGATTATAGAGATAATTACAAACTAGCCAGAAAAAGAAAACTTTAGTCTCACGGATGAAGAAAAGCAAGAACAAGTGACACGGGCTGAAGAAGCTCCTCCGTACAACCAACTGCCGGCAAAAGAAACACACTACGCTCTTTTCACTGACGGTTCCTGTCGCATTGTAAGAATGAACCATAAGTAAAAAGCAGCCATATAGAGCCCCACACGACAAGTTGCAGAAGCCACTGAAGGAGAAAAGAAATCAAGTCAGCTTGCTGAACTCCAAGCTGTTCAATTATCCCTTAACATCGCTGAAAAAAAAAAAGTAGCCAAAGCTCTACCTCTACACTGATTCGTAAATAGTAGCCAATGCTCTGTGGGGCTGGCTGGAAAAGTAGAAAAAGGCCAACTGGCAGCGTCAGAAAAAACCAATCTGAGCTGCTGATGAATAGAAAGACGTTGCCACTCGTGTAGAGAAGCTGCCTGTGAAAGTCTGCCATGTAGATGCCCATGTTCCCAAGAGTCGGGCTAATGAGGAACACCAAAACAACAAGCAGGTAGATCAGGCTGCCAAAATAGAAGTGTCAAAGATAGATTTAGATTAGCAACACAAAAGAAAGTTGTTCCTAGCTCGACGGGCCCATGATGCCTCGAGTCATCAGGGCAGAGATGCCACCTACAAGTGGGCCCGAAACCGAGGGGTGGATTTAACCATGGACAGTATTTCTCAGGTTATCCATGACTGTGAGACATGTGCTGCAATCAAGCAAGCCAAGCCAGTGAAGCCCTTATGGTGTGGTAAACAGTAGTCCAAATATAAATATAAAGAAGCCTGGCAAATTGACTACATCACCCTTCCCCAAACCCGCCAGGGCAAGTGCTATGTGCTAACCATAGTGAAAGCCACCACTAGATAGTTAAAGACCTACCCTGTGCCTCATGCTACTGCCCGGAACACCATCCTGGGCCTGGAAAAACCAGTCCTGTAGAGACATGGCACCCCTGAGAGAATCGAGTCGGACAATGAGACCCATTTCAAGAATAGTCTTATAAGCACCTGGGCTAGAAAACATAGCATCAAGTAAGTGTACCATATTCCTTATCGTGTACCAGCGGCCAGAAAAGTTGAACAGTGCAATGGCCTGCTTAAAACTACCTTGAAGGCACTGGGTAGGAGAGCCTTCAAGAATTGAGATATTAATTTAGCAAAAGCCACCTGGTCGGTGAACACTCGAGGTTCCACCAACCGAGCAGGTCCTGCCCAATCTGAGCCCTTGCAAACGACAAAAAAAAATAAAGTTCCAGTGGTACACATGAGAAGTATGCTGAGAAAAACTGTTTGGATTAATCCTGCCTCCAGCAAAGACAATCCCATCCGTGAGGTTGTCTTCGCTCAGGGACCAGGTTGCACCTAGTGAGTGATGCAAAAAGATAGAGAGACCCAATGTATACCTCAAATGGACCTTGTTTTGAAGTGAACTACCCATGACAATGTAACTGTATCCATATTTGCATACATATTTATATATATGTATTTTAACAGTTAAAACTCAATGTAATATGTTCGTATGGAAAAAAAATTCGGGATGGATAATGTTGGGGGTTAGGTTTGTTCCTTCTTTCTCTAAAGAATTTTTTCCCCATAAGTTACCAAAGAAACCAAGCGTTGGATACTTAAGAGTACTTAACCAAAACAAAGAGGTGGACAAAGTTGGAAGAAGGAGAAAATGCAAGTAAAAGACAAAGCTTGAGACAGCTGCCAGCTCTTCTTTTTCCGGCGTTCAGGGAGGGAGAGAACGGCTGTTGCTGGCTGGAGGAGTTTCACTGTGGCCAAAGGGATCCAGTCCTGGGAAATCTACTATCACCGGTTCAGCCTGAATCCTGAGTTTTCCCTGCCACCTGCGGGAGCTGGTCCAGACACGGCCTCGCCTTCGGCTTCTTCGGCGCTGCTCCTCTTGCTGCAGCGTGACCCTGCACCCCCTGCGCTGCCGGGACATCCTGTCCCTGCCTGCCGGGACACCCTGCCATCCCAGCGACCAGCCCGGGACTTTTCCACTGTTTCAGCTTGGTGCTCTGAGGATCCTGCAGGGACACCGAAACCAAACTGCCCTGGGTTTTGTGAAACAAAGCCCTCAAGGTTCTTAGTACTGTTTTCGTTTGTCATTAATCCTGTAGTTGTTTGGTGGGGGTTTTTTTTGTGTTTGCTTGCTTTGTAATACATACTAGTAAAGAACTGCTATTCCTATTTCCCAAATCTTTGCCTAAGAGCCTCTGATTTTAAATTTATAATTGAAAAAGAAAAAAAAGGGGTGAAGGGGGGGTTTACACTCTCCATCCCAAAGGAAACTGCAGTTGTTGTTTTTTTTTATTACCTAGCAAATACCTGTCTTCCCAAACCAAGACAGACTGTGAGATTTTTTTTTCCCGGGTTCATTTCTTGCTTTGGGAAGCACTGCCTTTTTAACAATATTTGCAAAAGAGGTTCAGGGATACACTGAAACACACTCTAAAATACTACAGAGATAAGCAGGGATCCACCATCCCTGTGCCCTGGATTCCTGTCCCTCATTCCCACTCCTGGAAATGCTTTTGATAACAATAAAACATGTTGAACTTTTTTTTGTACTTGCTGACACCACTGCCAAATCCCAATAAGAAATAAAAGATTTGCAGCTTGCTTGGATTTACATCCAAAAGAAACAAAAGGCACAAGACTGGGAAAGGGTGAAAAGTCCTCCACAAAAGCAGTCATGCTTTGCAATGTCCAAATGAAGGAAGACACACAAATATTTTTGGGAAGACCGAATGTAGAATGGAAACACTTGGAGATGGGCAAAAATAACGGAAAAGTGAGCAACCTGAAACTCCTGGCATGCCCAGAGACCTCCTGACACCACGCCAGCTTTAAAACAGAGCTACTGCTGCTCACAGAATAACCATTCGAGGGAGGCTATTTTGAATTATTTCACATAATTTCAGTTCCCAAAGGGGCTATAAAGCACTATTGGTAGTCATCTGTACTACAGTCATTGACCTTAACTTTAATTATCATTAATGCAAAAATATTTATGAACCAAAGCTACTCCCTTCCATTTCTCTGTCCCTTTCAAACTGCTAAGAGCTGGATAACTAAGCGAAGGAGTGCCCTCTGGGAAGTCAGCGGTGATTGCCTCATCCTCAAATGGGAAATTGGAAATTCAGAGTAGGGCAAGAAGTTTAACTCCAGCTATTGAACAGGTGCCATAAAAGAAAGAGTTAAGTAGACAAGGGCACTTGTGTGGAGAAGAGGCAGCTGAAGAAAAGGTAAAAACCAGACAGCTGTGAATGCAGGCACTGGACAGAAAGCAATGATTCTTTTTTAGAAGAATATGGAAACATCAAACTAAACCAGCAGAATGAAGACCAGGATTCCTCGCAATGTGCAATGGGGACACTTTTGGACAATCCTATGTCCCAGGTGCACAGTTAGGGACTCTTCCAGAGCCAAAAGACTAGACTGGAAATCCCCTTAACTGGATTTAGCACACGCCTGCAGCTTCATTGTGTTCAGAGGAACACTCACCGTAAAGGTAAAATCCCCAGGAAGCCACACACAGCACACTGTGGAACAAGCAATTTCCTCTTAACCCATTTTAGTTCCTTCGCCAAGACCCAAAACCAGAAGAATGCCAGCAACGTGGATTTTTCCCCTGATATACCTAATCTTTCTATCAATTAAATGTATTCCCAAATCTTTTCATGGACGGGTTTTAATTATTACTTCTACCACTTAAAAAAATAGTCTCAAAAATTTGCTTAAAAATCGCTGAAGCAAGGCACCGTTCAAATGAAGGATACAATTAAATGGGGCTATTGATAAAAATTTTCTCCATATTCAGAATTTTCTCTGTGGTTTACATGCATTAGCAAAAGCAGTATCAACTGTTCCCTGCCAGAGTAGTTGAGCATCTTCCTGCTACTAATTCAGCACACATATTTCAGTCACTACCCAGGAAATGCAGTGATTAGGCAGCTTTCCAGTAAACAGTCCTTAAAACAGTTCATAAAAATTCCATTTAGAAAAAGGTTGGTTTCCTGCTCGAGAATTTGAAAAGATATTGCAATTACTGCTTAGGGATATATTTCAAGTCCGCCAAGTGAGTTAAATTCCATTTCCACACACGCTATCATAGCGTTTTCAGGTTAAAATGCCATAAAGTAGTTCTTACGTACTGATAAGATGCAATTAATTTGGGTGCTGCTTTTTTATAAACACACACTTAGAAAATCCTAAAAACTTGCAATGAAAAAAGTGAAAATACCCATAAAACAGGCCACAAAAGGCAGATTCTCAAGTAGAAATCTAGCGGCATTGTCTGAATCACAACTTGCCCGGATCAAAAACTGCTCCTAGTAATGGAGAGAAAACAGCATCACAATCTATATATTCTTTTGACATCCCACCTGAGGTAAGACCCCTAGTTCAAAGGTCCCAGAATACCCAGAAACAGTCAGTTTTATGGGTTACAAGGAAATCAAAGAAATACTCAAATTTTGGCACAGTAATTCCTAAACTTAGAGCATCAGTTTGTTATCCATAAATGGAAAGCATTTAGCTTGTTTTAACAACTTCCTAAAAAAAACAAGATTCAATTGCAACATTTATTATCTAAAAGTGTTCTGGTCAAAATAAAAATGAAACTCAAAATTATGAACCCTTTTGATGATAATAGCTGATACTTATTAAGCAATAAACTCTTGCTCTCTCCTGTTTTTATTTCCTCAAAAAAGCAACATAAACTAAAACAATGTAATCTCATGTGTTCAGGCTCCATATTTGTTGTTTTGAGAAAAGGCTTTATAACAGCTTCATTGAAGGCTCTTTAAGAAACTAAATCTTTCTAGTTTAATAGAGTGACAAGGTGTATATGAGGGCATCAAATGAAAAGGAAAATGAGCTGTCACAATAAAGTACTACTGAAAGCCTTAGCACAAACTGCATGACAAGCTAAAAGAAAAAGAATTATTTTCTTCCTTTTGCTTTAACCAAAGTCCTAACACTTTGGACCTGCAAACCACTGCCATTTTAGAGCCAATCTGTATTTTAAGTGGATGTAACTAGCCCTCGCAAACGTAGCAAAAATTGAAATGTTCTCAAATTGGTCTTTGCATGTGCACTAATCCATCCACACCACATCAGATCTATCTTGTAGTTGATAATATTTTACATGCTTACAATAATTACTGTAATTCAGAACCTTGACACCCATTTTCCTAAGATAAATCAACGTAACAAAAATTATTCAACCTCCCTTTTCTTCTAAGGGTAAATGCAAAGCAGTTTGAAGCTCACTGTAGGTTGAAATTTTAATCCAAGGGCTGATGGTCTGCAACATGATTACAGTCTTTCCAATGTCAAAAGTTAACAGAGAAGTGGAGTCTATTTCAAATGACTGGCTCTAAACATCTCAGAATTACATTAGATAAATTACACTTCACACATATTTACAACAAGGTTTTTGCATTATTAGGCACCGGTCTGAAATACTTGGCAGTTTCACAGTGAGACACTATTCCTGTTGATGCATTTGGATGAGGTCCTTACCCTTCTACCATCACAGTCAGGGATCTGCCACTGGCATAAAATTCCAGATGGAAAATGCCAGCAATCCTAACTACTTCACAAAACAACAGGTAAGGAGGCAAATTGATTAATATGCTGTTCTTATCCCCTTTCAACTGACAGAAGTTTTGCATGCTTAAAAAAAACAAATCGGTTTTCCCATGACATCATTCGGCTTGAATACTAACGCTTTTCCTTAATGCAGCTACATGCACATGAATGTACAACTTGTCTTTTCACAGAAGCAACGCCCAACTTTATATGTTTTTCATTACTCTGTTTCCCCTGATTCTAAGATCCTTTCTGATTTTTATGCCATTTCCCTGTCTTAATTCTTCAGTGTTGTTAAATGCAGTGCCCCTCTCCATTCTGTGAAGATAGAGTGATTTACAGCAGCTGAAAATCAGGGGATTGTCCAGTAATTACAGCTTTTTTCCGTAAAGTAGTAGTATTGGATTCATTAACAGTGTTTGGATTCATTAAGAATTAAAGTTTATTTCACTCAACAACAAGTACAAAGTTGGGTCAAGCTCCCTTGTTAGGCTTTGACACTTCCTTCAGGAAGACTACAATTCAGCCCAGGGTTTCATTTTCTGTTTGGCTGCTTGTAAAATAGAAGGCATCTTGAAAATGATACTTCTATTTAGGGCTCTTACTATGGACCTTACAGGCACTGTAAATGTGGAGTGGCTTTGTCTTAAACAGCCTAATCCTGCCCATTCCACAGAACAGACATTTGGAGTACAACGACGATGGGAGCATGAAAACGCAGCATTAACAACTTCTTCATTGCAAAGAGTAAGCACAATCCAAGTCTGGCTATTTCCTTGGTAAGACCATTAGAAATGAGGCAGGGAAAGTGAATGTTTTGGGCTTGCAAGCCATTTTCCTTGAGCTGGGACATCTGCTGACTGCAAGGGGTTTCAGTTTGGAACTGAAGGCATGCTTTTTACACCACTGCCATTAGACAGATTCTATCTGAAACCCTACTTCAAAATTAAAACAGCAGGCAAGTGGGTAAATAGGAGCAAAAATTGAAATTTTCAGTACTTGCTCACACCTTATTTTCAGATATTCTCCAAAATAGGGAGCAGCACCAGTGAAAAGCACGTTTGCATCAACAGGGCCTGGATGGACTATCCCAGGTGATACAACCACTAACCCACAGATGACGTCAGAGGTTTCACAGCACAGTGTTTAAAATTCAAGCAGCAGAAGCCCTTCCACCAGAATTTCACCCTGCTTTGGGAACAGATCTTCTGTCTGTATCATTAATTTCTTTGTTTTCCAATTGAGTTGCCGTGCAGCAAGTATTGCAGCATCACTAAAGAAACAGAGCTGGAGCACAGAGCAGCTCAACTGAGTGAACTTGCAGCTCAAACCATCAGAAACACCAAGAACAAAAAAGGCTGGGCCAGCTTTCTCAGCAGCCTGCTTGTGGCACTCAGACCTGAAATTACTCACTGCAAGTGTTCTCTCTAGGGTCTGACAGGACTGACATATATTGGAATATATATAACAAAATGATAAGGCAGCTTCAAAGAGTGACTCACAGAAAACCGGTGCTGGAGCACTCAGAATTCATAAGGGACTTTAACCACAGTCACAACCCTCAGTTGTTTGGTTTGCCTCCTTTATTCCTTTACTCTTGGGCTTTTCTTCCAGCTTTCTACCAACTGTGATATAAAACCATACTAATTAATCCAAATAAACACATGTGCTATGTATTTCTTTCAAGATGGGATAACTACATACTCATCATTCCTGAAAACAAGCCCACAGTAACCAAAAGCGGTCAAAGCAGCACTGTTGTTATAAATTATAGCCCACAGCCACGGGTGTTCCTTGATGGAAGAAGAAGAAATATCAACCCAACCTCCTGGTCTGCTATGAGAACACTTGTTATAAATCATGTTTTTCCAGTGTTCTATTTCAACTGCATAGATCAGTATCCAATAGAGAGCTCCTTAAGTCACAGACAAACCCACAAAAACTGCTTAAGACCAACATTCCACAAAAACATGACAAAAAACTTCAAAGCAACCCTACAGTAGAGAAGATGCGGATTTAATAGGAGCTTAACATTAAGAATCCCATCCTCAAAATAATGCAAATTGATTTTAAAGTGGATTCAGGTTTTTAAATATTAAGAGCATAAAATTGAAGAATTAATTGAATTTACTGTCGGTTCAACATTGCTAATGTAAATGATAGATAACTGTATCGGGTCATTCTTGACTAAATGAAGCGCTATCTACCATTATTACACGACTAAAGGCTTTTAAAAATTCTGTTGTTAAATGCAATCAACTTTAAATTAAACTATGTGCATTCAGTCAGTGTCTTAAGCAATGATGAGGCAGAGATACCTTAAGGTGGTAGTAGGGATTTAGACCTCCACAACTTCTGATGTAAAATTTAAATAAGTTAGAATTTGAAAAAGCAAATTAACCTGTACTGCATTTTGCCCACAAAGCTCTTCCTTCCATTTTGATTTACCACTGGTCTCCACTCATTAGATCAAAGTTCACAAAGTATTTTTGAGACCAACCAGCACTTTCAGCCCAATTGAAAAGTCACTGAAGGCAATGAAAATTACTTCTGTCAGCTTCAGTAAGGTCTTCTACAATCTCAGTACTCAGAAGCTACAAGGAGTAGGACTGAGAGGGTCTGACCAACTTTGCTGAGGATATCACTTGGCAATCAAACATCATTGGAAAATATCAGAGATTACTATTTATATTGCTTCAGCACAGCCACTGCTGTTCTGAGATTACCTGCTGCACAATGGAAAAAGCAAAAAAAAGGATGTGAAAATACATATACCGACACCTGACTTATACACATCAGTATTCATCAATTAAAAGAGCCTGTGATGACTTCTCCAAACTGTCACTGGGGAATGACAAGCAACAGTCATTTCAGCCAAACTGGTACTCACATATCCTCTTGGCTGTGGGAATTCTGGGTCACACCCATTTCTTTTACCATTTTTTCCTGCAATGTAACTGAAAGTGACATTGACATTTGTCCCTTGGAAAAGTTACTGTTATCCTCCTTGTTGACAGGATTATTCTACTGCCTGATGTTTTGTTTATTTTCTAAGCAATTGCCAATCATACTGTCTGTGCCTGTCATCAGTCTACACGTTGACTGGTATCTACGCATCACACTGGAAGATCAGAATCCTTAAAAGACACTTTCCTTCTCAACTCTTGAAAAGATATTCCCAACACCGCCAGTAGAATCTGAAGATGCCAGCTATTAGGAGACAGAATTGACCACAATTTAGTCAAAGTGCACCATCACACCTCCTACTAAGAAGATTTTAAGAACTGGAAAGTCTGTTCTTGTGGGAAATCCGCGGCGGAAGAAATGTTCACTCAATATGAGTGATCGGCAAATCTCGTTTATTGATAATTCATACAATGCTTTTATAATAACACTAATAAGCTCATGCATATTTCAAAAGTTAAGCTCAGGATTGGTGCTCAGACTAAAAGTCAGCTACGCCTCTTTCTACATTTCTTTGTGGTTACACAGTTTGAGTAAGTTTTTGTTTTACCGTGCTTCTCCCTCATATCTTTCAGCTACAAGGTCTTGTTATCGTATCCCAGCTGTGCTCAAGGACATGCGAAGCTTGCTGCCTTGCTGGTTCTCATGAGAGTGCCTGTGTGCTCAGCAAAGCTCCCTCATGTCTACGTGACCTTTTGCAGCTAGCCAGTTATCAATCACACTCTCCACACAGAAACTTTCTCCCTCAGAAATGCCCAAGATGAAGGAGAAAGGCATGCGTGGCATTGTGTTTGTTTCCAGCTGTCATCGCTGCGTAGCCCTAATCTTGGCATTCAGGTGGCCTGAGACGCTTTGAAGATGGTGTATTTAAACGATTATAACTCAACAACATTGTTTTCAGTCTTATTCTCATAACTGAAGTCTCCTTTATGTGTTACTGCACACTGGCTTACTTGAGACAAGCAACCAGGTTATCTGGGTGGGTTGGTTTTGGTTTTGGTTTGCTTGGTTTGGTTTTTTTTGTCAGAACCTTAAACTGTAGGTCTCTGGCAAGTCTTGTTCCGTTCTGCAAGCAAAACATGTTTTGTGCAAAAAAAAATAGGAGCAGGAGTCTGCCAGCTCCAGCTAGGAAGTAGTGAGCCTGGGTTCAGGGAAGTATTGGATCTCTTGGTTCATTTTAGGAGATAATGTCAAATCATTGTGGGGAAGGGTTAATCTAAAGAGTTACTAAACAAAGCAAGGCCTGACACACTTGCATCTATTACAAACAGGAATGACGGCACTGAGTTTGGTGGGTCTGTTTATCAGAAGGTTACTAATAAGGTTGAGACATCAGTCAATCTTGCATGGACTGCTGGCAGTAACAACACACGTTTTGGTATTGCTGGAGAGTACCAAATGGATGAGAAGACTTCCGTTGTGGTAAGAATTTTGTTACAGAAATGAGTATTTCAAGCTCCCCTAAATACTGAAAATTTGTAATGAAGCAGTTGCCTGAACTAGTTACTGAGGAAGTATGGTAGATTGTGAACTGTGGCTTCTGTTGTGGTTCAAATTTAAATTGGGACCTCACACATCGTACTTGTGAACTTATGGAGGAAAAGAAATCTTAAATATAATTTTGTCCATAGTGAAATAGTCTGACTAGTGTGCTTGGAATAGCATGCTACTGTGCTGAAAAATGTCTTTTAAAAGACAATGAAAGTGTCCTTTGAATTCTTAAATCCATAATGTAAAACCATATTATAATTACAATGGTGGGAGTTTACCTGAGCTTACAGCCTTCTCCTAACAGTAAGTTAACCGTTGAAAGTTAGCTGACGTGTGTGTTTTAAGACCAAGAACTGAAGTAGCAAGCATTTATGTTTCAAAACAACAATTAGTTCCAGGACCACTGAACCAAAATTGAAAATGAGAAATACTGTTGTTAAGAGCTCAAAACTTAGTAATGCAAAAAGGGGATTGCATATTCATGTATTTCTTGCTCATTAGAAGAAAAAAGAAAATCACTCCTGAGTGATGTGAACAAGACAGGCTCTGAGGGACTGCAGTAAGTAGCTCTTTAAAAGATATAAAGACATAATAGAGGAGGCAGTGAAAAACAGCATGGCATTCTCTGAAGGCAGAATTCGCACCATTTGCTTAAGCTGAAAACTCCTGAGAAAAGGAAAAGATTGGAACATGCTTCTAAGAGAGGTTGGTCTCCAAGTAGCTCAAGAGTGTTAATGCATAGGCCACCTTCTCAGGGGACTGGGATACTTCTGTATGAATACTTACACAGTTTATAAATACTGTGATTTTTTTTTTCCTATAGGCTAAAGTGAACAATGCCAGCCTCATTGGAATTGGTTACACTCATGCCCTTCGACCTGGTACGCAGTTCTCACTGGTAACAGCAAATGGTGTTAAGTACTACACTACGGTTTAATTCACTGTCATCTTAAGAACAGACTAGATGAACAAAGGAGCTAGAAGTCTACGCAGACTCAGAGAACTAAAGGATGTCTATGGATGCAAGTTCCTGTGGCAACTAAGCCACATTAGTGAGGTCAAGGACCTGAGGAAGAGCACTGTACTGGGATGTCAGTGCATGATGGTTCTCGTGACTTGCTTTTGTAGGTGTAAAGCTGACCCTCTCGGGCTTGATTGATGGCAAGAATTTCAGTGCTGGAGGTCACAAAATTGAGCTGGGATTTGAGCTGGAAGCCTAACACAGCTTTAAGTAAAACAACTGGTGGTGCTCTGGAAGATGAAGGAAAAGTGTACCTGGTGCATTTCAGCCTTAATATTACTCAAAAATTTGAAGAAGTGTGAACTTTCTACTCTGCCCAAGAATGACTTTAACCCACTGCTGAAGTCCAGAGTGTGCCAGCACAACAAAGGAAGACACTTGAAGGCATGCATGGAAGTTGTGATGTTTGTGCCACATTTCAGTTTCCTGTATTTTAAATCTGTTCCAAAAAAACCAAAAGAAAATCCAACCTCTCCCCATTATTGTATTGCATTTTGCATGTCCTATACTTCACAGCCTTTTATAAAAGGAGGTCTCTGTGTTGTAGTGGAAATTTGGGGTTAGAACAGAATGAAATAAATTGGTCACAGTCAGAACACAAGGTTGGTGTGTGTTGACTCTCACCAAGGTTCCATCCAGCTGGGGTTTTTGGTCTTTTTTTCATCTTTTCATGCAACTTTAAGCATGGTTAATAGATAATCTGCAAATGCTTTGTTACACGATACCTGTACACTGAAGATTTCCTTCTTTGGTTTCTAGGCTAACATTCTTACACCTCTCATGTTTTAGAGACCTGCACAGTGAAAGCAGCTTTTTCCATTATAGTGTTATTGAGCGCATCAACAAGAGCAAACCAAAAGTTTACATGTTTTAGATAATTTTGTTCCCATACAGGAAACAAGTATTAGGTAAGTACAACCATTACACTTAAAGAAAAAAAGTGCAAATCAGCAAAGTTAAGCAATTAAGTTCACAGTTCATTAGGAAGGTGACATCTACCAGTGACTGGGTATACCTTGTCCATTGTTCATTAGAAAGCCCAAAATGCAGCAAAACAGCCACAGGCGATGCCCAAGGGAAGACGTATCAGGACAGAGATCTGCTGTCTTAAGGCACAATTAAGAACATTCTCCAAGCAGTTAGAACAGGCATTCCCTAGTGTATCTTTGTGAAAAAGTGTCTGAGAAGTGGATACTAAAAGCTAAGCCATATGTATCACATAAGCAGTTGGTGACAGTAGAAGGCAGTTGATATTCCCTTCTCAGAGGCAGCAGCTTTTCACAGTTGGCTTCCCAAAGCAGCATGGCTTCAGAGGCAACCAGAGTGATTCTACATCTGGGTTTGTTCTGGATTGTTTGTTTCTTCTACCTGAAGCTGCAGCCAGCTCCAGTCTAGAGCCGAAAGAATAAATGAAATTCAACACCAGGCTACAGTTGAGCTTTTTCTAAAATAAAGGTAAAGTGTGCTAAGAGTTATAAAAAATTTACTGGGAACAAGTTGGTCAATTTCATGATGAGCCACGTGACTGCTGTCAAGGAAACAACCTATTTGCACTCTCCAGTATTTTACTCTCTCTTCAATATTCTGCATTGTTAAATTAAGGATCCCTGACACCCGCTCATCCCAAATTTGTGTGCAGTTTTGCAGTAGTTTTGTACAACAGCCAAGTGCTTTGCCCCATCCTTTACTGTTTAGCGCAGCAAGTTCCCAGCATGTGGCTCCCAGTTTTGGCAAGCAGAGTAAGTCAGGCGGCAGATTATGAGGGAACCGGTGCTTCCTATCTCTGTGCATCTCCTACTCTCCCCCTTGGCCATGAGTAAAATGCAGATTTCATTTAGCTGTGTTAGTGGTGGCAAAGTTGCACATTCAGAACTTCGAAGCCAGGCACTTCCTTAGTCCATTTACAGAAGAGTGAATACATTACCAAGAAACTCTGCTCTTGATCCTTCATTGTGTCACGCATCACATTTTCTAGTTGGCTACAAAGTTCCCGAGATTCCAGCAGCAGCTCCTCACTGAAAGGGGCAATTATTACACTATTAATTTCTGTGGCAGTTTAAAGAGATGCTGCCTCTGTCATCAAGAAATACTTCTGGCAGATACGCTGCAGAACACTGAAGTTAGTCAGGTCATAGGCTTGTAATTCATACTGCAACTTGAAAAGTTGGTGGCAGCCCCTGATTTACTAAATGGGGGAAAGGAAATGTATTCCAAGATGGAACTGGGTTCTTATTAGGTGGAACCACTGTTGCTAGAGGAAAAGCTGAGTAGCCTATAAACTTAAGGATGGGGCAACAGGCAAAGAAACAAACCAAGGTCTTTCATTCCAAGTGGTAACCCAGTTCATTTAAGCAAGCCGGAACTACGCATGCAGCAGTCTCAATGACACAGCTCAGCTACTGTGACCTTACATGACAATACTTCAACAGTTCTTGCTGGCAGTGTACTTCCAAGTGAGCCCAACCATCTCAGATTAAAGGAAGAAAACCAAAAAACCACTTTTGTTACTGAGGCTGGGGGAAGTGAAGCCATACATGATACCCAATTTTCATATGGAAGATCTGAAAGCCCCAGGAAGTCTTAACTACCAAGTAAACTAAGGCTGCTGACAACGCAAGCTGAACACAAAGTGTAAAATATGAGAAACCCTGTGGGCCATTATTTCACAAAGCAGGAAGACTAGCTTTGTAGTGGTGGCATTAGCAGCCAAAGAACTCCAGACTTTGCCTCACCTTTTTCTTACAGATTCTGATAAATTGAATGTTCCAGAAGGGACTTGCAGCAGCAGTTGACCTGAGCTACCAAGACGGGATGTGTTCACGCTCTCTGGACTGCCAGTAACAGGACCACGCACTTTACTCTGAAGAAAACACAGAATATTCAGAGTGCAATTGTTCCCACTAGTTTTCAGCAGCCGGGAATATGAGACAACCTGGAACTTGGCTTTCATACTGATTCAAAAGAAAGAAAAGAACCATAGGATACACTCAATTTACTATTGTTTCAGTAGCCTGTGCTACAAACCATATTCTCAGGTTAAAGGGGAGCTCTTAATTTACTTACACAAGCAATTTTCAGTAGGTTCCACAGTTCTTTCTGTCGTTTCTCCTGAAGCCTAACAACTGTTTCCTCATCTTCACTCATCAGATTCATCACTTTCTCCACTCTGGGGAACAATTCCAATGCCTTCTGTTTGCAAACTACAGTTTTACTATTAAAAAAATAAAAACTAATCAGATCACACATGGGCCACTGCAGTAGGAGAACAGTTCTGAAGTTAATGATTTTCTGTTAACACTGCAAGATCTCAAGAGCCATATGCAATGAGTTTTAAACCTTCTCTTGCTGGAAGAGAAAATACCTTCTCTCAACTCTGAATAAAATGTGCAAAGCTCACCTGAGCTGAGCATAAATGACTCAAACTTCTTTTTCAAAGGTCTGGATTGCCTGTAGAAGCAGTCGTACTATTTCCTGGCTGTCACCGCCTGTCCTCTGATCTGGAATGAGAGCCAATATTACACAGAAAGGTCGGTTTATAGGACAGAGTGAGAAGATTCTTAGCGGCTCATTTCCACTACTGCTTTAATCCTGAAACAGCCAAAGTTCAGGATATGCAAGTTTGAGTGGGATGAATTACACTGAATTTTAGCCACCTTCTTCAAAATTTAAAGAACTTGAAAAGGAGAGTTGGGACTGGATCAAAGGAACAGTCGTGTCTTTCATCCTTTCTACCCAGAAAGGTTGTTTGTTGCTTGTGGCAACAGCCTGCTCTGAGAAGAGCTCCAGAGGAGTTTCGAGAACAGCTCACAAAGCACCAAGAAAGGAAGGCTGGCCTAGTGTGAAACTGACTCCCTGACTTCCCTCTCGAGAAAAGGCAATCCAGGACAGCCCATGTGCTGCTAGTGTCTGGGCAGGCCTAGAAGTCAGCTAGTTTTCTCAATGATCGTTACTACACCTCCAAAGTTACACACAAAGCAAGCTGACCTCGAGCTAAAGCGTCTTTTACCTCTTGGCTTCTCTCTGAGTCTTCAGTACAGCTCTCTGGCTTGTTCTTCTCTAGAAGAAAAAAGCAGGAAAGAAAAGGATTTCCAAAGAACCAAAACATGCAACAAATAGTTTGAGAACTCAAATCTTTTCTATACCTGTCTGCCATTTCAGAACAATGACAGATGAGTCAAAAAACATCTTTAGTGTTAAAGTGCTCCCAGTCCCCCACAATTTGGGTGGAAGAAACAGCCCTTTCACTGTCCTCTAGTGAGTAAGCTTAGCCAGAAACACTCCTGCATCTGAAGCTCAAGGTAGTTCAACTCACAAATCCTCCAGTGTTCCTCCTTGTTTACGACCTAGCGGGCTTCTCTGCAGGTCCACGATGTCTGTCTGCAGGGCCATCATCCTCTTCACTACCTGCTCCACATCATCTTCCTGAAAGCAGGGTAGAACATAAGCAACACAACAGTCTCATACCTAGAGACACTACCACACACACTCACACTGGTTCTTCCTTTCTCATTCTTAATTCTAAACAAACCAACAAGATGCAAACAGCAGCCTTGGCCAAAGACAAACGAGTCGTTTCAATTCAAGGAAATTCCAAGACGTTTCTGGGGCTTCGCCAAGATCTCCCGTTTCCCCCTAACCCTTACAACAGAACGAGCTTCATGTAGTACTAATAATGCACAAAAATTGTGCCACATAAACCAAGGCAATGTGAAATCTGACATCAGGGCAGATACAAGGGGTTTCTATTTAAGGCAGGGACAATGAAGCTAAAGGGGGAGGAGGGGAGAGATAACAAAAACAAACCTCTTTATGACTAGCAGTTAGATTTAGAAACATACCCTCCCACAAAGTTCCACAGCTTGCTCCATCCCTTTCCAGACAAACAGCAGCTTCTCAGAAGCTACAGGAATCAAAGAAGAGTGACTGGCTTTCTCAGGTTCACAGAGAAAGAGGCAGGTGTTTTTGTGAGGATAAGAGTCATGAAAAGACCCGTTTTCCAGATGCTATACTCACTAATTCCAAACTCAATCTGCTCTTTATACTTTTCCAGGTCAATTTGGATGCTTGTTTTAAAGAAGTCCAGCTTTGCTTTCAGCTGCTGAGAAAGGGAGGCCATAGAATTCTTCATCTTCCAGAGGGTACTATTGTAACGCAACAGATTCATCCTGCAAGGACAAGAAGGTCCTATTAGCCTCTGAAAGTAGAAATCCACCAGGCTTTCATTTACATCCAAAACAGATACTTGAGACAGCGGTGAGGACAAATGCAGTTGTGCCAAAGGGCTAACTCTCCACATTTCATGAATTGCATACAGCTCCAATCACGGGCTTCCCCATTCCAACAGGGTCCAATTTCTGTCTTCCCTTCCACCAGCGCACAAAGACAGAGATAAGTATTGTGGAGAAACGGCCACCGTACATGGCTGCTCGCTGCCCCTGCTGAAGCCGATTACAGTCCTCTTTCAGCATCCGCATCGTGTGCCAGATCTGACCCCACACTTTCCGCAACTGGAAAAAGTGGAGATTCTTCTTTGGATCCTGAACTGAAAACAAAGGAGGTGGGAGAAAGGGAAATGGACATATCAGCGTGAAGCAGGAATACTGTGTTATCACAAAACAGACCAAAACATTGCTCCTTTGAGGGGCATGTTACTGCCTGCAAAGCCTAGAGCTGGATAACCCCTGTGCAGCTCCCCTAGCATGTCATAATCAAACACCTCCCTTTTTTAGTTATTCTGATAAACTGAATGAATGACAGTCCATTTTACCGCTTCTTCAGTCCCAATACGCAAAAGCTCCCTCTACTCTTTGTGCACGATACAGACCACAAAACACAGACGCCCCTCTCAACACTGACCCCGGCCCGCCCTTCATATTCATGCCAGAGGAGTCCTTACGGATGCAGCCAACACTTTCTGGATGAGGACGCAAGGCCACCTGAGCCTCAGGAAATTTTCTTGTTATCAAAGAGGAAGAGAAGGTCTGTGTCTGTTGCTGCAGTATCATTCACCTGCAGAAGACAAAAGACCCAACCAGGTTTTCTTGGGAAGAGAAAGCCTTGGCAACACCACAAACAGAAGAGTCCTCCTCAACCAAACACAGAGCACCAAAGGCAACAGGCTGCCTACGCTACAGTGGCTGTTAGGTCTGTGAGGTTACCATGACAAAAGCATGCCACAACAGCAGGGAGTGCTGTGATCCCAAAGCGAGTGCAGTGACTTCTGATTCACTCAAACTCAAGAAAGGAAATACCGAGACTCACCTTGCCATCAGCTGTATGTTTAGTGACCAACTTCTGAGAAAACAATTCAAGTCCTGCTTCCTGCACTAGTTCCTGGTCCTGTTCTGGAATTCCTGTATCTGACTGAATCCTGGCCTTCACACTCTGCAGAGTCTCTTCCTCTGTCACAGGGTAGGTGTGCACAGTTCCCGTAACCATGTTCAAAACGTGAAGCAACTACCAGAAGAGTAGCGTGGCATGAGAAAGGCTGAAGATACATTGGTCATCTTAGAGCAGAGATTGAGGGACCGAAAAAATGACCACCAAGAAACTGTTCAAAGCACTTGGCAGAATCAAGAAGTCACTTTACAGCTACTTCCTAACATTATGGCAAAGTTCTTGTCCTCCATCAAGTGGAAGAGAGTTAAATATGGCAGTTAAACATGGCAGTTAAATACCTGTAGAATCCTCTCTCAGAATATGGAACCAAGCATGCACAGAAGCTCTTCACTACTCCCAACAAGCTCAGGGAGTATTTGTCCTCAAAGAAGCAAGAGGAAAGCACCTGTCACTAACGGTCAGGAGACAGTTCTATGAGTTTCTGCCTCACTCTTCCTCCGAAGTCTAGGATTCAGAGGCTCAGGAAACTGCTCTCTGGAAAACTTTTTAGGCTAATAGAGACATATTGCTTACCTTCAAGTTCAAAATGCCATCCAATGCTTTGAAACACCCATTGGGTCCATAGGTAGGATCTGTACCTCTCTGACGTGGGTGCCACATTAACATGAGTTGCGGCCATTTCTCCAGCCTCCCAGACAAAACACTGAGCAACAAAAACCAGGAGATCAGAAAAGGTAAAAGTGCATTTGCAGTAACGATACGGCCTGTTCTGTGTGGGAGGACTGACAAAACTGCCCCCCTCCTTCTCCCTCCAGCACTCCACCTCTCCCCATCACAAACGCAGCGTTTAGAAGGCAGAAACCAAGACTACACAAGTCTGACAAGCGACAGTAGTACTGCCTGTGTCACGCACTCAGTGTATTCACAGATTAACACAGTAAGGCATACAACACAAACTTGGTCCTTTTGCAGAAGAATCAGTTTATCTCAGCACAGCAATTTCTAGTACTCACCTGTTTAGATTGTTGGGGCAGGGCAAACTGCTAGAAAACTTGACTTCTCCGGATAAGTCTTCTGAAACAACAATATCCAGCTCACTCTTCTGACGCACTTTTGCATGCTTAATGTGAGCGAGTACAATGGTGAAAAAATTGCCCGCCTTTCCCAGCCTGCATGCTAGTAGGCTCTTAAAAGCTACTCTTGACATATAATACAGATGCCACTTTGGTTTCTGTTACCTGCCCTGCGGGAGTCAGCCCTTATCCCATAGAGCAAGTCTCAGGAATGCTGAACTTGCTCAGGTGAGTCAAGCCCCTGTGAAAGGGGTCACTTTCCAAAAGGGCAAGAAACATAGGGATATTATCCTCAGAATCAAGGGACCACACTTCTGCTTCCTGTAAACAGGAAAGTCACATCATGCCCACTTACCACCCAGCCACGGTTCACTCACCATTGCACTGGCTGCCAGTTGGGTAGGAATGGTCGGAAGCCTGTAATGCACTCAAAGGCAAGCGTGCCAAAGCTCCAGGAATCCACTGTCACCCTATACTTCTGCTGTTCCAGCAGCTCTGGAGCCTGATACAGTTTACACGCGTGAGACAAAGCCAGATGGCTTTGGCCAGAAAGCTCTCAGCTTTCTCTGTCCCTTAACATCTCATTAACATTTGTACAAATAATTAAAGACATTATTGAACGCTGCCTCTCACGGGCTTTAAGACCCTCCTGGAGTGAGTAGCATAGGTTACTGGCACTCCTGCTTATTTATAACAGATGCAGGTAGCACAAAACCCAGTCTCAGCAAAACCCAGTGTCAGCAAAAAAGCAGTCACCTTTGCTAGCTTCAGCACCACAAATGCACCCCATACCGTGCAAGTACCTAATCCCAGCCCAAAGCTTGGTAACAGTTAATTCTATCCCACTAGAAAGCAGTAGCTGCTCTTCTAGCTGAATTCCTTTCTTACCAAGTACTGCAGAGTCCCAACAAAGGATGTGCACAGGCTCCCCTGATCCAACTCCTTAGCATAACCAAGGTCAATGATTTTGTGTATTAACTGAAACACACAACAGAGAATAAGAATGCCAGACTGAAGTCCTGTTAAAAGCACATCATACAGCAGAAAGAAAAGGTCTGGCTCTTCAAAGCTATGCAGGAAAGGTGCCAGTGAAGAGATAGAAGCAGAAATGGGAGGCTACTGTAGATTTCTAAAATCACAAAGAATTTGAAGGTGTTGGAGCACACTTAGCAGTTACGCCTCTAGCTCCTTCCGATCTTTGGTCAATCAGGACAGTCTGCTTCTTTCCTTAATAGTTGAAAGTCAAAATGTCAGGTGTTAACAGACGTCTAATACAACGTCTCACCTCAGCTGCACACAGAATACTATGTGACAGTGACCTGAGACGGGTGTTATCCTGGGCTGAGTGCTCTTGCAGAGGGACCATGTAACTACATGAAGCACATGCAGGTTCCTTGTAAGTTTACTTGTCTGTGCAGGTAGAGACGTCTGCTTCCTGCTTACCCTTTGCTCTCCTTGCTGCAGCACAATGTTCTCTGGCTTCAAGTCTCTATGGATGATCCTGTTCTCATGAAGGTATCTGAGAGCAGAAGCTGAGACAGAAAAAGCCAGTTGTTAGAGCTAAGTAACAGTACCTAGCATGAGCTCAGTAAGTTCTTTACCGAGCTTCCCAGGAAGAAATTCTAAGCAGGCAGCTCAACTCAGATCTAAGTAGTTTCACTGAACAAAGCTTTCTTTGAAAGCGTCTTAGCTACCGGAATCTTGTTTCTAACAGTTTTAAGAACTTCAAGCCTTCTCTGCAGATAACAACAAAGATCACCAGTGATACCAACAATTAGCAAGTTAAAACATTGCCACTGTGGGATTCAGAACACAAGCCTGCATAGCTGTAATAATGAGCCACAGCTGCGGGGAGTAAGGATACTATAACACAGGGTTACAGCAGAAACCAACCGACTGGACAGCGGTTCAGATCATTCACTTCGGCTTTGGGAACGCTGCTGATTTAGCTCAGATGCAATTGAAGTTAATGTCTACTTGGGAATCGCTTGTACCACTTTTTTTTTTTAAAAGGCTCACTATGCAGTGTTTCCTAAGAGGTGAAAAATGACTTGAAAGTATATAAAAAGTGTACTGTGAAATCCATGGACCAATACAAGTCACTGAGAGATGCTCCGAATTTTAAGGATTTTATCGTCAAGATGTGACCTAAAGATAAAGCATGGAGTAATTAAGGTTCTCGGAAGATGTTCTTGTGAATCTTTTCAGTCTGACTTGCAACTTAAGTCCCTTCTTTTTGCAGCCTAATGATGAGAAATCGCATCCTAAATTATCCTGCTGTACTTCTGGTTCTGCTTCAGAAACTGGACTATTTATACCTTTTGCTTTGAACAAATTTTAAAACAAACAAACAAACAAACAGACAAATAAAAAAGCCCCAATGACAAAACTACTAAAAACCCAGAGTCTTTCTCCATATTAGCCCTGAATCCAAATTTATGACTCATCTATCATACTCCAGTTTCACCAGCTGTTATTCAGCTGCCTTCTTTGGCTTTATATAAACAGAGTCTGAGCTCATGATTTCTGGAAGTAGTAGTTTTTTCAAATAATTGAGTTAGCTTTCTGCATATAACATAGATGATAAAAAGGTGATAGTGTGGGCAACGCTGCCTGAATATTATTTCAAGTATTTGGAACTTCAGGGCAATCCTAGAGACTGGAAATTAAAATCTATCTTCTTGCCTGTATCTTGTGCCTGCTACTTTATCTTGCTCCCAGCTCTTGGTTTGTATAGGAGGTATTATATTTTAAAAGGAAGAGAGAAAATGGACTTGTGGTGCAGGACTTGTTCAAAGCAGGCAGGGTCCACCACATCTACATTACACCTTACAATCTTCCACCAGGGATCAATGAAGGTTCTCTCTGAAGAGTACTGATAGACGAGTCAGACTATGTAAATCGATTTGGAGAAAGCGGAAACTCTTCTTGGTGGATTGAACAGGGCTTTGAAGTGTAAAGCTGCTGAAGAGGTTAGAGGGAATAATGTATAGTTGTGACTGCATAGAAGTGACATAGAGAAAGATGCTGCAACAAATAAATGAGACTATCAGAAAAAAGCTAGCCTGCCAGACCATTGCCACAACTCTGCCTTTTTAGCAAAAGCGTATGATACTAGTAAAAACTAAAGGCTTAGTTGGGAAGGATCGGTAGAAATATTGAAAATAAGTCCTCACCTATCATCAAGCAAAGTCATTTTGCCTACACATTCTCTACACAAGAGAGAATCTTCACTCTCACCCAAAGTAGCAGTCTACAAGAAATGCAGATCCTCTTAAACCACTGTTAACACAAACTGACCCTTCAGCAGACCCTCTGCAAGAGATCTCTTAAGTAGGTGTCAGTAATCAGAATCTCAATTAACACATTTAAATCACCATTACACTGCATCATCAGGTAAGCCCATCTCTCTAATAGTGCACATGGTACTACTGTTGGCATCCTACAATTTAGGGAAAAAGTACTTGGAATTTACTTCTGTATTATTCCCCAGGAAGCACTCTCTCAGTTTCCTCCAGATGTAAATGAGTGTGCTTTAGCTTACAAGTTTCTAAGTTTATCAAGTAAAAGCACATCTGGATCCAGCCTGGCAGTTTCCCTAGGAAGACCAGGACAGTTAGACCAGACAGCTGAGAAGTGATGGGTTGAAAAAATGTATAAAAAGAATTCTCATCATTTAAAACTTTCATTTAAAGTTACACCTTGAACTGCATTCACGCTGTAAACTTCCTTTGTTCAACATCCTATTTTTTGTCTCTACAGATAATTTGATCTTTAGAGCTGATGTGAAAAACACTCCGAATGGAAGGCAAGCTCCCATGTCTCCTTGTGCTGGTAGGAGCAATCATGACTGCCCAGTGCCAGGTAAGAGGCTAATTCATCAAATAATTCTCTTGCCATCTTCCTGTATTTTCAGCAGCATTTCTTTGCCATTGGCTGCAGCTGTCTGCATCAGACAGAATGAGAATCTGCTTAGCTCACTACAAATCAGAGGAAGAAAAATGTTACAAAGTAGTCTATCATTGTGGATGTGTTATGTGTTATCCTGGCCCGTTTTCATTTCAAGACTTGCAAGTAAACAAGTCTTCTCCGGGTATTCCTGGTGTATCTGTTCACTGTCACCTTTCACTGTTAATAAGAACTCCATTGTAGCCAGCCTTCCGTTTTCTATGGTCATCATCTTCATCACTATTCTCACTTAAAACTGCACGTCAGTGGTTCCCTTGTCCCCTCACTTTAAGCCTCACACCACACACAGCTTGAGTAAATGCTACACAATTCCAGAACGTTTACTCCCTTTCTCAAAAAATTGCTATCCCACCTTTCCTCCTTCTTATCTTCTTTCTCTTGTGGCCTAATCAAAGAAGCTTTCTAAATTGGTTTCCTCCATTAAACTGTATCCAAAATATTTCATTTAACTGGCTGCAAGAGACATATCTCTTAAAGATAATCAAGCTACAAAGTCTCATGGGGAAACTGCATGTCAGTGAGCAAAAGTAACTGCTTGTTGACTGTACCTACCTTGGAAATTATTTGCTTGAACCTCCTTCAAATAGCAGAAAGCTGGCAAGCTTCAGTTAGCATTTGCAACGCCCCAAGAACACATAATGACTTCACACACAATGTGAGTACAGCATATCCCAAATTCACCTCACTCAGATGACAAGCAATCACCTGGTAATCTGTGGAACAAAATGATTTACAATTCTTAGGAACCCATCCTGAGGTACTAGAGGCACATTTCACTGTATTGTCTGACAAGAGGGCAGACAATTCCTCAGAGCTCCTGATTTACATGCCCTTAAGAAAAGGACTGACTCTTTGAAGGTACTTGTTCTCTCATCTTTTTTAAGAGAGCAGTTACTCACAGAATTAACCTTCTTTGCTTGCAGGGCTTACACATGCGTTTCAAACGAGGAGCCAGATCTAGAGGTAAGCCAGGCTAACTAAAACCATGTTAGCTGGAGCATTATGAACATGGGAGGGGAAAGCAAATCATGCTGAGGAAACAGAGCCTGAGAGCTTTTGGTCATGGTTATGTGGATGAGAGATTCAGAAGGCAAAATACCAGCGCGTTAATACCATCCACAACAAAGTTTTCCCCTCCCTCTGCTCTTCTTGAAAGAAAGAGAGACGAGTCAATAGTGGAACAGCACATTTGGCAGCACAGCAGCGAGAGAGATGGGACCGTTGTGGTCGGAGAAGGAAAAAGGGCAACCCATTAGAAAGATGCTCCCATCACAGATGCTTTTCTCCTGGAAATAGAAGGGAGTCCTTTTGCTCAGCCAGGTCTTTTCCCTGAACTAAAAGAGGATTTCCCTTCTCCGATTACAGCCATTTGCACAGATAATTCATCTGCAGAAATTTACCAATACAGGGGGACCTGGCTGAGGCTTTCAGGGAGCAGAATCGAATACTGTGGGTGTGACAGTGGTCGGAGTCACTGCCACACTGTGCCTGTCAGAGGTAAGTATGACAAAGAAAAAGTAAATGGTGAGAGCTTGTCCATCTAATCATCCACTGTCAGGGCCAGAGTTACTGCACAGAAAATTTGTCTGGGAATAGAAGAGGATAGAAAAGAAAATACCAGTATACACAGTCATGGGCGGGACTAAGTGGGAGTGGGCATGGAGCTGAGAAAGTCTGACAGAATATGTGAAGAGAATGAAACAGAGAAAAAAATTGAAGCGCTACACAAAAAGGCTGTAAGCACATGGCAATAACAGGTGGGTAGGGAAAAACAGAACAGGCTAAAAGAGACTGACAGGAAAATGAAAGGTGTGTCTACATTTCCAGCTTCTTGCTTCTGTGAAATCTAACAGTATTTCCTGGCTTTTGCTTATTCCACAGCCTGCACCAGAAATAAATGCTACAATGGGGGCCAGTGTTCACAGGCATATTATTCCCCACAGCTCTTCATCTGCCAGTGCCACCAAGGTTTCTCAGGGAAGCAGTGTGAAATAGGTGAGTATACCGCATCAACTGCTGTGAACACAGCTATTGGGGTTAGCTGTGCAGTACACAAGGATGAGATACCCAGAAGCTCCTGCTGTAGGCTAGGCTCTCTAGTAAGTTGTCTTTTTTTATTCTAAAGCTAATACTACAAAGAACTTTTAAGCACATCTTGGTTGTTCTAGGTGCCTCTTAATAAAACTCTAAATTTTGTAACTGAAGACCTTCATACACACTTACAGACTGCCTGACAGGGCATTTTCACTGACTTACTAGACAAGACATTTGAGAGCCAAGTTTAAACAGAGCAGAGACTGGGGAAACTGTCAGGGAAAAGAATTGGTATGCTTTCCTTAGATTTTCACATCTTACCTTGTTTTCAGATACTGAAGTTAAATGCTACAAAGACACTGGAGTAACATATAGGGGTATCTGGAGCACGGCAGAGAGTGGAACTGAATGTTTAAATTGGAATAGCAATGGCCTGGTGGACTGGTTCTCTCCACAAGCAGAGAAGCTTCTGCAGCACGGAAAGTGCGTCTCCTAGCCTGGGAAGCGAGAAAGCGCCTGTTCTCTGCGCCAAGTGCAGTCAGCGGTTCAACGCTGCAGGCAGGCTGGGAACAGCGCTAGGTGCCGTTTCTGAGCTCTCCACAAGCAGAGAAGCTTCTGCGGCACGGAAAGTGCGTCTCCTAGCCTGGGAAGCGAGAAAGCGCCTGTTCGCCGCGACTAGTAACTAATAACTAGGACTAGTTCCATTGACGCATGCCACACGAGTTTCTTCACCTTACATAGCTTTCATTTCTACTTATGAATGCAATTGACTTTCCCTGCTGTTACTAGTTTTCCTCAGATTTTTAGTCCAGAGGGACTTTTATCCAAAAGGTCCAGGGACAAATAAGCACCAGAGTTTAACTTAACTGTGTTTTCATTCATTTCCACTGTGCTTAAAATTCAAGACTTAAATAAAACTGAAAACACTCCTTCTGCAGTATCCTATACGTAGAATTTGAAAGTTTAAGTAAACTTTAGCATTCCAAGTAACAAGAATTTCCTGTGATCCCCATTTTAATGATGGAGAAGTGGAGCCTCCTCACAATTTCACAGGAGAGCTGGCAAAACCAGGAATGGGTGTCATAATTTCGATCTTTAACCACAGGCATATATTATTTGCTAGATAATATTTTTCTTACGTTGTCTCTGAATTCTGCACATCGTACCGCTCAATGCTGTTCTGATTAGTAAGACGAGCTGCTTTTCAACCTACTTTGTAACTCTATTTGCCTGAGCTCCCTCCTCTTACTGCATTCTTATGGTGCAAATGGTGTAAGTCGTTAACTTTCTATTACTGTATTCTGTCTCAGTTGTGCTTTTGATGATTACTTGCATTGTGCACTGGGAACGTGTGGGCACGAGGAACTGTGTGGTCTCCGTACTATGGCTGCCTCTGCTTACTGACATCTCTTGACAGACAGTTTTTCTGGCTGGAAGCTTTGATTCTCAAATAATATGCTAATAGTTAATTATGCTGTCTTCTGATTGTGATGGAACGTGAACAACTGTATTAATAACTAAAATGGGCTTTTTCTTCTCCATGTGTAGTGGTTTGGAAGCAAAACAAATGAGAGGCTCCAAGTCAGAGATACAATTTAATAGGAAAAAAAAAAGGAAAGAAAGTAAACTAAAATAGATGCAATAATACAAAAGACCACTGACAGAGTCAGAATACAACCTGAGCGGAGTGATGGAAGCAGTCCAGATGAGGTGGTCTTCCTGAAGCAGTGATCCTGTAGAAAGGTCTGGTAGCTCGGGTCCTCTGGGAATCCAGTGGGTAAGCGCCCCTCTGGTGTTCAGAGTCTCAGCTTATATCCAGGCTGGAATGCTTGGTTCCTCCCTCTGGGCGGAGCATCTCACAATGGGATGGTGAGTCATGTGATAAGGCCTGATGGGCCCATTAACAGGAGGTAGTCCAGGAGGGGGTTATCTGTGAGCTGTGCAGCAAAGGTGCTGATGGGCCCATTAACAGAAGATAAGCCAGAGTGGAGGAGGCAGGGAGCACTGCCTCACCTGGTTTCAGCAGTTCATGAAGATGGTGATAGAATATACTTCAACCCAGGACAAAATTTTAAAGCCCCAAAATCCCCTAAATTCACCCCAAAATTTCCACCCAAAATCCCAAAAATTCACCCCAAAATTCCCACTAAAAATTGGGATTTTTAGAGCCCCAAAATCCCTAAAAATTCACCCCAAAATTTCCCCCCAAAATGCCAAAAATCACCCCAAAATTCCCACTAAAAATAGGAACTTTTAGAGCCCCAAAATCCCCCAAAATTCACCCAAAATGCCCCAAAAATGACCCCAAAGATTCCCACTAAAAATCGGGATTTCAGAGCCCCAAAATCCCAGAACATGACCCCAAAATCCCGACTGAAAACTGAGATGTTTTTAAGCCCCCAAATCCCCCAAATTCACCCCAAAATTCCCACCCAAAATCCCCCAAAATTCCCATTAAAATTGAAATTTTTAGAGCCCAAAAATCCCCAGAATTCACTCCAAAATTTCCTGCTTAAAGTGGGAATTTTTAAAGCCCCAAAATCCCAAAAATTCACCCCCCACAACTGAGATTTTTAAAGCCCCAAAATCCCCCAAATTCACCCCAAAATTCCCACCTAAAATCCCTCAAAAAACCCCAAAATTCCCACTAAAAATTGGAATTTTTAAAGCCCCCAAATCGCCTAAAGTCACCAAAAATTTGGAATTTTTAAAGCCCCAAAATCCCCTAAATTCACCCCAAAATTTCCACCCAAAATCCCAAAAATTTACTCCAAAATTCCCCCCCAAAACTGAGATTTTTAAAGCCCAAAAATCCCCTAAATTCACCCCAAAATTTCCACCCAAAATCCCTAAAAATGACCCCAAAATTTCCACTGAAAACTGAAATTTTTTAAGCCTCAAAATCCCTCAAATTTACCCCAAAATTCCCCCCAAAAATTGGGATTTTTAGAGCCCCAAAAGTCCCAAAAATTCACCCAAAAATTGGAATTTTTAAAGCCCCAAAATCCCCAAAATTCACCCCAAAATTTCCACCCAAAATTCCAAAAATTTACTCCAAAATTCCCACTAAAAATTTGGATTTTTAAAGCCCCTAAATCCCCCAAAATTTACCCCAAAATTCCCTCAAAAATTGGGATTTTCAGAGCCCCAAAATCCCTAAAAATTCACCCCAAAATTCCCACCCCAAATCCCCCCAAAAAACCCCAAAATCCCCTCTAAAAATTGGAACTTTTAGAGCCCCAAAATCCCCCAAAACTCACCCATAATGCCCCAAAAACGACCCCAAAAATTCCCATTAAAAATCGGGATTTCAGAGCCCCAAAATCCCAGAAAATGACCCGAAAATCCCGACTGAAAAATGGGATTTTTAGAAGCCTCAAAATCCCCCAAATTCACCCCAAAATTTCCACCCAAAATGCCAAAAATCACCCCAAAATTCCCCCTCCAAATTTGGAATTTTTAGAGCCCCAAAAATCCCAAAAATTCACCCCAGAATTTCCACCCAATATCCCAAAAAATGACCCCAAAATTTCCACTGAAAACTGAAATTTTTTAAGCCTCAAAATCCCTCAAATTTACCCCAAAATTCACCCCCAAAATTGGGATTTTTAGAGCCCCAAGAATCCCAAAAATTCACCCAAAAATTCGAATTTTTGAAGCCTCAAAATCCCCAAAATTCACCCCAAAATTTCCACCCAAAATCCCAAAAATTTACTCCAAAAATTCCCACTAAAAATTTGGATTTTTAAAGCACCCAAATACCCAACATTCACCCCAAAATTTCCCTCAAAAATTGGGATTTTCAGAGCCCCCAAATCCCTCCAAAAAACCCCAAAATCCCCACTAAAAATTGGAACATTTAGAGCCCCAAAATCCCCCAAAAGTCACCCAAAATGACCCCAAAATGACCCCAAAAATTCCCATTAAAAATCAGGATTTCAGAGCCCCCAAATCCCAAAAAATGACCCCAAAATTCCGACTGAAAAATGGGATTTTTAGAAGCCCCAAAATCCCCCAAGTTCACCCCAAAATTCCCACCCAAAATCCCCCCATTAAAACCCAAAATTCCCACTAAAAATTGGGATTTTCAGAGCCCCAAAATCCCCAAAAATTCACCCAAAATGCCCCAAAAATGACCCCAAAAATTCCCACTAAAAATCGAGATTTCAGAGCCCCAAAATCCCAAAAAATGACCCCAAAATCCCGACTGAAAACTAAGATTTTTTAATCCCCAAAATCCCTTAAATTCACCCCAAAAATCCCACTCAGATTTCCCACTAAAATTGAGATTTTTTAGAGCCCCAAAAATCCCCAAAATTCACCCCAAAATTTCCTGCTGAAAGTGGGAATTTTTAAAGCCCCAAAATCCCCAAAATTCCCCCCAAAATTCCCACCTACAATCCCTCAAAAAAACCCCAAAATTCCCACCAAAAATTGCAATTTTTAGAGCCCCAAAAATCCCAAAAATTCACCCAGAATTTGGAATTTTTAGAGCCCCAAAATCCCCTAAATTCACCCCAAAACTTCCACCCAAAATCCCCTAAATTCACCCCAAAATTCCCACTAAAAATTGGAACTTTTAGAGCCCCAAAATCCCCCAAAATTCACCCAAAATGCCCCAAAAATGACCCCAAAAATTCCCATTAAAAATCGGGATTTCAGAGCCCCAAAATCCCAAAAAATGACCCAAATTTTCGCCCCAAAAATCAGGATTTCAGAGCCCCAAAATCCCAAAAAATGACCCCAAAATTCTGATTGAAAAATGGGATTTTTGAAGCCCCAAAATTACCCAAATTCACCCCAAAATTCCCACCCAAAATCCCCCAAAATTCTCACTAAAATTGAGATTTTTGGAGGCCCCAAATCCCCAAAAATGACCCCAAAATTCCCACTAAAAATTGGAATTTTTAGGAGCCCCAAAATCCCCAAAATTCACCCAAAAATTGGAATTTTTGAAGTCCCAAAACCCCCCAAATTCACCCCAAAATTCCCACTAAAAATTTGTATTTTTAAAGCCCCAAAATCCCCCAAATTCACCCAAAATTCCGACTGAAAATTGGGATTCTTGATGCCCCAAAATCCCCAAAATTCTCCCCAAAAATCCCAAAAAACCCCCAAACCCCCTCCCAGTACAAACCAGTACAAACCAGTAAAGAAAAACCCCAAACCAGTATAAACCAGTACAAACCAGTCACCCCAAATCCCTTCCCAGTTCATCCCACTTCATCCCAGTGACCCCTAAACCCTGTCCCAGTACAAACCAGTAAGGAAAACCCCCAAACCAGTACAAACCAGTATAACCCATAACGGGATACACCGAGGCGCAGAGCGGCACCACGGGGCATGACGGGATACACCGAGGCGCAAAGCGGCGCCGTGGGGCATGACGGGATACACCGAGGCGCAAAGCGGCGCGGAGCATGATGGGATACACCGAGGCGCAAAGCGGCGCCGGGGGAATGACGGGATACACCGAGGCGCAGAGCGGCACCGCAGGGCATGACGGGATACACCAAGGCGCAAAGCGCCTCAGGGCATGACGGGATACACCGAGGCGCAAAGAAGCGCGGGGCCCGATGGGATACACCGAGGCGCAAAGCGGCGCCGCGGGGAATGACGGGATACACCGAGGCCCCAAATGACCCCAAAATGGTCCCGAATTTCCCCCCAAAAAAATCTGCCCCAAATTTCCCCAAAAATCCCCAAAATTCCCCTCAAATTTCCCAAAAAAATCTAAAAAAATTCCCAAAATTTCCTCAAAAGTCCCAAAAAATTACCAAATTTTACCAAAATCCCCCCCAAAATTCCCAAAATTTCTTCAAAAATCCCCCAAAATTCTTCAAAATTCCTCAAATATCTCTCCCAAAATTGTCCCCAAATCCCCCCAAAATCGACCAAAATTCTCCCAAAAACAGCCCACAAAAATTCCCAAAATTTCCTCAAAAATTCCCCAAATTTTACCAAAATCCAAAAAAAATTCCCAAAATTTTGTCAAAAATCCCCCCAAATTCCCCAAAATTTTCAAAATTTTTTCAGAAATCTTCCAAATTCTCCAAAATTTCACCAAAATCTAAAAAAATCCCAAAATTTCTACAAAAATTGCAAAAATCCCCCCAAATTTCTCAAAATTGCCCTCCCAAATTTCTCAAAATTTCCCTCCCAAATCACCCAAAATTTCCCTCTGAAATCACCCAAAATTTCTCCCGATATGACCCAAAATGGTCCAAAAATTCCCAGGATTTCACCATTCCTTCTCCAAATTCCTCCGAATCCCCCGAATTTCCCCCTGAAATTCCCAAATTTTCCCAAAATTCCCCCAAATAACCCCGAAATTTCCGGAAAAAAAAGCCAAATTTCCCCCAAAAAGTCCCAATTTTTTTCCCAAATTCCTCCCAAAATCCCCCAAAATTTCCCCCCAAATCCCCTGAATTTTCCCAAAATCCCCAAAATTCCCCCAATTTTTTCCAAATTACCCGAAATTTCCCCCAAACTCTCCCAAATTGCCCCAAAAATTCCCCCAAATTTGCCCCGAAATGACCCCAAATCCTCAAAATTCTCCCAAAATTCCTTCAAAACTCCCCAAAATGCCCCCAAATTTTCCCAAAATCTGCCAAATTCTCTCCCTGCAGAGCGCCCATTGGTGGCCCTTGAGGTCGGAAAGTTTTGGGGGAAAAACCCCGAAATTTGGGGAAATTTGGGGTGAAAATTTGAGAATTTGGGGGAAAATTGGGATTTTTGGGGTCGTTTTTAGGGGAATTCTGGGGGGGAAATGGAGGATTTGGGAAATCTGGGAGAAAATTTTGGGGAAATTTTGGGAGATTTGGGGTGAAAATTGGGAATTTGGGGATTTTGGGGGGAATTTTTAGGGGATTTTGCGGGAAAATCGGGAAAATTTTGGGATTTTTTGATGGTTTGGGGTCGTTTTTAGGGGGATTTTTGGGGAAAATTTGGGGGAAAAGCCCCAAAATTTGGGAAAAGTGGGAAAAAAATTGGGAACATTTGGGGGGATTTGAAAGATTTGGGAATTTTTGTGGAAAATTTTGGGGAATTTTGGGGGAATTTTTTGAGGATTCTGTGGGAAACTTTCGGAATATTAAAAAAAATTGGGAAAAATGGGGAAAAATGGGGAAAAACTGGGAAAAAATTGGGAAAAATGGGGAAAAATTGGGGAAAATGGGGAAAAATTGGGAAAAATTGGGAAATTTTGGGAATTCTGGGGGAAAATTTTGGGAATTTTTTCGAGGAAAAAAATTGGAATTTTTTGGGGGGGAAATTTGGAGTTTTTGGGAAATTTGGGGATTTTTGTGGGAATTTTGAGGGATCCCCCCTCTGCCCCATAGATCCCGAATCCCAAACCCCGCCCCACAGATCCCATCCCCGCCCCCCAGATGGCTCCTGCCCCACAGATTGTCCCGCCCCCGTCTCTGCCCCACAGGAGCCGCTGGAGCCGCCCCACAGGATCCGGCGCCCCCCGAGTGACCTCCTGAGCAACCCCTGCCACGGTGAGCCCCACGGCTGAGCCCTGACCCACGGATCTGTGACTCACGGCTGAGCCCTGACCCACAGAGCCCGGACCCACAGAGCCCTGACCCACAGATCTCTGACCCACGGCTGAGCCCGGACCCACAGAGACCTGACCCACGGATCTCTGACCCACGGCTGAGCCCTGACCCACAGAGCCTGGACCCATAGATCTGTGACCCACAGAGCCCTGACCCATAGAACTGTGACCCACGGCTGAGCCCTGACCCACAGAGCCCTGACCCACGGCTGCGCCCTGACCCACAGAGCCCTGACCCACCGAGCCCTGACCCACGGATCTGTGACCCACAGATCCCTGCCCCACAGACCCCTACCCCACAGATCCCTGCCCCACAGATCCCTGTCCCACAGATCCCTACCCCACAGATCCCGGACCCACAGATCCCTGTCCCACAGATCCCTGCCCCACAGAGCCCTGACCCATAGATCTGTGACCCACAGAGCCCTGACCCACAGAGCTCTGATCCACAGATCCATGACCCACGGCTGAGCCCTGCCCCACAGATCTCTGCCCCACAGATCCCTGCCTTGCTAGGGGCCGGGGCTCAGGCCTTGCCCTTTTGGATTCATGGAACACATCCAGGTTTGCTCAGCACCAGAGACACCTTTGCCTTGTCTGTCCCCACCTGTCATCAGTGCCTGCAGTGATGGAACCTGGGGACACTTTCTCCATTGGGTCTCTCTGTGTGTCCCATTAAAACTGCAAAAAACTTCAGTGTTTTAATTTACCTTTGAGTTCTTGAGAAGTTTTTGGAACACTCTTTCAGGGACAGAGTTGAATGGAAACACCAAATCCACGGGAGGGTCATTCAAGTCCTTGTGCTGTTTCTGTGCTGCTGAGCTGGGCCGGGCTCCTGGCACAGAGGCAGCTCCTGGCAACAAAGGAAACTTTTAGAAAGACATTTCCCCTGAGGAGAAATCCTCCTTCAGATGGGTCACCTGTATTATTTGAAATGTAGACTCAGAGTGAAAGTTTACAGTGGCATAACAACCTTTTCTGTTCCTTTCTCATTAATGGTTAACCCTCTCCTTTTTGTTTGCTTTGGTTCATTTTGCTTTTAACAGTAGAGAACATCATTCTTACATGGAATATTAGGTTTTGCACTTAGGCTAATTGATATCTACGCCTATAGAACCCATACCTATGGAATATTAAGTTTTAAATACAATACGTACGTTTCATGAGCAAAAAACCACGCTGAACTAAACAAGTGTCCCCCAGCCCCTCCAGGATCCCCAACTGTTCCCTCAGCGCCCATTCGCCCGCCCCCAAAGCGTCCCCGGATCCCTTGAACGCTCCGACCCCACAGATTCCCCTTAGAGCGACTTCAGGGAATTCATCTCCAATCATCCCCCCTGGCCTCGGAGCCCCTCGGAACACGGTTCTGCGCTTAAAAACTCCTGCCCCGCCCCGCGCCCTAGAGAGCTCGGTTACAGCTCCCCAAGCTCCCCGCAAGTGCTCCCGAGCCGTACACGTTCCCCCCGAGGACCTCAAATCGCGGCTCGGACACAAAAGTGTCCCCAAAGCGCCTTCCCGGAGCCCCAGACGCCGCGTTCGAGCCACTTCCGGGACTACAGCTCCCAGCATGCTCCGCGGCGCACTCGGAGCGCTACTCCAGCCGTGACTCCATCTCCCATCATGCCCCGCGCCCCGCCGACAGCCGTTGGAGCTGCGCCTCCACCTCCCGTGATGCTCCGCGGCGCCGTTCAACCCTGTTCTCCCCGCGCCTACAACTCCCATCATCCCCCGCGCCCCAGAGAGTCGCCTCAGAGCCCCCCAGGTGCCCGCCCGGACCCCGAAGGGCCCCGGATTCCCCTCCCTGACCTCCAAGTGCCCCCCTGGACCCCGAGTTGTCCGACAGAATCCCTAAGTGCCCCTCCAAGTGTCCACCCGCTTCCCAAATGTGTCCTCCAGACCCTCAAGTTCTCTCCAAATTCCCTGCCCCAAATGTGCCCCAGAAATGTCTCCATGAACCCCAAAGTTGCCCCTTTTACCCTGTCTGAGAAAATGCTAAAGAAGATGACAAAAGGACTAAAAATAGAGCAAATCAGCATGAAGAAGAAGAATTCAATAGCCAGTAGTGGTCAAGCAATTCATGAAGGGAAGTGTGTTACTTAGAACCAATGACCAATAACTTTCTTCGTTGCTAAAAATATATTGATTTTTTAATGTCAATATAAAAATTAGCTAATAAAATATAGAAAAATGTTATTATAAAACTGAAAAATAAATTTCTAATTTTATTATTTACATAAGTTTGTTTTTATAAAAAAATGCTGAATTTTCTTTGATGTTTTGGGAGCGCAGTCCAAGGTGGGTGATGTCACACGTGGTGAGGTTGGGTGAGAAGCAGGTTGTCCAAACAGGGTCAGCCTGCAAGGGGCTCATTCTTCGCTGTGCTCAGAACTCCTAAGGAGACATTCAGCACCAAGATCACCTAAAGAACGCTTCAGTCAACTCTTCAATGAAATGAAAAATAAAAAAAATACTCCTGCAATTAAAAAACCAAAAATCACGAGGTGCGCTTTGATATCTTCCTCCTTAAGAGAATTCCGAACTGATTCCAAGCAGCTGCACAAGCCATGGAGACTTGAAGACAACTGAAGGAAGACCAAGATCTCCGCAGGGATTTCGGTGGTTTTTTATCAGGTGGATTTGGGGCTGAGTCCAGGAGCCCCGAGGAACAGACCCCTGAGGAACACCACTGGTGACCGGCTGCCAGCTGGATGCAGCGCCATTCCCCACCACCCTCTGCCTTTGCCTCCCCAGCAAAGAGTGCTCCTGTCCAAGCCGTGGGCCGCCAGCTTTCCCAGGAGTGTGCTGTGGGAGACAGTGTCAAAGGCCTTGCTGAAGTCCAAACAGACAACATCCAAAGCCTGTCCCACATCCACCACGCAGGTCGCCTGTTCATAGAAGAGGCAGGTTGGTCAAACAACACCTGCCCCTCCTAAACCCGTGCTGGCTGGCTCTGATCCCCGGGCCGTCCTGTAGGTGCTGCATGATGACACTCAATATAAACTGCTCCGTGACCTTACCGGGTACTGAGGTCAGGCTAACTGGCCTCTAATTACCAGTTCCTCCTTCCCACCCTTTGTGTGAATGGCTGTCACATTGGCCAGTTTCCGGTCCTCCGGAACCTCACCAGTGAGCCAGGACTGTTGGTAAATGATGGAGAGCGGCTTCACAAGCTCATCTGCCAGCTCCCTCATCACCCTGTGGTGGATCCCACTTGGGCCCACAGATCTGTGAACATCCATTTGGCTCAGCAGTTCTCTGGCTGCCTCCTCCTGGATAACAGGGGCACCATTCTATTCCCTGACACCATCTACCAGCCCAGGAGGGCAGCTGTCCTGAGGACAAGCCATATTCCCACTAAAGACTGAGGCAAAGAAGGCGTTAAGCACTTCTGCCATCTCCTCATCTGCACTTCCTAAGTTCCCTCCCACATCCAGCAGAGAACAAAGGTCGGTTTTTAGCCTTCCTTTTGCCATTAATATATTTGTAAAACCATTTTTTATTTTCCTTCACAAACTTGCTGCCGTTGGTAGGACATTTAGTGACAGAAGCTGCAGCTCATTCTCCAGGAAGGGTTCTTGGAAAGAGCAGACAGGACTGTGGAGAAGATTCTGGGACAGCTGAAACAGCTTTTAAAAAATGAAACAAAAATGGAAAGAACCAATCCAAGATGGTTTTCTCTATTTATTTCTATGCTCCCCTTTTCCATTTTGCACTACTTCTCCATCCCATTAACTACAAATGGATCTCACCTCTAAGATCCATGACTTGGCAAGTTTTAGACGCTGTAAAACACCATGAGCTACACACAATTTGCCTACCCCCGTTTTTCTTGGAAAGCAATGCTGGAGACGCAAGTGCAGTGCTTGGGCCAGGTACGAATTCTGCATTCAAGGAATGTTCTCTGACAGTGTGTGACCCTCAGCAGGGACAATACACAGCAGCAGCCAAGGGGATTGCTCTGCCACAGTGCAGGAGTCAAGGCTCTGGGTCTTGGCTCAACGGGGCAAAGTTCCCGCGTTTGGAAGGCTCAGGGGCTGCCCCCGGGGCGCACGGGGCTCGGCGTGGGGCTGAGCGGGCGACGGACAAACGGCCCCGGGGAAAAACGGCCCCGGGGCTTCAGTTGCAGCGGCAGCAGCGGCAGCAGCGGCAGCAGCGGCAGCAGCGGCAGCAGCGGCAGCAGCGGCAGCAGTGGCAGCAGCAGCAGCAGCAGCAGCAGCAGCAGCAGCAGCAGCAGCAGCAGCAGCAGCAGCAAAAAAAAAAGCTCCTCTTGCGACTCCCTCCTGCTTCTCCTCTCCCTCTCCTGCAGTCCCACACCCGCTCCCAGTCTCCCTGTCCCGGTGTCCCCCTCCTCTCCCAGTGTCCCTCTCCCCTGCAGGGCCGGGCCATGCCCCCGGCCCGCCCCCGGCCCCGGGCGGGGCTGCCCCGTCCCCGCCCCCGCCCCCGGGCCTCCCACCGCGCTCTCGCCTCCGCCCGCCTCTGGCTGTCCTGGCGATGGCGGTGCTGGGCGGGGATCGGTGCCTGGGCCAGGGACAGTATCGCCGCGCTTTGCCTCCGCCTGTTCCGAGCCCGGCCCCGGCCCCTCCCGGGCCCCGCGGACACACGCGGCGCGGCCGCTCCCGCCGCCTGCGCTGCGCCTTCCCCGGCCCGAGCTCCGCCGCTGGCCAGCGCGGCCGCCGGCCCCGAGCCGCCAGTGTCGCCTTCCCAGGAGCGAACGCCTGGGGATGCCCGGCCTGGGGTGGTTGAGGGGCGCTCAGGGGCCGTTCCTGGCCCCAGGCCGAGCGCTGACAGCCGCGTCTCTCCGGCAGGGAAGGCGCAGCAGGGCCTCCAGGAGCAGTACCGGCTGGGTTCGCTGCTGGGGCGCGGCGGCTTCGGAACTGTCTTCGCGGCGACGCGGCTTTCGGATGGCGCCCCGGTGAGCGGCGGGTGCAGGAGGAGGAGGAGAAGGGCGGAGGAGGAGGAAGAGGATGGGGCTGGGCAGGGCGGGCGGTGAGCTCAGCCCGCTGCTCCCCTTGCCTTGCAGGTGGCCATCAAAAGGGTGCCACGGAACCGCGTCCGGCACTGGGGAGAGCTGGTGAGTGAGCGGGGGCCAGCGGGAGAAGCCGGGGCGTGCCAGGCGGGGACGAGCCGAGGCCCGGCAGGGTGGAATCCGCCAGGACGCCTCAAGGGAGAGCGGGCGTGCGGCCACTGGAGGGTGCAGAACATCCCGGGCAGGGTGAGCGCTTCCCCACCCCTGGCAGGGCCTCAGCCCCACTGACGGCATCGTGGTCCTCCCACAGCCCAACGGCACCAGCGCACCGCTGGAGATCGTGCTGCTGGACAGGGTCTCCACTGGCTTCCCTGGTGTGGTCCAGCTGCTGGAGTGGGTGGAGCTCTCCAACAACATCGTGATGGTGCTGGAGCGCCCGGAGCGGTGTCAGGACCTCCAGCATTTCATTCGGGCACGGAGGTTCCTGTCCGAGGAGGTGGCACGGGAGCTGTTCCGCCAGGTCCTGGAAGCCGTGCGGCACTGCACCAGCTGCGGGGTCCTGCACAGGGACATCAAACCCCAGAACATCTTGGTTGACCTGGCTACCGGGCAGGCCAAATTGATTGACTTTGGCTGTGGCACCTACCTGCAAAAGACAGCATACACTCAATTTGCAGGTGAGCCCACGCAGGAGTGTGCTCCCGGTCCCAGCATCTCATGGCCCAGCCTGGGTGTGGCAGCAGGGACTCTCCCTTTTGCTGCCAGACACGGCACTGAGTCTTCAGCCAGGTGGCTTTTGAGCAGGGGTGTGTGGGGGGCCAGCTTCCAGCCCTGCTGGCAGCCTTTGCCAGCCACTCTGCCCAGGACTGGCGCTGGGGTTGGGGCAGGCAGCTCGACAAAAACACCTGTGGGTGAGAGTAGCAGAGAAGCGGGGGCTAGAAGCAGTGCAGCAGCCAGTTTGGTGTGCAGGCAAGAGTGGGCTTGGGCTGCTCTGCCTGCCTTATTTGCCCTGGCTTCATAATGTTTTTTGGGGCAATGCAGGCAGGGAGGATGAGGGCATGGTTTTTCCCCGGCGCCGAGTGGGTTTTTCCTTTGGATGTCATGGCCAGGCCTTGCCACGGCTTCCGCTGCCCCCTTCCGACACTAGTGGCTTTTTTTCCAACCCTGAGTTTGTAAACAAGTCACTGGTGCTGGTGAGAGAGCAGCAGGTCACCCCACGTGCCACTGGTGCAGCCCCCGCATGCCCAGGGATGCTGGGGCCAGGCTCTGGGAGCAGCAGCATCGCCCTGATGAACTCCATCTGTATTCCATAGGAACACCATCCTACAGCCCCCCGGAATGGACCCACTGTGGCTGGTACTATGGCGAGCCAGCTACCATCTGGTCCCTGGGCATCCTGCTGCACCAGATGGTCTGTGGAAGACACCCTTTCAGGAGGGGTCAGAAGATCAGCTGGGACCATCAGCTCTCCCTGCCACAATGGCTCTCTCAAGGTGGAGGCTCATCTCTGGGCACAGGGGGAATACCAGTGCTGGGAGACAGCAGTTGGCTTGTGAGCATCCTGCTTTGGCAGCTGCTGAGGAGGTGGCACATGTCCTGCTCTCCTGATCTCCTCCAAAACAGGGAATTGGTGGGAAAGTTTAGGCCCAGCTCTGAGCACATGCAGCATGGCCTGGGCATGGGAATAGTGGGACAGGAGCTTTCTCCAACTGACTGGCGGCTTCTGGTTTCTCTCCCCAGATTGCCAAGATCTGATCAGGTGGTGTTTATCAGTGCACTCCTTGGACAGGCCCTCATTAGAAGACCTGTTCTGTGATCCTTGGATGCAGGATACTCATCTGCCCTAGAAGAAGGGAGAGAGCCACAGGCACACTTCGATGCAGGGCCCTGGTAAGTTCCAGCTGCACACATGCCTTGGCGATCAGAAGCAGAGCAAGCCAGACTTTTTGTCCTGCCTGTGTCACTGCGCAGGGCTCATGGGATGGGCACAGGCAGCCCTCGTGCTGGAGCCGAGCTGCTCTGCCCAGCACTGGTGGCTGCCATCCAGGCTGGTTTTGCTTGTCCTGGTTCACTGACAGCTGGGGCCCTGGGCAGAGCCCTGAGAGCCTGGTCTCACCCCCAGGGAACAAGAAGGAGCCCCTGGAGAAGCTGGACAAGGTGCAGCTGCTGCTGCTGGAGACAGCGAGGACAACATCAAGGATGAAAACCTCTTCTGGGACCTGGCCACCACAAAGGTGAAGATGATTGACTTCGATTCTGGCATCTTCTTCAAAGCCAGGCTCCACAGCCAATTTGCAGATGAGTCCACACACAGGGGGATGCTCCCAGATTTGGGCATTGCCTGTCCAGGAACCACAGGTTCCTCCCTTTGCTGGGGCAGGTCCAACTGATTGTTCAGTGGGCTGCCAAGCTGCTTTTTGGCAGGGCTGGGGGCACAGGCTGGGGTGGTTACGAAATGGGAGTTGGCTCCTGGCCCTGCCAACAGCCCCCACCACCCACCGTGCCCTGGGCTGGGGCTGGGGCAGCCAGCCCGACACAAACAAACCCCCAAGGTGGGAGCAGAGGTGGGACTCCAGAGCCTGTCCATGGGCTGCTTTGCCTTGCAGGCAAGGAAGGGCTTGGGCTGCTCCACTGCCCTTGTTTGCTTTGGGATCACCATTATTTTGGGGGGCAGTGCAGGGGGGAAGAGTGAAAGCATGGGCTTCCCTCACTGGTGGGTGGGTTTTTCCCAAGCATGTCGGAATTGGCCCTTCCTCAAGTCCCTGACAGAGATCACATCTTTTACCTTTTCCCTTGTTTCCCCTTTTTGTCTGTTAATTGGTTGTTTGTTTTTCTAAAGGAAGTGTTCTAGGTGGTGTCCAGTCTGGATTGGGAAGTGCTTGGGACCAGCTGTGGCGTGGATGGGCCGCGCCCTAGGAGAAGGCTGAGGACGTGGTTTGGGAGCAGCTTTTCTTCCAGCGGCGGATGGCGTGAGGTGGGTCCCCGTCTTCTTGGCACAGGTGGGGTAAGAGCTTTTGGGAGATGGCAGCCAGCACAGGAGCATCTTGCTCTGGGCAGCTGCTGAGGGCTGGATGCGCCGTGGCTGGCTGCAGGCTGGGCACACGTCCTGCCAGCAATGATGGGCAGCTTTGGGCCCAGCCCTGAGCACGGCCAGCGTGGCCTGGGCACCGCGGGCGGCTGGGACAAGGGCACAGGAGCCTTCAGCTGACGGGCGGTTTCTGGTTTCTGTCCTTGCAGCCGGGCTCTGCGGGTGCTGAGGCTGCTCTGGGCTCTGCCAGGGCGCTGCTGGGCTCAGCACCGGGCCGGGATCAGCCAAAGAAGAAACGGTGTGCCCTGCAGCAGAGACTTGCCTTGAGCATTTTGGCAATGCGGCTCAAGTTTGCAGAGTGTACATCTCCAAGAGAAAACATGATACCGCCCAAAAAATAAACTTCTTCAATACCTTCTGAAACGAAAACAATCTGGGATGGCCCCAAATGACATTTTTAAGCTTGCTCAAGCTGTAGCTCAGCTCTTCTCTGAACAGTTCTGTCCTCCACCTGCCTTTTCCTTCACAATGCTCTCTATTTTTCCCCAGTGAGTTCCCAGCCCATGCCAGTCTCCATCACACTGTTGCCTTCCTTGGTGCCCCTCAGCATGAGGAAGACTGAGTCCCAGGCTTAGGGACTGGCTCTGGCTGAAGAGTAGCAATGTCTCAGAGGCCCAGAGACATTTTAGTGTCATTCAGAGCTGCTCTCCAGCCCTCAGCTCTCCTCACTGCTGAGTTCCCACTCCCTTTTTGTCGTCCTTCCAGCAGGATGACCAAGGGGCTCTTGGATGTCTCTGTATCCATGCACAGAAGGCTCTGTCTGCGCCAGGGTTTCCATAATGTCTTTGTACCCATGGGTATGGAATGAACACAGAGAGGGAAAGTGTCAGGCACGGTGCTTGTGCACTCCTTCCTTTCTATACAAGACACATCCATGCACACCTCACATACAGATGTATTAAAAGGATAGGGATGGATAGAGATTTTCCACAGAGCTCTAACTTTGGCTCACTTGTAAGCCGGAAGCCAGGGGATTTTTTCCCAGCTTTGTGTGAGTAGGTGTCTAAGAGCTGAGGAGAGCAGCATTTAGAAGCAGTTTCAGGATTTCTAGGCAGGAAATGGAGCTGACAACCATCAGTGTAACTCGCTGTATTCATTGGGATGGGCTGCTGGTTCTTTAGGAATATGGCACAATGGAGAGACAAGACTTGGAACAATCCCAGCTCTCTGTGGATTTGTGCAAAGGGAGAGCAGCAGGAAAACTTTGTGTCTGCTTTGGGGGACACAAGGTCCACGGAGCTGGGGTGGCAGAGGGAAACGCGGGCTGGTGGCAGGTGAAGTCCTGTTTCATGAGATCCCAGAGTGGCACAGGACAAAGCTAAAAGCACCCACCACCCCACTGATGAAATCCTTGGGCTGCTACACACAGTATAGGAAAAACTGCTGTCACACAATCCATTGGGATTTAAAACTTTCATTTGCAACACTTTTGCTCCAAGTTTCAAACTGCCAAAGTTTTACACTCAAGATGCAGTCGTGCACAATCCGTCTTTCAATTTCCTATTGCTTTAAGTTTAAATTTACTTCATATTAGGAAATAATTCCAACATCTGCAAAAGAATGCAGCTGATGAATCCTTGCCACGAGCACATTTACAAAGCAACTGAGTTCTCATTTCAAAACATCACTTACATCTTTTTAATCCACACTTATGGAAGACTTTTAACTACACAGTTTTGGGGCAGTTTTTATCTTTTGTATTTTTTCCGGTTTTCTCTTTTCTCTTTTTTTTTCATCCTTTTTTTTTTTTTTTAACAGAAAACACATCCTAAAGAATGTGTTTCCTTTGTTTCCTGTTCCTGTATGGAGCAGCTCCCTTCCCGCTGGCCCTGCAGGGCTGAGGCTTTTCCCCGTTGCTGGGCACAGACTGATGGAGCAGCACTGCTGAACACGGGGACACACAGAGGGAGCAGAAGCAGCTGCCTGTGTCCACCTGCAGCTCCAAGGCCCAAATTGGTTCCCCCCTGTCCCAGCTGTTGGGGGGTCACACTTTTATTGGGGTCCCTCATCTATTCAGTCCCCACCCTCCCCGGGCTGCTGGGAGTCCCAGGAACCCAAAAAGCTCCCCCCTCTTCTGTCTCCCCACTTACGGGTACTGGGACTGACTGGGCTCATACTGGGAGTGACCGGTGTTATAAATGCATATTATAAACTTGGCTTTTTGCAAGATGTGTTCTATATGGTTAAGAATATTGTGTAATGATATAATTTTTTTTAGTTCTGCTATTAGTAAAGAAAATTAGGCATAGAGGTACTAGATGATATAGTATGCTTAAACTGTCTGTTTGGTCGGGATAACATCTAGTGAACATGTAAAGGAGACTCTGCTATTGAGATACCAACTATCAGCATCTACCATCTGAAGAAAGTATGGACCAAGGCCCAAGCTGGAGGTGATAATGAAGACACAGCCAAGAAACACGCATGCCCTAAAACGGCGGACCCAAGGAGGGACCATGCAAAACAGTTCCCGGAATATGGAAACTAGTTTATGGAAAAATATGAACATTCAACAGGTTGATACAATGGAAATGGTATTTAAAGAATGACTCTGATACAGCAGTGTGGACTTGGCTAAATGCCAAGTCAAGCGGCCAAACGTACTTAGCTTTTTTTTTAATCTCCTAACTGACTCATTTTCTATTAAACCTGTTTCTGAAAATTTACATAGAAAGTGAACATTGTTTTTCACAGACTGGGCTCATACTGGGACTGACCGGGCTCATACTGGGAGCAGCCACTGCCGGCACCGGGACCCCCCAAAAACACCTCCCGGGGAGCGCCCGATGTCCCCCCGAGGGGCATCTGCTGCTCGGCTTTGGAGCCCCGCGAGCTCCAAACATCCCCCCAACAAACCCCAAACCCAGGGACCCCCCGGGATATTTGGGGCGAGCTCCCCCTCCCCGCCCCCTGCGGGATGGGGGCGATGATCCCGGCGGTGCCGCCAGTTCAGGGAGCGCTGGAGCCGCCGCTCCCTCCGCTCGTCTTCTCCTCCCGCTCCTGCCGCCGCCGCGCCTCTTCCTCCCTCCCTCCTCCTCCTCCCCCGGGCCCGGGCCCGGCCTGGGAGGGCGGGGCCAAGGAAAGGGCGGGAACTGGGACGGGAAAGGGGCGGGGTCAAGGGAACGCGCGGTCCTAAAACCGCCCGGTTTCGCCTAAAATCGCCAATTGTGCCGAAAATCCACCGTAAATCCACCGGGTTTAGCTTCAAATCATCCAAATGGGCCAAAAATCTCCGGGAATGGGACCAAGACCGAGACAAGATCAGCACCGGAACCCGCAGCAACACCAAAGCTGAGACCGTCACCGCAACTGAGACCGGCCCCGCACAGACACCGGCACTGGGACCAACATCGAGACCGAGACCAAAACCGGCACCAGAACTGGTACCGGGACCAACCAAGACTGAGACCACGACCGACACTGCGACTGGCACCGGGAGCGCTTCGGAACCGGCACCGGGAAGGCTCCAGGACCGCGGCCAGAACCGAGACCGGCAGCGCTCCGGGACAGACCGAGACCGGCACCGGAACCAGCACCGACACTGGCGCTGATCCGAGACCGAGACCGAGCCCGAAACCGGGACGGGGATCGGACCCGGAATCACTCCGGGATCGCTCCGGGACCGCCGCGCTCGCTCCGGGGAGTTTTGGCCGCGCCTCCGGGCGGGACTGGGCGGGACCCAGCTGGGAGACTCGGAGCTTCCCAAGGCTGAAAATGACTCCTTTAGTTTTTCGAATTTGTCTCCCTTAGTATTTTACACAGACCAATCTGATTGGTGACAAAAAGACAAACCTCATCAATCACACTGGTCAGACCAGAGGGACATCAAGAAGAAGTCTCTCCTAGGAAAAGGAATGAAAAACAATGCTACAGTTTTTAGAAAAACACTCCTCTTGTTTACAGAAAATTCCCTGAGAAAAGAATTTCACAAAACCAAAAGATCTCAGGCACGAAAGCAGGGCTACAATCTCTCTTGGCTTTTGCAGTACAAAGAGAGGGAGAAGAAAAAATAATTAAGGTCTAATCAAAAGGATAATCGGCAAGGTGACTTCCCAACACGGAACACACGGAATGTGGGTCACCGGGGCTCTGCCCAGTGTGGCTCCTCCAGTGGGGGCTGGAGCTGGAGCAGAGCTCGAAGCTCTTTCTGCACCGGGGGCACTGGCAGGGCTTTCCTGATGCTGCCTTGGTTGGTGTTGGGTCAAGGCTGAGCTCTGTGAGAAGCTCTTCCCACACTGGGGACACTCTTGGGGCCTCTCCCCAGTGTGGATGCGCCGGTGGATGATGAGGTTGGGGTTGTGCCTGAAGCCCTTCCCGCAGTCAGGGCAGCGGAAGGGCCTCTCCTCTGTGTGTGTCTGCTGGTGTTCAAGGAGCTTGCTGCTGACCCGAAACCCCTTTCCACACTGGCAACACTTGTAGGGCCTCTCCCCAGTGTGGATTTTTAGGTGCAAGCTCAGGCTGGCTCTGTGGCTGAAGCCCTTCCCACATTCCCCACACTTGTACGGCCTTTCCCCAGTGTGGATGTTCTGGTGCTGGATCAGGTTGATTTTCTGGCTGAAGCTCTTCCCACATTCCCCACACTTGTAGGGCCGTTCCCCGGTGTGGGTCCTTTGGTGGAGGATCAGGTGGGAGCTCCGCCTGAAGCTCATCCCACATTCCCCACACTTGTAGGGCCTTTTCCCAGTGTGGATTCTATGGTGAAAGATCAGCCTGGACCTCAGACTGAAGCTCTTCCCACATTCCCCACACTCATAGGGTCTCTCTCCGGTGTGGATGCTTTGGTGGCTGATCAGACTTGAACTCTGGATGAAACTCTTCCCACATTCCCTACACTCATAGGGCCTCTCCCCAGTGTAGATCTTTTGGTGTAGCCTCAGGTTAGCTCTCTGCCTGAAGCCCTTCCCACATTCCCCACACGTGTACGGCCTTTCCCCAGTGTGGATGTTCTGATGTTCAGTCAGGGTGGCTCTCTCTGTGAAGCTCTTCCCACATTCCCCACACTCGTAGGGTCGTTCCCCTGTGTGGAACATCTGGTGGCAGAGTAGGCTGGACCTCTGGCTGAAGCTCATCCCACATTCCCCACACTCGTAGGGCTTCTCCCCAGTGTGGATCCTTTGGTGGAAGTTCAGGTTGGCTCTGTACCTGAAGCCCTTCCCACACTCCCCACACTTGTACGGCCTTTCCCCAGTGTGGATGTTCTGGTGCTGGATCAGGTTGATTCTCTGGCTGAAGCTCTTCCCACATTCCCCACGCTCGTAGGGCCGTTCACCTGTGTGAATGCTTTGGTGGCAGATCAGGCTGTTGGCCTGGCTGAAGCTCTTCCCACACTCGGAGCACTTGTGGGGCTTCTCCCCATCACGAAGCTGCTCATGGACCACCAGCTCTGAGCTCTGGCTCCATCTCCGGCCGCCTTCCCGGCCCGGCCTGGCTCTTTCCTCCTCACATCCTCGCCAGCTGCGTTTGCAGCCCCTCCTCCTCAGGGACCTTCGGCCCTTTTCCTCTCCGTTGCATTCCTGCGCCGTGGAGCCGCTCAAAACGGCCTCTGCCACGAGCTTCTGCCGCGGGGATTTGTTCTCCCTGCTCTCCATGCTCGGCTCCTTGTCTGGGGGAGGAAGGACAAGGACAGGATGGGATTTGCCTCCGTGTCACAGGGAAGGGGAAGGAGATCCCCCGTCTGTTCGGTGCCTGCCCTCCCCGGGCTGCGGCGAGTCCCAGGAACCCTTAAAGCTCCCCCCTCTTCTGTCTCCCCACCTACGGATACTGGGAGTGACTGGGCTTACACCGGGAGCAGCCACTTCCAGCACCGCGACTCCCGAACCCTCTTCCCGGCCATCCCGCCCCTCCAGCCCCTAACGGGGTCCCGGCAATCCCAGAGGTCCCCCCCCCCTCTCAGGGTCCCCGCTTTGCGGTTCTGGGCTCTCCTCTCTCTGGGCTCCCGCTCAGGGAAGCGGCGGCTCTCCCGGGCTCCCCAAACCCGGTGTTCCCCCGCCACCGCCGGGGCTCTGCCGACACCGGGACACCCCAAAAACACCTCCCGGGGAGCCCCCGATGATCCCCCCGAGGGGCATCTGCTGCTCGGCTTTGGAGCCCTGCGAGCTCCAAACATCCCCCCAACAAACCCCAAACCCAGGGACCCCCCGGGATATTTGGGGCGAGCTCCCCCTCCCCGGCCACCTGCGGGATGGGGGCGATGATCCCGGCGGTGCCGCCAGTTCAGGGAGCGCTGGAGCCGCCGCTCCCTCCGCTCGTCTTCTCCTCCCGCTCCTGCCGCCGCTGCGCCTCTTCCTCCCTCCCTCCTCCTCCTCCCCCGGGCCCGGGCCCGGCCTGGGAGGGCGGGGCCAAGGAAAGGGCGGGAACTGGGACGGGAAAGGGGCGGGGTCAGGGACAGGGCGGGAATCGTGAGGGGAAAGAGTCGGGGCGAAGGCGACGCGCGGTCCTAAAACCACCCGGGTTCGCTTAAAATCACCAAAATGCGCCTAAATTTCTCCAAAAGGGCCTAAAATCCACCCTAACACGGATCAGGTTTGGCCTCAAATCACCCTAAGAGGCCTGCAATCCCCACAAAGTGGCCTAAAATCACCCAAAGGGCACTAAAAGCCACCCTATAGCCACAGGGTTCGGTCTAAAATCAGCCCGTTGGGGATAAAATCATCTAAAGGGGTCTAAAACCAACCAATGTCGTCTAAAATTGCCCAGACTGGTTTAAATCCACACAAAATGGCAAAAAATCCCCTTAAAACTCCTAAAAAGGGCGTCAAATCAACCCTGAAAAGACCTGGTTTGGCTTAAAATCAATGAAATGTACCTAAAGCCCACCCTAAAACCCACCAGATTTGGCCTAAAATCATCCAAAGGGGCCGAAAATCCACCCTAAACCTGCCCAGTTTGGCCTAAAATTACCCAAACCCGCCTAAAATCTCCGGGACTGGGACCGAGAGCGGGACCGAGAGCGGCAGCGGAACCAGCCCCGAGACTGGCACCGCCCAGGGACGGGGACTGAGAACGAGATTGGCGCCGGGAGCGCTCCGGGACCAAGACCGGCACCGGGACCGGCACCGGGACCGGCACCGCCCGGAGACCGGGACTGAGACCGGCAAAAAATGGCTCGAACCGCACCAAAAACGCCCCTGAAGAGACCAAAAATGCCCGAAAAGTGACAGAACATGGCCACAAAATGGCCCCCAAATGACCCAAAACTGACTAGAAATGCCACTGAAATTACAAAATACGGCTGAAAATGACCCAAAGCGTGACCAAAAATGACCCAAGAGTGACAGAAAATTGCCCAAAATGCCGCAGGATGGGGGAGAGCCCGGAGACACAGAATTCCCAAAAAATTAAAAAAAAAAATCCCCCCAAAATTGCATACAAAAGGAAAACTATAGAAAAAAAACAAACTGAAAAAAGCCTCAAAATAGCTCAAAAAAGAAAAAAACCCAGAAAATGCCTGCAAAAATTCCAGTAATATTCCCAAAATTTCCCAGACTACCCAGAATTTACCAAATTCCAAAAAATGTCCAAAAATTTCCCTAAACACCAACAAAAATCACCCAGAAAATAAAAGAAAAAAAAAACACAAAAAACCCAAACCCTTAAAATGTCCAGAAATATTTTAACCCCCCCCAAACTCCCCAAAGATTCTCCAAAATTATCTAAAAATCCCCCAACTCCTCAGATTTCTCAAAATTCCCAACATATTCCCCAAAGCCCGCAAACAGCAACAGAAAACACTCTAAAAATGCAAAAACACCACCCCAAAAGTCCTAAAACTACCTCAAAAATCCCCTCAAAATACACAAGACGTCCCCCAAAATGAAAAAAAATCCCTCCGAAATTCCCAAAAATCCCACGACCCCCTAGAACTGCCAAAATCCTTGAAAATTCACAGAAATTCCTACACTTGCTCTCAATGAAGTTGTGCAGCAGGCAGGACTTGCCCGTGCCGTGCTGCCACTCACCGAGAACTTGAAGAGGATATCTAGGAAAAAGAATTCCCCAAATTCCCAAGTTAGGACCCAAAATTACCCAAAATTCCCACGCTTGGACAGGAAATTCCACAAGTTCCTACGTTTGGACCCAAAATTCCCCAAAATTCCCCAAAATTCCTAACAGAGGCCCCAAAATTCAAAAAAAAAAAAATCCCAATAGAGCACCCAAAATTGCCCAATTTGGACCCCAAATTTCCACGAATTAGCTGTACAGAGCCAAAAATTCACAAAAATTTCCTTTATGGGCCCCAAAACTCCACTATGGAGATGCCAAGACTCCCCCAGACCCCCTCACATCCCATGCAGAGAACCCCAGATCCCCTATAGGGTCCCCCAGGCGCCCCCGGACCCTCTATCGAGCCCCTACATATCCCCTCAGACCCCCCTGGGGACCTCCAGACCCCCCCAGACCCCCCAAATCCCCCACAGGGACCCACAGACACCCCCAGACCTCTCCGGACCCGCTACAGGCTCCCGCTGACCCCTAGAGATCCCCTACAGACCCCCCAACCCTCCAAAACGCCACAGAGACCCCCCAAATCCCCCACAGACACCCAGACCCCATTTAGGGACGCCCGGACCCCCTTTACGGACCCCGCTGGACCCTCTACAGAGCCCCAGACCCCGACAGAGCCCCGAGACCCGCCCAGCCCCCTTTAGGGATCCCCAGACCGCCCCAAAGCCCCTACAGACCGCCCCAAATCTCCTGCAGATCCCCCACCAAATCCTCTAAGGAGACTTCCAGGTCCTCTCAGACCCCTATAGATCCCCTATGGATCCCCTATAGATCCCCTATAGACCCCCATTCCCCCACCGCAGGTCTCGGACACGCCGGAGCCGGCTCGGGGGACCGGGAACAACCATGGCGGCGCCCGGGAGAGCCACCTCTGGGTCGTCTCGCATGCGCCGGACGGAACGCGCCAGCAGATGGGCGGGGCCCAAGGGAAAAGAGGCGTGGCCAATGAAGGGCGGGGAACGAATGGAACGAGGCGGAGTCAGAGACAGGGCGGGAACTGGGAGGGGAAAGGGGCGGGGTCCAGGAAACGGCGGGAATTCTGAGGGGGAATGGGCGGGGTCAAGGGAACGCGCGGTCCTAAAAGGGCCCGGTTTGGCTTAAAATCACCCAAAAGACCCTAAAATCTCCGGCACCGAGACCGAGACCAGCACCAGAAACGACACCAGCACCAAGACCGAGACTGAATCCGGAACCGAGACCGGCACCGCTCCGGGACCCGCACTGTGGGACCGACACCGAAACCGGCACCAGAACTGGTACCGGAACCAAGACTGACACCGACACCGACACTGGGACCGGCGCCGGGAGCGCTTCGGAACCGGCACCGGCACCAGGACTGCTCCAGGACTGCGGCCAGAACCCAGACCGGGAGCGCTCCGGGATCGAGACCGAGACCGGCACCGGAACCAGCACCGAGACTGGCACCGCTCCGGGACCAAGACTGGGATTGGCACTGGGAGCACTCCGGGACCAAAAACGGCACCGGCACCGCTCCGACACCGAGACTGAGACCAGGACTGAAACTGGAACCGGCACTGGCACCGAGACTGGCACCGCTCCGGGATCGAGATCGGCACCGCGACCGGAATCAGCACCGGGAGCGCTCCGGGACCGAGACTGAGACCGAGGCCGAAACAGGGACCGGGATCGGACCCGGAATCGCTCCGGGATCGGCTCCAGGGTCGCTCCGGGACCGCCGCGTTCGCTCCGGGGAGTTTTGGCCGCGCCCCCGGGCGGGACTGGGAGGGACGGGGAGGTTGCCCTGGGCTGGGCGGGACCGCCTCGGTTCGCATCGTTCCGAGGCGGCCACCCCGGTCCAGATGATCCCAGTCTCTATGGTTCTGATCCAGATGGTCCAGCCTGTGAAATCCCAGTCCATGTGATCCCAGTCTATAAAATCCCAGTCCATGTGATCAAGAACTCTCCAAATGTGATTTACTATCAAACCACATCCCACCCACCCAGCCCCACACAATCCCGATCCCAACATCCGCCCACAAAAATATCCCCAAACCAACTGTACCATTTAGAGTTGTAACCCGTTCATTCTTATCCCATCCCCACTCACGTGGACCACCATGATACCCTGAGGTTGCCAGGTTCAGGTGACGACTTCTGGGATGTGATTCTTGAGTACTGGTATATCTAACAGTGGCTTCAGACCACGGCCACTCAGCTGCCTCATGGCCATGGGAGTGTGGCAGGATACAGAGAAGTATTAATAATGTTAACATGGTTATTTTGTTTTCATGTCACTTGAAGTGTCCCCTCGGAGTTCTCCTGCAATAGCAAAACCAGAAAAATCTGCCACCTAAGGGCAGAACATTAAAACGATGGAATTATCCAGCGGGTATTTATCCAATGTTCTTTTCCTAAGGCATCAGATGCTATCCACGCAACTTTATTCAGAGAAGTTTTCAACACAAGTGGTACTTCTCCCACCGTAGGGAGGTCTACCAAAACAGGGTGTCCCGGGTCATGAACTGGATTTTCGGGATCATTTGGTCCTCTTTGTGAGGAGATTAAGCTCAGAGGATTTGGGCAAAAAGCAGTAATTTTGGGGCACCCATTTACCCCCCATCTTTCATTTTCACTTTGCACAGCTTTATGCAACCGGCCATCCCAGCCTCCCTCTTGTGGTTTCAGAAGTTGTTTTAAAAGACCGTTAGTCCTTTCTACAATTCCGTTAGCTTGAGGGTAATAGGGAGTGTGAAAAGTCCATTTTATCCCTTCACCTTTTGCCCATTCCTGTACTACTTTAGCAGTAAAGTGTGACCCATTATCAGATTGAATTTCCTGTGGTTTTGGGAAAGTCCCGAACCATATCTGCAATGCTTTAACAGTGTTTTCCCCTGTAGCCCTTTTAAATGCCTCGGCTTGAACTGATCCAGATGTAATCTCAACCCCCACTAACACAAAATGTTTACCTCCTGATTGCTTAAAGGGACCTATGTAATCTACCTGCCATGCATCCCATAAGCCTTTACCTGTCCTCAAGTGTAGTGGGTCATCCTCTAAAGGATGTCTTTCTAGCCGTTTGCGACACTGCTCACAGGCTGAAATGCAGGTGTTACACATTTCTCTGGTAACGGGACATGCCCGGGCATGAGCTTCCTTGTATAAATCTTTTGTACCTGTGTGTTGTCGTTTTACATGCAGCCATTCTAATAAGTGCTCCCAATCTTCAGTGATTTCATCCTTTTTCAGAGGACTTAATTTTGCTAATTCATCAACTCTGTTATTCCATTCTCCTGCTGGATTATCATCTGTCTGGCGAGAGGCTACCCACCCTACAGCAAAATTCCCTTGACTTGCAATTTGTAAAATTTCTTGCCACTTTTCTTTCTGCCACACTGGAATTCTGTTAACTTCCCAATCATTCTGTTGCCAGAAAGGCAGCCATTCAGTGCAGCCCTTATATACAGCATAGGAGTCAGTGTAAATACAGACAAGAGAGGTGTTTTGTGCCTCCCTCTGGAAAACACTCCAAACAGCTCTAAGTTCCCCAATTTGGGCACTGCCTTCCCCTTCTGTAATGATCCGCTCTCCAGAAGAAGTGTGCAAAGCTACAGCTCTGTATTTCCACACTTTTCCTTCACGCTTAGCTGAGGCCTCAGTAAACCATGAATGTGCTGTTTGCTCAGGGGAGAAGGGAGGGGCTATTTTAAGAACTGAGGCAGGTTTGTCTTGGCTGCTGTTCAGATTCTCTGTGTCTTGTATTGGTAAATTTTTCACAGCGCCTTCAGTAATTGAAAAGATGTTATTATAATGCTCTATTTGTGCATACCATTTCCTTACTGAGGCTCGTTGTGCTACCCCTTCAGGAGGTGGAGTCCCTGTGATCACTATTTTAATGACTTTAAAGGGACCTCTCAACACAATTGGTTGTTTTCTTGTGATTTTTTCTACTTCTATGAGAGTTTGGGTAACAACAAATAAGCCTTTCTCCCAAGTTGTATATCTTTTTTCAGCATCTTTCAAGCCACGGGAGTAGAAGCTAACAGGTCTGATTGGGCCTTCAGGACCCCTTTGCCATATATGTACTGACAATCCTGAGGTAGCAAATCCCCATTCTACCTGAAAAGGATCTGCTGGGTGGATAGGGCCTAGGGCCTGATGAGCTGTGGCTTCAAAAATCAACAATTGTAATGCTTCTTCCTGAGAAGGGCTCCAGTCCCATTTTACTCCCTTTCTCAACAAATCATCAAGAGGTCTGGCAATAATTGAAAAATCTGGAATGTGTTTTCTCCAAAATACCAATAGTCCTAGAGCTTGTTGGAGTTCTTTTCTAGATTCAGGCATCTTGATTTGATCTAAAGAAGTTAGGGTGTCTGGTGGGATGCATGTCATACCTCCTTTCCACCAGATGCCTCAAAATTTCACTTCTTGAGAAGGTTTTTGTATTTTTTCTGAGGGGATCTGCAAACCAAGGCTTTCTAAGTGGGAAATTATTTTCTGTTGAACATCCTCCACTACTTCTTTTTCTTCCCCTCCCACTAAAATATCATCTATGGATTGGTAAACAGCTACAGTGTCAGGTTTAGATAGTTCTTCTAATTCTTGGGCTAAAGCAGGGTGGGCTAAAGTGGGGGAGTGTCTCTACCCTTGGGGCAGATGTGTGAAGGTATATTGCTGTCCCTCCCATGTAAAGGCAAAACGGTCCCTATCTTCTCGTTGTATGGGTATCATGAAAAAGATGTCTTTAACATCTATTGTTGCCATAATAGAGTGAGCTTTTTCCTGAATTGATATTATTAATTCAGCTATATTTGGGACCGCTGCTGTAAGAGGGTCTGTGTTGGCATTAAGCCGTCTGTAATCAACTGTCAGTCTCCACTTTCCATTGGGTTTTTTAACTGGCCAGATTGGTGAGTTAAAAGCGCTGTGAGTGTTAACAATTACTCCTTGATCTTTCAATTCCTGAATGACTGGCTTGATGCCATCTTTAGCACCAGAGGGTAAAGGATATTGTTTCACAGAAGTGATTTTGCTGAACGGTAGGGAAGGAGCTGTTTGTAGCAGCCTGATGTTAAGGCTGGGAGCTCCGAAAGACCAGAGAAAGCCTTCTGAGTCTTCCCATTGTCTCCCAGCAAGTATATCCATCCCTAACAAACTGTCAGGAATGTTTCCAATGACCATTTGGACAGCTATTGGGTTGTCTTCTCCGGGCAGTGGGCGTTTTACTAGAGCCATACTCATAGACTCTGTAGTTCCTAGGACATTTAAAACACAACATCGTTTTTTGCTGGGAACAAGCCCACACTTTTGGGCGTGTGTGATTTTCAATGCACTGATTTGGGCCCCTGTGTCCACAACAAAAGTTATTAATATTTGTTTGGGGCCAACTATTGCTGTAATCAATATGTCCCCTGTTCTCGGGTCCTTTCTGAGCTTCCTCAAAAACATCCAGTCTCCGTTTCTTCGCTCACTATCAAGAAACGGAGTTTCTAGTTTAAAGGAGGTTGGTGTGTTTCACTTCCCTGAAGCGGGGAGAGAGCATGCTGTGTCTCATTGCTTAAAACCTGTGTTGGGGAATGTTGTGGCTGGTTGCTCAAGGCTTGTGGAAGAGGAGGTGCACTGGGTTGTTGGTTGGATGATTCCAACACAATAGGTTTGGGACAGGGCCAATTGGAAATTATTTTAGCCAATTTATCATACGGCAATTTATCCATTACTTCTCGTGGAACTCCCCTTTCCAGCCCTAGCAACCACAGCTGCTGCTGGTTAGAAATTTGTTTTCCCTTTTCTGGTTTTTCATTAGGAGAAGCAATGTGCCTGACTCCTCTGGGTTTTTCTGGTTTGTCCTCTGAGTACTTCACTGGTCCATATTTTCTACTGTAACTTATTAACTCCTCTGCTACCTCACTCCATGTCCAAAGTTTATGACTGCTGTTAGATTGTGTGCTAGGAGTTGTAAAAGGTGAGGAGTCAGTGGAACCAGTTTGATCTCTTGTATGGCCAAGAAATCTTTCAAGTCTATCTACCGGAGCGATAGATGCTATTGTTTTTTGAAGAAGAATTGCTGTTGGTTTAAGAGACTCTGGCAGACCTCGAATTAAAGGGGTCATAATCTCAGGTTTGACAGGCTGTTGCATTGGCGACTCACAGCCAGAGATTAATTTTCTTTCCTGTATCATTTGCAAGCATGCAGCTTTGTGTATGTTTTCTAGGAGTTGGTCTGAGGTGCCGACTATTGCCAGAGGGTCGCCCGTCTCTAGGGGGTTTAACCCCCCTGCCCAGTGAGCTGCACGCTGTGTCAGGGACCATGGAGCACGCATATTTCCTGTTGTTAAGAAAACTCCATGTCCCCAGTAGCCACTTGCTTCTTGTTCACTTCATTTAATTTGGTCGCCCCCTGTGAGGGAAACTCTGAAAACATACTCCGTCTCTGATTCACTAGGGAGGCGGGAGTATTCTTTCTTTAATTTAGCTAATTCAGTGGCTGTGTATGGTATTTCTTTGGTGGTTATGTGGGGATCATGATCCTCTTCATTTATATAATTATATTCTGTTTTGATGAGAGGTCTCAAGTTGGAGCAACAGTGTTCCCCACAATTTTGCATGTGTACTAATTCTTTCTGAGGGTATATTTGTTTCATGTTGTATGTCGCCTTTCCTTCTATTTCTGTGGGTAAATCTGCAGATTTTAAATTTTTGCTTCGCTCTTCTGCAAGAGAAATCTGCAGCAAATAAATCTGATTTCTTTCCTGTTCTAATTGCTTTTGCAAAGCTTCTACCAAATTCTGCAGGGATTCTATGACTGCTTTTTCTTCACTCACCCGCTCAAAATGGGTTTCTATGGCTGCCGAAAGACAGGCCCCCAAAACTGAGCAAAGAATGGTTTTATTTCTGCCCAGTTTGTATCTAGCATCATGTTGCAAAGAATATATTCTATCTACAATGTTTTCAAAGTTAAACCAATTATTCTGTGCCCACCTTTCTCCGTCTGGAGAAGGTCTAGCACTATGTTTTGCTAGCAAAGCATAAAATGCATTCTTATCTTTTTCACTAATTTTGTGCAGGGACCAAAACCACTCTCAGGGAGGTATGCTTCAAGTTACACCAAAGGCACAGCTAAAACTGTGTTTCCCTTCGCTTCCCTGGAATGGGCGAGGAGACCAAAACTGCCTGGGAGGTTCACTTTAGTTACAAATGGTTGTCTCCTCAACTAAACCAAGCAGCCCAAAACACACACAAAAAAAAAAAAAAAAAAAAAAAAAAAAAAAAAAAAAAACCAACCCAAAAAAAACTAACTACAGTCCCATCTTTTGCACAATGAGATCCTTTTGTGAAATCCTGATGACAGGGAGTGCTATTCGCCTGGGTGTATACAGTTGGCGGGAATTTTCCCTGACCCCCCTTGCTTTCTAACAGCGCTCACCGAAGTGGCGTGCTAGGTGCGGCTGAGATGAGGGTCCTTCCCCTGTTACAAACTATATAAAACCCGCAACCCCTCTGTCCATCAAGATCCTGTCCGTGACGCCCATTTCATGTCAGGGTCCACAAATATATGCAGGGAACCTGATGGTTTGTTTTAGGGATCTCAGAGCGCAAAAGACACAGCGGGGGACAACTCAGTTTACTCCATCAAAAATGCACCTTTATTTAGTGCCAACAAATGCCATAGTGGGGAGAGAAATAAAAAATAGTAGGAAAGAGAGAGAAAGAGGGGAAGGGGATTATAGCTGTGAACGTGGAGGGTCGAGTCTTCGACGCCTAACGATGCCTATAGACGCGATCTTCTCCAGTGGGGTGATCACAAAAGTGAGCGGGGGTCTCCAGAGGTTCTATAGGTTGGTCAAGGCGGGAAGCAAAGCAAGGGGCACAGAGCCAAAGCAGGAACCAGCTGTGTAAAGGCTGAGTGCTCAGGAACAAGCTGCAAACCGTACCTCCAGTACGGACAGCCCAGTTTGGACAGGCAGCCTTGGCTCAGTCCACTGTGACCAGTTCCATTGTTCTTGCACTCCGCTCTCATGGAGATGCATACCAGTCCTCCGAGACTTGGCAAGCGTTCCACCTCAGCCAGGCCAGGGGCTGCTTTCAGAGCCTGGGGTCTCAGTCCTCAATCATTGGAGACAGTCGTGAGGCATATCACATCCTTGGACAGACTCTGACAGCTTCCTGTCATGGGCAGAGTGGGAGCTCCAGGCAAAAGCTTCATTTCTTCACTGGAGAAACTCCTGCTGAGTCATGAGGTGGAGAAATGACACCCAACAGACACCATGGATCCTCAAACCCGTCCAGGATGCCTGACTTTTCAAATTCCATCTAAGAGAGGAGACTGGGAGTGGCTGGATCCAATCCTAGTCCCAGACTTTGTCAAAGGTTTACGTGTAAAAGACTGGACAGGTGGAATTGAACTGCAATGCAATTTGTCCCCCAGGATTACCGATTCAATACCAGATATATTTCCATAAATACAGCTATGACTGATTCTGATCAGGATTAGACAGAAAGATTTATTTACACAACAGAGCAAATAGAAAAAAGAGAGTTATTTACTCCACAGTATAGGAGCTGTAACAATTATATAGAATATAGTGCTCTAGGAAGCAATTTTGAAGTAAACAGGGCCTTGTTGGACTTGTTTGAGCCCATTCCAGGCAGAGCCTCCTGCTCCATGAGGAACTGCCTTTCCTGTGCCATGACCAGGGCAGGTCCCACTGCAGGAAAAGCCCCAGGCCAGCCCCAACACAGTGAAGGGCTCGGGCACAAGTGCAGAGTGCCGTGCTGGGAGCTGTGCCAGGGAGAGCCTGAGGCACCAAAGGCACCTTGGCAGCAGCAGCTGCTTTCAGGCCATGGCCAGAAGCCTCCCTTGGCAGCCCGGCCTGCTGGCCCCCACTGCACAGCTGCTGCTTCAGGGCTCATTTCTGCCTGGGCTCTGCCCCAGCCCGCAGAGTGACACCTCAGCCCTGACTCTGGCACAGCCGCTGTGCCTGAGCCCTGCAAAGCCTCAAGGTCACCTGCGCCTCCCTGGCTCTGGCAGCCCCTGGGGCAGGGGGGGAAAGGCCAGAGAAGGGGCTGGCTTTGGCTGCTGGATGTGGGCTCCAGCAGAGACAAGGAGGAGTCAAGGGAGTGGATGGAGTCCAGCCAGCAGCCCCTTCTCCCCATGCAATCCTGGAATGGTTGGGATGGGAAGAGCTCTGCAGTGCTCATCTCATCCAAACGCCTGCGATGAGCAGGGACATCTTTCACCAGATCAGGTTGTTCAGAGCCCTGTCCCAGCTGGACTTGAATGTTTCCAGGAAGGGGGCATTGACCAGCTCTCTGGGAAAGCCTGTCCTGGTGGATCACCAGCCCCATGCTCAGAAATTTCTTCCTTATCTCTCCGCATCTGAACCTCCCTTCCTTCAGTTTAAAACCAGCACCCTTTGTCCTGTTGGGACAGGCCCTCCTAAAACCTTTGTCCACCCTTGCATTCCCAATGAGCCAGGTTTCCGTGGCAATTGCCGGGACAGGTGACCCAGGTGTGCTGTCCCAGTGAGGGTTGCCATGGAACCAGTGCCCAGCACTGCCCCTTTTTGCCTGGCTGAGCTGCCTTTGGCCCTGGCAGCGGCGTTTGCTGCTGGTTCCGCGGCGCCTGAGCAGCCGGCGCGGCACAGGGCAGGTGGCCGTGGCACAGCCCCCAGCAAGGGATCCCCTCTGGCTCTGGCCACTGACACCAGCCCTGGGCAAGGGGCCCAGGCACTGGGCTCAGGCCAGTGTCCATGGCCACAGCCCCTTGCCATGGCCCCGGGCAGCTTGGGATGATGATCCAGCCTCCCTCCTGGCCCAGGCCTGGGCTGCAGCGCCCTTCCCCACAGCCTGTGTGCACAGAAGCACTTCCAGGGCTCTCTGCATTTCCCTTGCCCTCACTCTTGCCTCACTCACACCCCTCCCAACAACCCACCTGGAGCTTTGACTTGCAAGGAGTTCAAAGCTTGTCTGTCCTTGAGGAGTTGGTCTAATTCTGCCTCCAGCCGACTCTAAATTTTTGTTTATTGTACATCTTCGTTGATTTCTAAAACATTCCTTGCATGGTTCTGCCTTGGGGAAGGGGAACCTCCTTGGTGACACCTTGGGCTTGCCACAAATTGAGGAGATTGTTTGGAACTTAGGAGTTTTTGATTGCTAAGAAAGGAAGAAAACCTCTCTTTGTCTGAGTGAACCCAGTTCTCTGAGCAAAGCAGGTCCCAGGTGAGTGAGGAGAGGCAGGATGGGGTTAGGGAATGTGGAGCATGGTTGTCCAAAGTGGATCAGAGCTCAAGGCACAGCTCCTCTGACCAGGCCAGACTTCCTTAGGAGAGACCCTGGATCAGTATCAGTCACTTGAATGCTGCAATGACCTCTGCTCTCAAGAGAAAAATACCCCCTTTGAAAAGAAGAGTGTTGATTCCTTCGACGCTCTTTGAAATATTTCTCCATAACTCTAGGAAAAAAGACTTCCTAAGGAACTGCACCAGGCCAGAAGGAAATCAAGGCACAGCCGTGGTTTGTCAGGACTTGCTTTCTCCTAATGAGCCCAGTGATACATTTGGTGCTGAGCCCTGGAACCTCAGGGCCTGAGAAGAGATTGCACAAACCTTTCCAGGAGTCAGAGTCAGCGGAAAAACCCAAAGTGTCTGGAAGCATTAAAGGGTCACCCTGAGGTCCATCCCCGACACAGGTTCCTCATGGAGTCCTTGGAGGAGAGAATTGGAGGCCAGGATTGCACCAAAACCTCTCAGAGACTCAGTGTGGGAAGGAAAAACCCAAAGTACCTTAAACACCCTGAGTATCTCAAAGCATGAATGAGCCCCACTGAGTGTCAGTGCACAGCTCTCAAGGGACTCCTTAAAGCAGATAATTGGGGCCATGATTGCACAAACCTCTCAGAGACTCAGTGTCAAAAAGAAGTGCTTAAATGATCCCGATTACCTTGAAGCATGAATGAGCTCCACCGAGTGTTGTTACTGAGTAAAAATCTCAAGGGACTGATTAGAGCAAATAATTGGAGGCCACGAGTGCACAAACCTCTCAGACTCAGTGTCAAAAAAAAGTCCTTGAATAAACCTTGAGTAGCCGGAATTACTGATGAGCCCCACTGAGTGCTTTTACTGATTGAGAATCTCAAAGGACTTGTTACAGTAGATAATTTGGGCAACAATGGCACAAACCTTTCACAAAGTCAGTTTTAAAAGGGAAGCATCAAGTACCTTTAAAAACCTGAAGTGCTTTGAAGCATTAATGAGTGCACTGAGTGTCATTACTGACAAAGCCTCTCAAGGGACTAATTAAAGCAGATAACTGGAGGCCGTGATTGCACAAACCTCTCTGAGACTCCAAGGCAAAAGCAAAGCCCTAAGTCCTTTGAAAAGTCTGCAGTCCCTGGGAGCATTAAGGAGCCCCCAGGGCCATTCCTGACCAAGGCTCCCCAGGGACTCCTTCCAGCACATCCTTGAGGCCACTGGGATGGGAGGGGGATGCTGAGGGCAGGACAAGGGGCTGACAGTGCCCAGCCTTGCCGGGGCTGTGCCAGGAGGCCCCAGGGCCTCAGGACAAGGTGACTCCTCACGGCCCTTGGTGGCACAGAGGCTGCTGTGGCCCAGGGCACCAAGACTTGGCTTCTCTTTGTCCCCACGTGTCATCACTGCCTGCACTTCTCTGCTCTGCCTGGGGCCTGGGGACACTTTCTCTGTCGTGTCCCTCAGCGGGACCCAGTAAAACTTCAAGAAACTTTGGAGCTGGATTCTGACTTTGAATTCTTGAGAGGTTTCTCCAGCTCCCTCTCAGGGACTGATGTTCAGGGCCCCAGCACAAGTCTGGAGAGGGTCACTCAAGCCCTTGTGCCGTGTCTGTGCTGCTGAGCTGGGCCGGGCTCCTGGCACAGAGGCAGCTCCTGGCAAGGGCAGCGCTGCAGAGAGACAGCTCTGCCCAGGAGCAGCTCCTGTGCCCAGCCCAGCAGGGCTGGGGCACTGCCTGCAGCCACCCCGGGCACAGCACACAGGCACAGAGGGCTTCAACTCAGCCTGGGCTGGCAGCACAGAGCAGAGCTCACTGAGGGCTCACTGGGGGAGGAATCCTCGCAGCGTTAGGAAGAGTCACTCCCAGGCTGGGGGAAGAGAAGCTGCAGCTCCTGCAGGGATCTCCTGAAGCTGGCACATCCCACAGCTTTAAGGCCCTTCCAGGAGGACTCTCAGCGTGGCTGCAGAGCAGGCATGTGGCCCTAGGGCAGGGCTGGGTGTCCCTGCTGCAGCACCCGAGGCACAGCACAGGGCAGCTACCTGTTGCCGGGCTCTGCTGCAGGGCTGAGCAGCCGGGGCTGCAGCCAGGGGTGCCCAGGGCTGTCGTGCAGAGCAGGGTCCTGCAGCCCAGGGCGCTGCGCTGGGCCAGGGACTCTGCTGCCTGCCAGGGACAGCTCTCAGCTGGCCCGGGGAGCTGCTGCCAGCGCTGGGGAGAAGCTGTGGGGGGAAGGAGCCGCCCTGAGCAGGGCAGGTGCTGCTGCTGAGAGGGGCTGTGTGGGGCAGGGCTGCTCCCAGCTCCAGACCAGCCTGGGCAGAGCTCCGGAGGACACTTGCCAAAGGAAGCTAAGCCTGGTATTGCTGCAAAGACCAGGAGCTTTCCTGAGAGTGTTTTCAATTTCCTGCTTGGAGAAGGATGGGAAAGTTGGGGTGATGACAAAAACATTTTTGCTTTTTATGCATTTTTCATTTATTCGTACCTCTGTTAACTACTATTATGTAGTTATAAAACTATCATCTTTAATCAACTCTATTCAACTACTATGACTCTATGCAACTACTTTTATATACTTGTATTACTATAATCTTTAATTAACTCTACAACATTTCCTACCCTTTATCTTAGATTTTAGAACAATAAGCTTCAAAATATATTCCTGAAATACTGCCCAGTCTTATTGTCAGGAAGTGGACCTACAAGATGAACATTTTGTTTTTAAACCAGAGTGTGAGCAGTCAGAAAAAAAAGTGGCACAAAGAAGCCCTTGGACCTACTCCAATGGGTTGACCCAGAGGTTTGTAGCTGTGGATACTGAATTTCCTATTCGATGTTTCTGTTAAATATCCCAATTAATCAACCTCTAATCAATTGTTGAAATCAGGGGCTGGGTGTTCCTCATTCCCACTGAGACACCTGGAAGTTTCCACTAAAGGTCTGGTTTTTACTTCACTGTTGTAACGCTGTTGCAAGGGGTTTTTTTCTCTTCTGATTATAGGCAAAAGAGGATGAGTGAAGCAGAACAGGAATTGTAATCACAGAACCACAGAACATTCTGAGTTGAAAGGGACACCTAGGAGCATCAGAGTCATGTTTAATCATGTACAGAGACTCCTGATTTGTAACTTTGGGTGGTCAGTCTCTCTGCTGGGAGCCTCCTAAAGGGCCTTCAGCCACTCCTCAGCCCTCAGCAGCAGCAGCAGCATCCCCTTTGCAGGGCCCAGCAGGGCTCTCCTGAGCTGCCCTTGCCCAGCTGCAGACAGACCCTGCCCCAGGCCGGGCCCTGCAGACAGGCAGGTTTCTGTAGGGCTGGGCCCAGGGCGCAGAGGGTGGGATGGGCTCTGTGAGCACTGGCAGGGACAAGGCTCCTCTCAGGAGGGAAATGTCCAGGCCCAGGGAGAGGCTCAGGGAAGGAGAGGGGGCTGAACAGAGCAGTGCTGGGGGCAGGAGGGCACTGTGGGTGTGTGGGAGGTGCTGTGCACAGCTGGGCACGGGAACACTGTCCTGAGTGCCTGGCTGTGTCTGCCCTGCCCTCCCAGGCACAGCCCCACAACATCTTCTCTTGGTTCTGCCCTCCCCTGATACTGTCACTGTCATCTGGTGCTCTCAGGGAGGCTCTGGCATTTGCAGCAGCTGAGCCAGGCACTGCCCTTGGGATTCTTGCCAGGCAGCTGTGTCCATGGGAATGGGGTGTCCGAGCTTCCCTGTGAGCTGTGTGGCTGTGGGCAAAGCAGTCCATGGGAAAGGGGAATGAGCTGAGCCCCCTCCCTGAGACCCCATCATGGGCACACCCGGGGATCTCCTTGCTGCGTCCTTCCAAGCTCTGAGCTGCCCTCCTGCCTGCAGATCTGTGCCAGAGCCTCTGGCAGTTCCCTGAATGTGCCACGGGGAAGTGCAGAGATGCCGCAGCTGAGAAAATGCTGTTGGGTGTGCCAAGGGAGCTGTGAGTGTCCTTGGCAGAAGGGGGTGCTGAGGACCTTGCCCAGAGACCTTTGGAGAGGGTGAGACATTCAGGGATCCCTCTGCTCTGGGCAAGGTCAGGTGCAGCAGAAATGCTGGGGATTTCTGACCTCAGTATACCAGGAATGATGTGTGGGCAGGAAAATAATGCCTATAATTCCTTCCTGTTCTCCATGCCCTTTAGAAGTGGGAGTGAAGATGGCAACAAGCCTTTCTGCATTAGGAGTGATTCCACTGACAAATCCTGAATATCCAGGCTTGTCCCTCTGCCACATGGCCAAAAACCCAGGGCAGCGGGGCAGGGACGGCTCCTGGAGAGCCCCCATGCACAGGCCTGGCTGCTCCTGGCACACTCAGACAGCACAACTGGAGCTCAGGCAGGGACCTGGGTGAAGGTTTTCCCAGAGCAGGAACAAGGGTGGGTGAATCACAGTGGGACAGTCCACAGGTAATGACCCATGTTTGGCTCAAAGCAGCCTGTCCTGACTTGTCACTGTCCTTTATCCGTGAACATGTCCCCATGTGCGGCCACAGCAAATGTCCAACAGCAGCTCCATCAGCCACTTCCTCCCGCTGGCGTTGGCAGACACGCGGCACCTGCAGCTCCTGCACTTCTGCCTCTTCCGGGGCATCTCCCTGGCTGCCCTCCTGGGCAACGGCCTCATCATCAGCGCCATAGCTTGCGACCACCACCTGCACAGCCCCATGTTCTTCTTCCTGCTCAACCTGGCCCTCAGCGACCTGCACCACTGTCCCCAAAGCCATGCACAATTCCCTCTGGGACACCAGGACCATCTCCTACACGGGAGGTGCTGCACGGCTCTTTTTCTTTCTGTTCTTCATGTCAGCAGAGTATTTGCTCCTGACCATCATGTGCTATGACCGCTCTGTGTCCATCTGCAGACCCCTGCACTACGGGACCCTCCTGGGCAGCAGAGCTTGTGCCCACATGGCAGCAGCTGCCGGGGCCAGTGCCTTTCTCAATGCTCTCATGCACACGGCCAATACATTTTCCCTGCCCCTGTGCCATGGCAATGCGCTGGGCCAGTTCTTCCATGAGGTTCACCAGATCCTCAAGCTCTCCTAGTCCAACTACTGCTTCAGGGAGTTTGGGTTCATTGGTTTTTCCATCTCTTTAGGATTACGTTGTTTTGTTTTCATTGTTTTCTCCTCTGTGCAGATCATCAGGGCCGTGCTGAGGATCCCCTCTGAGCAGGGACGGCACAAAGCCTTCTCCACCTGCCGCCATCACCTGGCCGTGGTCTCCCTGTTCCTCAGCACTGTCATGTTTGCTCACCTGAAGCCCCCCTCCATCTCCTCCCCATGCCCGGATCTGGCCCTGTCAGTTCTGTTCTTGCTGGTGCCTCCAGCCGTGAACCGCCTCCTCTGCAGCCTGAGGAAGCAGGAGCTCGAGGCTGCAGTGTGGAAGACTGATGCCTGGATGGTTTCACAAACATTAAACTGATGGCCAGTTTCTCAAAATCACTTGTCATAAAAGTCATTTTTGATACCTCTTGTTGCTTTACTTTGGAGGTTCTTTTCCTTTGTTTTACTTTTGTAATATTGTCCACAAAGCAGTGTCACTGTTTGTGCCATTTCTCATTTTGTTTGTCTCCACCTTCCCTGTGGCCACAGACTGTGTCAATGAGGGGCTGCACTCCTGGTGGCTTTAAAGGAACCCAAGGATCTGGCAGGCAAGTTTTCTGCAGAGATCCCCCTTTGGTTCTCTTCTCTGGATGAGAGCTGGGGGCAGATCAGTGCTGGCACAGCAGCTGTGCCCAGGAGCAGCAGCCCTTGGTGTTGGCAGCGCTGCTCCCGTGGCCCTGCCCCGCTGCCCTCCTGGCCCTGGTGTTGCTGTAGGGCCGGAGTGCTCTCGGCGCCGGGCACAGGGCTGGGGCTGGCAGTGCCGGGGCTGCAGCAGGGACAGGCCATGGGCTCCGCTGGGGCAGCGCTGACGCCTCAGGGCAGGGCCTCGCTGCTCCAGGCTCCTTGCCCAGGCTCTCTCCAGAACACGCCCAGGCCCAATGCTGTGCACGGAAAAGCCCCGTGAGCAGCCCCAGGGTGGCCGTGGGCAGGCTGGGGGCAAACAGCGCGGCTGGGGCTCTGCAGGGTCCCTGGGGGAGATGGGAAGGAGCAGCAGAGCAGGGGCTGATCCATCCCCACTGTGCTGGACACCCCCGGGCAGCGTCCCAGAGCGTCCTCATGCACCTGCCAACAACATCCCCCCTCTGCAGCCCTGGCCTCTCTCCCAGCTCACACGGGGGCCGCATCCTTGCAGGCACAGACACGGCAGCTCTGGCTCAGGAGCCCCTGTTTGCAGTGCCCAGAGCAGGCCTGAGCACCCCCATGGTGTTGGTGTGGGGAGATGAACCTGAGGGAGCACAAATGCCATCAGCCCCTGGGGCCAGGAAGGGCTGGGGGACAGGAGGGAAACCACTCAACTTTGTTGAGGCCCCTGTAGTCAGCCAGAAAGTTTGTTCCCATCAGCTGGGAGTTTCCTGTGCCACTGCTGACTTACTAAAATATGGATATTGATCTACTATCGATACCCAACTGTGACAGACAGAAGACTCTCTAACAGTTTAGAGTTAGAAAGGGTATGCTCAATGCAACGCCAGGCAGTTGTGTGCGATCACTCCCTAAAATGCACTGCCAAGTTACAAATTCAAATACTAATACATATTTACAGCACTAATACTAATACATATTATACTAATACTAATATATATTTATTTAGTATCCAAAATACTAATACATATTTATAGCACTAAAACCTCCCATTCTCTGCTTCATATTATAATTAGCTAAAAAGCTATTAAGCGTGTGTAGTTTGTTCTTTGAATTGGGTCAGTGGTCCTTTATATGGGGAGGGGGCGTAAAAAAAGGAAGTAAGTGGAGTCTTCCACATTGTAAACTTTCAACCTTTACAATGGATATCAAGATAAATGATAACTGGTCAAACTCCTGTTTCCTTTCTCGGTGACTGTTGAATGGGTTTTAGGATGCTCGAGGATTTACAATTGTCTCTGTTCCTAAATCTATTTATCAGTTTCTTCTGTTTCTCATTATAAACACAGCTAAACAAACACAAAAATGACAAGCAATTAGTTATTTAGATCCAGGATCGTTATCCTTGATCGGAATCCTTTCATCTAACCATTAACTTCTAATTCTTTCCAGCACGGCTTATCTAGCTACCTACTTTAACTAATTCTGGCAAAGCTTATCTTTAGCTAAAACATTAACTTTTCTCAAATCCTTACCTCCTTTGAAATCCATCTCTCAGCTCTCCCTTGATTTCCCCGTGGTCTGTTGCAATTCATTGGGAGATCTTTTTTCCTAGAGTTACGGAGAAATATTTCAAAGGGCTTCTAATAAACGCACATTCCTGTTTTCAAGGGTGTATTTTTCTCTTGAGAGCAGAGGTGATTGCAGCATTCAGTGACTCATATTGACCCAGGGACTCTCCTAAGCAGGCAGGTCTGGCCTGCTCAGAGAAGCTGTGCCTTGAGCTCTGACCCAGTGGACAACCTTGCTCCACATTCCCCAACTCCATCCTGCCTCTCCTCACTCACGTGGGACCTGCTTTGCTCGGAGAACTGGGTGCACTCAGGCAACGAGGGGTTTCCTTTCTTTTATTTTAGCAATCTAAAACCCCTGAGCTTCCCCATGGAAAACAGACAATCTCCTTGTAATGGATACATAGTATTAAATTCGTGGATTAAAATTGTATGTATTAAAACTTTGCAGTGGAATGTAAAAAACCCCTGAATTCCTGGAAAGAGTTCCAGGGCATCTCTTCGCATACCACAGTCTTTTCACAGTCCAAAGGTGTTACCTCGACATCTGCCAGAGAGGTAACCGGGAAACGGCCCATTAAGCATGGGCTGGCCACATCTTCACAGCTCATCAGGAGATCCGATACCAATCTGGGCAGAAACCTTCTGACAGAAGATTCGGAGACTTTTCATTCAGACGTCTTCTCAATTTCTCAGGAAACTCTTTCAGATATCCCTTGCGGACACCAGACATTTCAATGATTATGTTATGTACATGATGTCATGTTCTTCGGGTTCTTTGTTACCGTCTTGTTTTCGCCTCAGGGTAGAAAAATGGTATAAAACACCTCCCCTGAGACCCCGAATTTGTGGGCAGTACTCCAGAGAAGCACCCTTTGCTGCTCCCGGGTTGTCCACCCAACATTCGATCGATGTTGTCCTGATTTATCGTGGCGTTTCCCGAAATTGCTTTTCAAATTTGTTAAATAAATCTTTGATTTTGAAAATTGGCTCTGATCATTTATAACATCCTCAGGTGTGTGCCAAGCCCAGGGTGCCACCAAGGAAGTTCCCCTTTCCCAAGGCAGAACCACGCAAGGAATGTTTTAGACGCACAGGAAGTTCTAAAATAAACACAAATCCAGAGCCTGGGCTCTCTCACTGTTCCCGGCTCCTGCACAGTCCCTCTCTCAGTCCCTTGGCCCCCCGGAATCCCCTCTGGGGCTCAGAGAACAGCCGGCAATGGAAGCTTGCCCTGAAAAGGCACCATTGTGGTGCTCCCCAGCCAGGCCAGAAATGGAATTTTGTTCCTTTAGCCTGGGTGCAGAGACCCCCCGGGGCCTTTTCTGCACAGAGTTCCAGCCCCCAGCGTTTGCTGAAGGCGCTCTCTGCACATGTCACACTGCCAGGGCCCTGTCCTTGCTGTCACCTGCTGTGGCTGGGCCCAAAGAGAGCTCCTGCGCTTGCATTTCCAGCTGCCGTGCAATCAAAGCTGAGGGATCTGGAGCTGCCTGAATGCAAAAACTGAAATACGAGCTTCTCTCGAAGGGGAAATCTCCCCCTCCTGTGCTAACCCATGGCAATGCTGGCAAATGCACCAGCCACGGCCAGAATTCAGATTTCACTGCTAAACTTCCTTATATCCAGGGATAGTTCCCATGGGAATATTGTCAGGACAAGTCTGGCTGGCAGTGGTTTCACAAGGGTCACTTCCCATCTGTCCCCAAAACTCTAGGGAAGGCTTTGTGCTTTCCTTCCAATGGGAAAAAACCCCTGTCCTGCTTCTCCAGGTGCCCATGGCTGAGATTGGGATTCCACCTCCAAAAATTCCCTCTATCCAAAGCCTGCTCCCAGACAAAATCTGCCATTAATGACAAGTCTGGGTGACCTTGGCCTGGTGAGTCTCTCACCTGCCTTCCAAACCCTGGGGCTCTGTACTTTCCTTCCTACGGAAAAGAACTGTCCTTCTTGTCCAGGTGCCCATGGCCAGAATTGGGATTCCACCTCCAACATTGCCTCTTGTGAGAGACTGGAGGAGATTGTTGGCTGGAAACATTTCGTGTGAGGGGGAGGAAGGGGCAGAGCCAGCCTTACCCTGCCCTGAACCCCAGCACTTCTCAAAGCATTGACTTGACCCTGTAACCCAAGTCCCCCAGAGCCTCTATCCCAGCCCAGCAGTGTCTGCCAATCCCTGGCACACCAAAGGCAATGCTCCACACCCACCTCTGCAGCCCCCAGCCCAGCTCCTGAGTGACCAGATGACCCAAAGTCCCATCTGGGGGAGGGGCCCAGGAAGACCAAGGGGTATTTTAGGCTGACCACAAGGCAAGCACACACGTTGACCCTAGCTCCTCTTGGAATTTCTGTCTGAACACTGCTGGAATCCAGGAGCTGGTAGCAGTGTGTGTTCTTCTCTCTATCTCTCTATATTTTATTTGTCTTTCTCTCTTTCTGTGTCTTCCTCTTCTAATTCCCTCTTCTTGCAAATTTTGCTTAACTTAAAATTGAGCAGGCTTCCAGTTTGTGAAGCTGAATGGGCCAAGTTAACGCTTTGAGCAGTGTTTTTTTGTTGACTGAATGTCATAGTAAAGCTTTTGCTCAAGTTTCTCTGATTTTCTAAAGTTGCCAGTAAAGGCTGTTTTGTTGTTTTAAACTTCTGAGAATCTCTTGTTGGTACTTCTCCATTGTTTCCAACTCAGAGTACACAAGCAATTGTAATTCCTTTGCAATGTCTCTCGGAGAGAGTTGTTTGGGGGTTGGGGCTCAGGGCTTCTCTGTCCTGCTTGGCACAGCCCAGGCAGGGCTTTCACAGCCACATCCCACGCTCCGTTTCCCACCTGGACCCGCTGGTGCCTCTGAGTTCTGCTTGCCCAGCCCCAGGGACGCTCTCCTTGTCTGCCCATTCCCCCACGGTCTCTGGGCAGGGGTGGCCTCAGTGGGAGCTGTGACACCCTCCCTCAGACACTTGGAGGCTGCTGCTGGGTTGGACTTCTCCAGAGGCTTGTTCAGCCTTCAGCTCTTCAGTTCAGGAATTCAGTGGCCCAGGGCTCCATCAACATTCAGAACACGTTAACAGGCCAAGCCTCTGGGAATAATTTGATTTAAGTTTTCAAATTTTTCTGGTTAATTGGCCAGATTTTAGAACTGTCCTCCAAGTGAATGTATAATATTTTAAAGGACACTGAGAAAAGATTTTTATGGTCCTGTTTAGAGGTTTTATTCCCTATTAATACACTGATATGTGCAATCTCCAATTGGCATTGAATCCAAGTGAGACACAGACTTTAAAGAATTAAGGATTTTAGAGAGGTTAAGATTTTAGTTAGAGATAAGCTTTGTAGGAATTAATTAAAGTTTGCTAAAAATTAAAAGTTTGTGGTTAGTTAAGGGAAACCAGATTTGAATTAACTTTCCCAGGCCTCAATAACTGATTGCTTGTCAACTTTATGTTTTGCTTAGCTGGGTTTGTAATGAAGAACAGAGAACCTGATAAATAGATTTAGGAGCACAAGACGATTACAGAAACTCCCTATTCAGAAACCCATTGAAAGTCATGCACCTGGAGAAATGGGAGTCCTACCAGAGCTCATTTGTCACATTTGCATTGAAAAGGTAGAAAGTTCAGAGCAAGGACGACTCATCTTACTTTCTTATTTTAAGCCCCCCTCCCCCTGAAAAGGAGCACCGACCCATTTCAAAGGCCAAACTAGCATGCTTAATTGTTTTTTGGCTAGTTACCATACTAAGCGGAGACTGGGATTGGGGGGGGGGGGGGGGGCTCTGAGTACGCATTTGTGTTTTGGTTATTCAACATCTTTGTAAATAAAAGGACTCTGTGATTGTCTGTAAATTGCGGTGTGTATTTGGGAGCCACCCCGCATGCCGCCCGGTGCTGCAACAGACATACACTTTCTAACTTTAAACTGTTAGAAAGTTTTTGTCCCCCTCAGTTGGATATCAGTATTAGCTCGATATTCATATTTTTTTAATAAATCACAAGTACCTTCTAATTCACTTTGAATAGCTATGAAAATCAAGGCCCTTCCTGACTGACAATCAATCAGACTGTCCCTACCCCCACCCCACCATTTCCCCCATCCAAGCCCTGGGACTCAGAGCAGCCTTGTGCAAATCTGAGTTCCTTCCACCCCAGGCTGCACCTGCAGCTTTCAGCTCCTTGGCTCCAATTCCCACCTGCTTTCCTTGGAGGAGCTGCCTGAGACACAGAGGGATGTTCATTTCTTGTCAGCACACAAACCCAGGGGAAGGCACAGCTGCGTAAAATGCAAAAGTCATTTCTCTGCTGGGTATTAACATCCACTTTCCACAGCAGACACTCTCAGACCAATGGAAAAGACCTCCTGTGCCCAGCACAGATCCCAAGGTCTCCCCAAAGCCTCCCTGCCCCGATTCTGGCCAGATTTGTTTTTTGCACACGCTGAAGACAGGAGCTCCCTCCATGCCTAGAGGAAGGAAAAGAGAACAAGTGGATGAAGAGCTCTCCTGTGCAGAGCCAAGGTGCAAGTGCCACCGGAGTGGGAACCACAACTCACCAGGTTTGTGTCCTTTGGGGCTCCAGGACTGGTGAGACTCAGAGGCACAGAAAGGTTTCTTGCCAACAAACAGAAGTTGAACACCATACAGTTTAATAAGCATCCCAGCTCTTCCCTCAGCTCTCTGTGATGTCCCAGCAGCATCTGACATGTCCACCATCCCCAAGGGCTTTCCATGCAGGAAGAGTTTTTGACAAAGACATACGAAAAGGAAATTCTGTGATAGATTTAAACACACTTAAGATGTTGACTGATACGATACTTCTGTGAACTTCAGAGAGATTGGGTAACTCCCTGAAGATCAAAGCATGAAACCAGTCAGTTGAGAGGCACTTGAATGACCAGAGAGTGTCTGGAGGAGGAAATCAGGGAGACTCGGGAAGGACATAGATCCAGCTGGTCTAGTAAAGAAATGTCCTTAGTCATGGCAATTTAAACAGGAGAGCTAGAAACACCAGAAGGAATAGGTGAAGAAAATAATAAACGGAATCTTTTGGACACAACTAGAGAAGAGCAGTATTTCTTGTTATGCCATCAGTAGAAGAATATAGTAGATCCAGGAAATTTCTGGTGGGAAAACTTTGCCATTTCCTCAACTACTCAAACGACCCAGATAATAAAAATATGCTTGTATATTATGAAATGCACAAGTACGAAAACCTGTGCCCCTTTCCAGGCAGACATCAGCTGTGTGTGCATGAACAGGCGGTGCCACTTGTGCCCTGAGGTGCCGAGCTGGGATTGGCATCTCTCAGACAACAGCTGTAGCGGGAGCAGCGCACCTTGCAAGGTGCATGTCCCGGAGAGCCCCAGAGGGCTCCTGTCCCATAAACATCTGCTCTGCTCCAGGCTGAAACAGGGACCAGCATGGTGCCAGGATCATCAGAGAACAGGATGAGTGCTGGAATTCAATCCCCTGCCCATCCCGCAGCAGCCCTGCCTTTCCCTTCCCAAGCCCTGGTCTCCAGCACAGCCATGGAGGCTCTTTGGGCTCTGGACTTTTCCTGCAGCCACCAAGGGCAGCTGAGCTGTGCCTTTGGCACAGTCAGCCCTGCCCAGCGCAGGCGATGCCCAGCAATTCCTCGCGTGTGCCTGGCCTTGCTGTCAGCCCCGGCAGCAGCCGCGTGGCCCCTTTGTGCCGCCCTGGGCCAGCCACGGTGCCACAGCCCCCGCGCGGGACAGGAGCACTGCGGGGGGGAACGGCCCCTGTGCCGTGGTGCCCACAGCAGCCTTGGGGCTCTGTGCCCCATGGCCTCCCTGCTGGGCAGCCTCTGCCAGCTCCTGCACAGCCCGTGGCCCCTGTGGGCCCGCACAGACAGCCCTGCCCCAGGCTCTGCCGGGCTCTGGGCCAGCAGAGAGGCCGGGCAGGGCTGGCCATGGCCAGGAACAGGCCCTGAGCCCCACGGGAGGATGGAGCTGGGCCAGTGCCAAACTGCCCCGCAAACCTGGGCTGAGCAGCCGGGGCTGGCAATGCCTGGGGACAGAGGCTGGCATGGGTGACAAATGTCCTGGCCCCCTCCCTGCTCTGTCCGTGCCACCAAGGGCACAGAGCAGCCTCCTCTGTGGGGCACTTGCCTGTTTTCAATGCCTTCCACAGGCGCTGGCCCTGCCCCACAAGGGCTGGCCTGAGTCCTGCCCCTGCACGCTCACACAGGCTGAGATGGACACTGATGGTTTCTGGGTCAGGCTCTCTCAGCCCAGCCCAGCTCCCTGCAAGCTCTGCCAGCTGCCCTGAGCTCTCTGCAGCACCAGGGGTCTCTCCCCAGCACAGCCCAGCCACCTCTGGCCCCACAGCTCTGCTCAGGGCAGGCGGCTCTGGGCAGGGGCCCCACGGCCTCAGCCCCTCGCAAGGGCACAGCAGCAGCTGCAGCTCAGAGAGGACTCAGCCCCAGCCATGGGGAAGGTGCTGGGCCAAGGCAGAAGAGGCTTCCTGTGTGCCCTGCTCCCCTGTCCCTGAGGTCCTGAGAGCTCTGCAGCCCCTGCTGCCATCCCATCTGCCCAGGCCAGCACAACAGCGCCAGCCTTGGGGCCCTGCAGAGCTGCTCCTGCTCCAGGCCCAGGGCCCATCCCCAAGCTGGGGCAGCCAGAAAGCTGTGCCCATTTCTGTTCATTCCTGCTCTGATGAGGATGGATCTTCAGCCCCTTGCAGGCTGATGATGAATTTTCCTACTGCAGGGGCCTCTTCTTTCGTGAGCTCTTCAGTTCAGGAATTCAGTGAGAAAGGCTCATCAATATTTGTTCAAAACGCTCAAACAAGAAAAGCCCCTGGAAAAATTTTAAGCTTTCAATTCTTCTGTGGTCAATTATAGAGATTTCAGAAGTGTATTCAAAGTGAATATAATGTATAGAAAACAAGGCAGAGAGAACTGTTTTGACCTGTTTCATGATCCTGTTTGTAGACTGATATCAGCAATGGCCAAATGATATTGACCCCCAACACATTCTAATGCAGTCTGAATAGATATGAAAAATCAAGACCCTTCATGGCTCACAATCAATCCGACTTTGTCCCACCCCCTCCCCACCATTTCCCTCATCCAGCCCCTGGCACTCCTACGGATCAGGAATGGTGTGGCCAGCAGGACCAGGGCAGTGGTTCTTCCCCTGTGCTCGGCACTGGTTGGGCAGCACCTCGAGTGCTGCGCCCAGTTCTGGGCCCCCCAATTTAGGAAGGACATGGAGGGGCTGGAGCGTGTCCAGAGAAGGGCAACAAGGGTGCTGAGGGTTCTGGAGCACAAGTCCTGTGAGGAGTAGCTGAGGGATCTGGGGCTGTTCATCCTGGAGAAGACGAGGCTCAGGGGAGACAAGGTGGTGTCAGGGCACAGGTTGGACTTGATGATGTCCAAGGTCTTTTCCAACCTTGCTGATTCCGTGATTCTCTGAAACCAGCCTTGCAGCAGTTGCAGGATGAGGCCTGGGCCTCCTCTCCAGAAGGTGCAGCAGCCCAGGTCCCTCAGCTTCTCCTCACAGCCCCAAAGCCCATCCTGTCAGTCCTGCAGAGCCTCTGCAGCTCCTCCTCATGGCCCAGAACAGGGAGCCCCACAGCCAGACACACCAGCCCACACGTGCCCCCCTGGCCTGTGGTGCCTCTGGCAAGGGAGCAGCACAAGGCACTGCAGGAGCCTGCAGACAATTCCTGAAGCACTTGGAGGATGATCCTGCACCCCAAGGGATGTTCCCATGATGCCAACTCAGGAAGTGAAATGGGGAGTGGGCCCAGAGAGGAAAGGGCAACCAGGGATGGGCTGTTTGCTGGGGAGAGAGCAGGGATGGGCAATAGGGAGAAATTTGTACCAGGAAAAGAAAGCCAGGGTGAACCAAAGGAAATGCTCAGGGCAATTTGGGGATGGCTGCCAGGCAGCGCTTGGCTCTGAGCAACAACATCTGCAGTGGCACAGGAAACTCCCAGCTGATGGGAACAAACTTTCTGGCTGACTTCAGAGGCCACGACAGAACTGAGTGGTTTCCCTCCTGTCCCCCAGCCCTTCCTGGCCCCAGGGGCTGATGGCATTTGTGCTCCCTCAGGTTCATCTCCCCACACCAACACCATGGGGGTGCTCAGGCCTGCTCTGGGCACTGCAAACAGGGGCTCCTGAGCCAGAGCTGCCGTGTCTGTGCCTGCAAGGATGCGGCCCCCGTGTGAGCTGGGAGAGAGGCCAGGGCTGCAGAGGGGGGATGTTGTTGGCAGGTGCATGAGGACGCTCTGGGACGCTGCCCGGGGGTGTCCAGCACAGTGGGGATGGATCAGCCCCGGCTCTGCTGCTCCTTCCCGTCTCCCCCAGGGACCCTGCAGAGCCCCAGCCGGGCTGTTTGCCCCCAGCCTGCCCACGGCCACCCTGGGGCTGCTCACGGGGCTTTTCCGTGCACAGCATTGGGCCTGGGCGTGTTCTGGAGAGAGCCTGGGCAAGGAGCCTGGAGCAGCGAGGCCCTGCCCTGAGGCGTCAGCGCTGCCCCAGCGGAGCCCATGGCCTGTCCCTGCTGCAGCCCCGGCACTGCCAGCCCCAGCCCTGTGCCCGGCGCCGAGAGCACTCCGGCCCTACAGCAACACCAGGGCCAGGAGGGCAGCGGGGCAGGGCCACGGGAGCAGCGCTGCCAACACCAAGGGCTGCTGCTCCTGGGCACAGCTGCTGTTCCAGCACTGATCTGCCCCCAGCTCTCATCCAGAGAAGAGAACCAAAGGGGGATCTCTGCAGAAAACTTGCCTGCCAGATCCTTGGGTTCCTTTAAAGCCACCAGGAGTGCAGCCCCTCATTGACACAGTCTGTGGCCACAGGGAAGGTGGAGACAAACAAAATGAGAAATGGCACAAACAGTGACACTGCTTTGTGGACAATATTACAAAAGTAAAACAAAGGAAAAGAACCTCCAAAGTAAAGCAACAAGAGCTATCAAAAATGACTTTTATGACAAGTGATTTTGAGAAACTGGCCAGCAGTTTAATGTTTGTGAAACCATCCAGCCATCAGTCTTCCACACTGCAGCCTCGAGCTCCTGCTTCCTCAGGCTGCAGATGAGGGGGTTCACGGCTGGAGGCACCAGCGAGAACAGAACTGACAGGGCCAGATCCGGGGATGGGGAGGAGATGGAGGGGGGCTTCAGGTGAGCAAACATGGCAGTGCTGAGGAACAGGGAGACCACGGCCAGGTGATGGCGGCAGGTGGAGAAGGCTTTGTGCCGTCCCTGCTCAGAGGGGATCCTCAGCACAGCCCTGATGATCTGCACATAGGAGAAAGGACACAAACCTGGTGAGTTGTGGTTCCCACTCCGGTGGCACTTGCACCTTGGCTCTGCACAGGAGAGCTCTTCATCCACTTGTTCTCTTTTCCTTCCTCTAGGCATGGAGGGAGCTCCTGTCTTCAGCGTGTGCAAAAAACAAATCTGGCCAGAATCGGGGCAGGGAGGCTTTGGGGAGACCTTGGGATCTGTGCTGGGCACAGGAGGTCTTTTCCATTGGTCTGAGAGTGTCTGCTGTGGAAAGTGGATGTTAATACCCAGCAGAGAAATGACTTTTGCATTTTACGCAGCTGTGCCTTCCCCTGGGTTTGTGTGCTGACAAGAAATGAACATCCCTCTGTGTCTCAGGCAGCTCCTCCAAGGAAAGCAGGTGGGAATTGGAGCCAAGGAGCTGAAAGCTGCAGGTGCAGCCTGGGGTGGAAGGAGCTCAGATTTGCACAAGGCTGCTCTGAGTCCCAGGGCTTGGATGGGGGAAATGGTGGGGTGGGGGTAGGGACAGAGTCTGATTGATTGTCAGTCAGGAAGGGCCTTGATTTTCATAGCTATTCAAAGTGAATTAGAAGGTACTTGTGATTTATTAAAAAAATATGAATATCGAGCTAATACTGATATCCAACTGAGGGGGACAAAAACTTTCTAACAGTTTAAAGTTAGAAAGTGTATGTCTGTTGCAGCACCGGGCGGCATGCGGGGTGGCTCCCAAATACACACCGCAATTTACAGACAATCACAGAGTCCTTTTATTTACAAAGATGTTGAATACCCAAAACACAAATGCGTACTCAGAGCCCCCCCCCCCCATCCCATCCCATTCTCCGCTTAGTATGGTAACTAGCCAAAAAACAATTAAGCATGCTAGTTTGGCCTTTGAAATGGGTCGGTGCTCCTTTTCAAGGGATGGGGGGCTCAAAATAAGAAAGTAAGATGAGTCGTCCTTGCTCTGAACTTTCTACCTTTTCAATGCAAATGTGACAAATGAGCTCTGGTAGGACTCCCATTTCTCCAGGTGCATGACTTTCAATGGGTTTCTGAATAGGGAGTTTCTGTAATCATCTTGTGCTCCTAAATCAGGTTCTCTGTTCTTCATTACAAACCCAGCTAAGCAAAACATAAAGTTGACAAGCAATCAGTTATTGAGGCCTGGGAAAGTTAATTCAAATCTGGTTTCCCTTAACTAACCACAAACTTTTAATTTTTAGCAAACTTTAATTAATTCCTACAAAGCTTATCTCTAACTAAAATCTTAACCTCTCTAAAATCCTTAATTCTTTAAAGTCAATGTCTCACTTGGATTCAATGCCAATTGGAGATTGCACATATCAGTGTATTAATAGGGAATAAAACCTCTAAACAGGACCATAAAAATCTTTTCTCAGTGTCCTTTAAAATATTATACATTCACTTGGAGGACAGTTCTAAAATCTGTCCAATTAACCAGAAAAATTTGAAAACTTAAATCAAATGATTCCCAGAGGCTTGGCCTGTTAACGTGTTCTGAATGTTGATGGAGCCCTGGGCCACTGAATTCCTGAACTGAAGAGCTGAAGGCTGAACAAGCCTCTGGAGAAGTCCAACCCAGCAGCAGCCTCCAAGTGTCTGAGGGAGGGTGTCACAGCTCCCACTGAGGCCACCCCTGCCCAGAGACCCTGGGGGAATGGGCAGACAAGGAGAGCGTCCCTGGGGCTGGGCAAGCAGAACTCAGAGGCACCAGCGGGTCCAGGTGGGAAACGGAGTGTGGGATGTGGCTGTGAAAGCCCTGCCTGGGCTGTGCCAAGCAGGACAGAGAAGCCCTGAGCCCCAACCCCCAAACAACTCTCTCCGTGAGACATTGCAAAGGAATTACAATTGTTTGTGTACTCTGAGTTGGAAACAATGGAGAAGTACCGACAAGAGATTCTCAGAAGCTTAAAACAACAAAACAGCCTTTACTGGCAACTTTAGAAAATCAGAGAAACTTGAGCAAAAGCTTTACTATGACATTCAGTCAACAAAAAAACACTGCTCAAAGCGTTAACTTGGCCCATTCAACTTCACAAACTGGAAGCCTGCTCAATTTTAAGTTAAGCAAAATTTGCAAGAAGAGGGAATTAGAAGAGGAAGACACAGAAAGAGAGAAAGACAAATAAAATATAGAGAGATAGAGAGAAGAACACACCCTGCTACCAGCTCCTGGATTCCAGCAGTGTTCAGACAGAAATTCCAAGAGGAGCTAGGGTCAACGTGTGTGCTTGCCTTGTGGTCAGCCTAAAATACCCCTTGGTCTTCCTGGGCCCCTCCCCCAGATGGGACTTTGGGTCATCTGGTCACTCAGGAGCTGGGCTGGGGGCTGCAGAGGTGGGTGTGGAGCATTGCCTTTGGTGTGCCAGGGATTGGCAGACACTGCTGGGCTGGGATAGAGGCTCTGGGGGATTTGGGTTACAGGGTCAATGCTTTGAGAAGTGCTGGGGTTCAGGGCAGGGTAAGGCTGGCTCTGCCCCTTCCTCCCCCTCACACAAAATGTTTACAGCCAACAATCTCCTCCAGTCTCTCACAAGAGGCAATGTTGGAGGTGGAATCCCAATTCTGGCCGTGGGCACCTGGACAAGGACAGTTCTTTTCCGTAGGAAGGAAAATACAGAGCCCCAGGGTTTGGAAGGCAGGTGAGAGACTCACCAGGCCAAGGTCACCCAGACTTGTCATTAATGGCAGATTTTGTCTGGGAGCAGGCTTTGGATAGAGGGAATTTTTGGAGGTGGAATCCCAATCTCAGCCATGGGCACCTGGAGAAGCAGGACAGGGTTTTTTTTTCCCATTGGAAGGAAAGCACAAAGCCTTCCCTAGAGTTTTGGGGACAGATGGGAAGTGACCTTTGTGAAACCACTGCCAGCCAGACTTGTCCTGACAATATTCCCATGGGAACTATCCCTGGATATAAGGAAGTTTAGCAGTGAAATCTGAATTCTGGCCGTGGCTGGTGCATTTGCCAGCATTGCCATGGGTTAGCACAGGAGGGGGAGATTTCCCCTTCGAGAGAAGCTCGTATTTCAGTTTTTGCATTCAGGCAGCTCCAGATCCCTCAGCTTTGGTTGCACGGCAGCTGGAAATGCAAGCGCAGGAGCTCTCTTTGGGCCCAGCCACAGCAGGTGACAGCAAGGACAGGGCCCTGGCAGTGTGACATGTGCAGAGAGCGCCTTCAGCAAACGCTGGGGGCTGGAACTCTGTGCAGAAAAGGCCCCGGGGGTCTCTGCACCCAGGCTAAAGGAACAAAGTTCCATTTCTGGCCTGGCTGGGGAGCACCACAATGGTGCCTTTTCAGGGCAAGCTTCCATTGCCGGCTGTTCTCTGAGCCCCAGAGGGGATTCCGGGGGGCCAAGGGGCTGAGGGAGGGACTGTGCAGGAGCCGGGAACAGTGAGAGAGCCCAGGCTCTGGATTTGTGTTTATTTTAGAACTTCCTGTGTGTCTAAAACATTCCTTGCATGGTTCTGCCTTGGGAAAGGGGAACTTCCTTGGTGGCACCCTGGGCTTGGCACACACCTGAGGATGTTATAAATGATCAGAGCCAATTTTCAAAATCAAAGATTTATTTAACAAATTTGAAAAGCAATTTCGGGAAACGCCACGATAAATCAGGACAACATCGATCGAATGTTGGGTGGACAACCCGGGAGCAGCAAAGGGTGCTTCTCCGGAGTACTGCCCACAAATTCGGGGTCTCAGGGGAGGTGTTTTAGACCATTTTTCTACCCTGAGGCGAAAACAAGACGGTAACAAAGAACCCGAAGAACATGACATCATGTACATAACATAATCATTGAAATGTCTGGTGTCCGCAAGGGATATCTGAAAGAGTTTCCTGAGAAATTGAGAAGACGTCTGAATGAAAAGTCTCCGAATCTTCTGTCAGAAGGTTTCTGCCCAGATTGGTATCGGATCTCCTGATGAGCTGTGAAGATGTGGTCAGCCCATGCTTAATGGGCCGTTTCCCGGTTACCTCTCTGGCAGATGTCGAGGTAACACCTTTGGACTGTGAAAAGACTGTGGTATGCGAAGAGATGCCCTGGAACTCTTTCCAGGAATTCAGGGGTTTTTTACATTCCACTGCAAAGTTTTAATACACACAGTTTTAATCCACGAATTTAATACTATGTATCCATTACAAGGAGATTGTCTGTTTTCCATGGGGAAGCTCAGGGGTTTTAGATTGCTAAAATAAAAGAAAGGAAACCCCTCGTTGCCTGAGTGCACCCAGTTCTCCGAGCAAAGCAGGTCCCACGTGAGCGAGGAGAGGCAGGATGGAGTTGGGGAATGTGGAGCAAGGTTGTCCACTGGGTCAGAGCTCAAGGCACAGCTTCTCTGAGCAGGCCAGACCTGCCTGCTTAGGAGAGTCCCTGGGTCAATATGAGTCACTGAATGCTGCAATCACCTCTGCTCTCAAGAGAAAAATACACCCTTGAAAACAGGAATGTGCGTTTATTAGAAGCCCTTTGAAATATTTCTCCGTAACTCTAGGAAAAAAGATCTCCCAATGAATTGCAACAGACCACGGGGAAATCAAGGGAGAGCTGAGAGATGGATTTCAAAGGAGGTAAGGATTTGAGAAAAGTTAATGTTTTAGCTAAAGATAAGCTTTGCCAGAATTAGTTAAAGTAGGTAGATACATAAGCTGTGCTGGAAAGAATTAGAAGTTAATGGTTAGATGAAAGGATTCCGATCAAGGATAACGGTCCTGGATCTAAATAACTAATTGCTTGTCATTTTTGTGTTTGTTTAGCTGTGTTTATAATGAGAAACAGAAGAAACTGATAAATAGATTTAGGAACCCAGACGATTGTAAATCCTCGAGCATCCTAAAACCCATTCAACAGTCATGGTGAAAGGAAACAGGAGTTTGACCAGTTATCATTTATCTTGATATCCATTGTGAAGGTTGAAAGTTTACAATGAGGAAGACTCCACTTGCTTCCTTTTTTTATGCCCCCTCCCCATATAAAGGACCACTGACCCAATTCAAAGAACAAACTACACATGCTTAATAGCTTTTTAGCTAATTATAATATGAAGCAGAGAATGGGAGGTTTTAGTGCTATAAATATGTATTAGTATTTTGGATATTAAATAAATATATATTAGTATTAGTATGATATGTATTAGCATTAGTGCTATAAATATGTATTAGTATTTGAATTTGTAACTTGGCAGTGCATTTTAGGGAGTGATCGCACACAACTGCCTGGCGTTGCATTGAGCATACACTTTCTAACTCTAAACTGTTAGAGAGTCTTCTGTCTGTCACAGTTGGGTATCGATAGTAGATCAATATCCATATTTTAGTAAGTCAGCAGTGGCACAGGAAACTCCCAGCTGATGGGAACAAACTTTCTGGCTGACTTCAGAGGCCACGACAGAACTGAGTGGTTTCCCTCCTGCCCCCAGCCCTTCCTGGCCCCAGGGGCTGATGGCATTTGTGCTCCCTCAGGTTCATCTCCCCACACCAACACCATGGGGGTGCTCAGGCCTGCTCTGGGCACTGCAAACAGGGGCTCCTGAGCCAGAGCTGCCGTGTCTGTGCCTGCAAGGATGCGGCCCCCGTGTGAGCTGGGAGAGAGGCCAGGGCTGCAGAGGGGGGATGTTGTTGGCAGGGGCATGAGGACGCTCTGGGACGCTGCCCGGGGGTGTCCAGCACAGTGGGGATGGATCAGCCCCGGCTCTGCTGCTCCTTCCCGTCTCCCCCAGGGACCCTGCAGAGCCCCAGCCGTGCTGTTTGCCCCCAGCCTGCCCACGGCCACCCTGGGGCTGCTCACGGGGCTTTTCCGTGCACAGCATTGGGCCTGGGCGTGTTCTGGAGAGAGCCTGGGCAAGGAGCCTGGAGCAGCGAGGCCCTGCCCTGAGGCGTCAGCGCTGCCCCAGCGGAGCCCATGGCCTGTCCCTGCTGCAGCCCCGGCACTGCCAGCCCCAGCCCTGTGCCCGGCGCCGAGAGCACTCCGGCCCTACAGCAACACCAGGGCCAGGAGGGCAGCGGGGCAGGGCCACGGGAGCAGCGCTGCCAACACCAAGGGCTGCTGCTCCTGGGCACAGCTGCTGTGCCAGCACTGATCTGCCCCCAGCTCTCATCCAGAGAAGAGACCAAAGGGGGATCTCTGCAGAAAACTTGCCTGCCAGATCCTTGGGTTCCTTTAAAGCCACCAGGAGTGCAGCCCCTCATTGACACAGTCTGTGGCCACAGGGAAGGTGGAGAGAAACAAAATGAGAAATGGCACAAACAGTGACACTGCTTTGTGGACAATATTATAAAAGTAAAACAAAGGAAAAGAACCTCCAAAGTAAAGCAACAAGAGGTATCAAAAATGACTTTTATGACAAGTGATTTTGAGAAACTGGCCAGCAGTTTAATGTTTGTGAAACCATCCAGCCATCAGTCTTCCACACTGCAGCCTCGAGCTCCTGCTTCCTCAGGCTGTAGATGAGGGGGTGCACGGCTGGAGGCACCAGCGAGAACAGAACTGACAGGGCCAGATCCGGGGATGGGGAGGAGATTGGGGGGGGCTTCAGGTGAGCAAACATGACAGTGCTGAGGAACAGGGAGACCACAGCCAGGTGATGGCGGCAGGTGGAAAAGACTTTGTGACGTCATCCCTGCTCAGACGGGATCCTCAGCACGGCCCTGAAGATCTGCACAGAGGAGAAAACCATGAAAACAAAACAACCAAATACCAAAGAGGCACTAACAGCCAAAAGTTCTTTTCTTACCTGGCGGGTTGGAGGCTGGGGGCTGCTGCTCCCTGGGGAGCTGCTGGAAGCTGCAGGGCTGGATCCTGAGCACCTCCCGGTCGAGCGGGGGCAGCTGCCCCCCGTAGAGCTCCAGGAAGCGGCTGGGGGCCCCCTCCTGTCCGTGCAGCCACAGCCGCTCCCCGTGGAAGCCGAGGAAGTGGCAGGGCGGGATCCGCAGCACCTCCCGCGGGGCGGGCAGTGGCCGCTGCCCATAGAGCTCCTGGAAGCGGCTCGGCCCCTCCCGCCGGGCCGGTCCCGGCCGCTCCCTGTGCAGCAGGTGGAAGCCGCAGGGCGGGCGCCAGGCGAGCGGCGGCCGTTCCCTGGGCGGCTGCTGGAAGCGGCCGGGCCGGGGACAGCGCAGCTCCCGGCCATCCGGCAGCACCCGCTCCCTGTGCAGCAGAAGGAAGCCGCGGGGCGGGCGCCCGGGCGGCAGCGGCGGCCGCTCCCTGGGCAGCGGCTTGAAGCCGCAGGGCGGGCGCCTGCGCCCCTCCCGCCCCGCCGCCGGCCGCTGCCTGTTGGCCGCGCTCCGGCGCCTGATGCGGAGCAGGAGGTCGGGGCGGTCGCGGCGAAACCAGGGGTTCCTGTAGTGGAGCCAGGCGCCGGCATCGCCCGGCGCGGCTGCGCCAACCCAGCCCGGCCCCTTGCGGAAGCCGTAGCGGTTCAGCTGGCGCAGGAAGCTGCGAAACTGCGTGGCCCGGAAGGTGTGCGGGGCCGGCCCCTGGGAGCCGCCCGGGCCGAGCAGCTCCCGCTCCAAGAGGGAGCGGTCGATGAGCAGCCCCCGCGCCTGGCTGTCCCAGCGCACGGAGCGGACGCGGGGGCTGTTTGCCAGGCGCCACAGCTTGGCGGGGAAGGTGCCGGCGCTGAGCCCGGCGGGCAGCGGCAGCTCCGCCATGGCGTCCATCGCCGACTGTGGCCACAACGACCGGAGACCAACGGCCGCGGCTCGGTTCGGCTCGGCTCGGTTCGGCTCGGCTCGGCTCGGCTCGGCTCGGCTCGGCTCGGCTCGGTTCGGCTCGGTTCGGCTCGGTTCGGGTCGGCACGGGAAGCCCCTGGGCAGGGTGGGCTCTGGGAGCTGTGGTGGACTCTGTCCCCATGCTGCATCCTGTGCCTGGGTCACCGTCGGTGACGGAGGAAAAGGCCATTGCTTTGTCTTGGCTGGGGAAAGGATGAAAAGGGGACATTAGAAAGCATTCTTTTGGTCACCTTTTCAGCAGACTAACTGTTTTTTTCTCGCCATCTCTGCCTGTTTTTTGCCGAGTTGGAACATTTCTCATGATTCGCTGTCAGCAACAGCAGCAGGAAGGGGCAGTGATTTTGTCAGCATTGTCATCAAAACGCTAGTGCTGCCCCATGGATGGATGTTGCTTTATGCAAGGGATGAAAGGCCTTCACTTGTAGGGAGCTCACGCCGGTGTCTTCCCAAATGGCGTTGCCATTTTCTTTCCTCAGGAATCGCTTCTTCTGTTTTTCCCCCCATCTGGGGAGATTTCCAATGCAAATGCCTCCTGCAGCCAGCTCTTGCCAATGCAGACTGACCAAGGAGATCTTGCAGTGGACAGAGACTCCCTAGAGCTGGTGTGGAGAGGTGAAGGGGGAAGGTTTGTCCTTTAGTCTTGAAGTCTTGTTGGGGAGCTGATTGTGCTTGGGGGGACTGACAAAAATGATGTGTCCTGAAAAACCACAGAGACTTTGGGGTTGTCATGTTGGGGCAGAAATTTCTGTCTGAGAACTTTTTGAAAAGTTTCAATTAACCTTTTTTTTTTTTTTTTTTTTTCTTTTTTTCTTTTTCCCTGCAGAGATCCTTTTCCATACCTTTTGGGGAACTTCCCTCTGCTGGTCACCCAGGTCAGGCCATTTCCCAAGGTTCCTTCCCAAAGTGAGGAGTAGCCCGTGGCCTCCACTCTCCACTGGAACCAAAGGAAGCACAGAGCTTGCTGTTGTGGGAGAAGAGCTTCTCTTTCCTTTCCCTTTGGAGCAGGTTGGTATGTGCTCATTTGATAAAGGGAGGTTTAAACTCTGGAGGTGTTGCATTTCAAACTGCTCCAGCCTCGAGCTCTAGTGTGGGTATCCTTGGACAAAAGACCTCCCTGCGTGAGCTCCCAGTGGGCTGGTTCAGTAAGGAAGTTGATATTTCAGGCTTGTGACTGCTGAAAGCAGTTGGTGTCTGGAGGTGTCCGGAGCTGAGAGCGACTACTTTTCTCGCCTGGCTGCAGAAAAGGTAGTTGGAAAGTGGGGATTGCACTTGCAGAGATGGCAATCAGGGGTGTTTTCCAAGAAATGGGCTGGCAGAGAGGCAGGTCTTGTGCTCAACTGGCTGTGTGTTTGTTTTGGTGGTGGGGAGATGTTGTAATGAATCAGCCGAGACTCCATATCCTTCATGCAGATAAAGCCAATTCTTTATTCACATCGCTTCTTTTGTCCAGTTTTCAGGGACCTCATGCACCACACCCGTTGGCGGGTAGTTTCCTTACTGCCTCATTTATTGGTCAGAAGGTCATTTGTGTGTATATGCTAAGTTTCAGGTTGTTTCCATTTTTCCTTGGTGGGTTCTGATGGAACAGAGCTAATATTTATGCAGATGCACTTGTTTTTCTCCCTAAGAATAGGCTGTTGTGTGAACAAACTTCTCTTTCTCTAAACAGTTTTCAACTGGGAGCTTGCAGGCTATTGCTAGCTGCTTAGCTAAAATAGCATGGCCTCATCCATATTCCATAAGACCTTTCTTTAATAACATTTTTTACCTGTCTGCAACAGGGAGAGTCACAGACAGACACAGACACCAGCTGAAGCAACAGTGTCATTTACTATCATGCAGGAGTGCAAAGACAAATCAGAAAAGAAGAAGGTAAGCAATGCACCTTATCACTGGTACAAAATGTTGCGTCTAGTGGTTAAGAAAGATACATCAGCAGACACCCTTTTTACTTTATCCTTCATCCAGATCCACTCATCAGGTGGGGAAAGCTGTCCCAGCAAAGCTCGGGAAAGTCACTGCGAGGAACTAGGAAATCCTACACTGCCTCCCCCTTTCTTGGCCACCAGGCTTCTGACTGCACTGTGAGAGTAGCCCAGCTTTGACAGTGCTGAACGAGCAATCTGACAGACCTTCTGGGGCAGGAGATCTGATTTCCTTCTCCTCTTGGTTTTCTCCCTGAGCCTGTCCAGGGCTCAAGGAGGAAGCAAGGCCAGATGTGGCCTTGTCTGGTTTCTTCATGCTGAAAGGTAAAGACGTGTTTCACCAATGAATGAATGCATAGATCCTAATGATAGTAACGCTTGGTTAAGGAGCAGATCCATTGAAAGTTTGGTTGGAAGGGTCATCCAGAGGGCAGATTTAGCTCAGGGCCTGTTGTTCAGGCCTTAGTCCTTCAGTATTTTGTGGTGCAAATCAATGCCCTGGAAAGCTGGAAACAAATGAGTCCCTCTTGAGCACGTTTCAGAGCGGGAGCAGGATTAGCCCTGCAAGGCCGGGCTAGGGCCAAGAGCAGAGGGCCAGCAGGCTGCATTTGCCCAGAGGCAGCCGTCCAGACCAAGAAGGCCACTGGTGCCCAGGGCCGGAGGTGCCCGAGGCTGCCTCCCCGCTGTGCAGCTCTGCAGAGCCCGTGGAGCGCAGGGTCCCGGGCAGCCAGGGCGGCCTGGCTGCCTTGGAGCACGAGGGGTGTCCCAGAATGCTGCGGTCCTTGGCTTTTTAACTGTTGCTCAGAGTCTTGTCATTAGTCCACACTGTCTGACATGTTTTCCTTTCCTCTGGCATATTGAAGAGAGCTTTTTGAGAAAAGTGGCTGATGTATCTTCTGCTGGTGCTGGTGCTTTTGTCTGCAGGTCAGGGCAGGTGGTTTGAACCAAGGACGGAGTCCGCAGTTAACACTGCAGTTTTGCCAAGCCAAGAAAACCATTCACAACTGGGTGACCGATGCTGAGCAGCTTTGCTAGGTTTTGGAAAGTTATCACCTTAAAAAACCCAACAAATGTTCCTCCATGAGGGTACCAGCAGTGTACCAAAGATCCCAACATTTTCCACCTCTTTTCTGTGTCTTTGGTGTTTCCAAGTTCCCCATTCCCCAGCAGGAATGAAAGCATGTATGATAATGTGAGTGATTTGAGAGCTCTGTGTTGTGCCCTGCCACATCAGCGTTGATGACAGGCTGGACATGGACAGGTGTGTCGAGATCAATTCATCCCAGTTCTGTGCCAACAGCAGCCCCAAGATGCCGAGAAGAACAAGGACGGTGGGTGGGTGTGCACGCACAGCCCTGTGGGCTGACTGCTGTGTGGGCAGAAGGTTCTCAACAGCAGTACATCTTCACTCCCCCAAGTGGGAAGAATATATCAAATCTATATGAAATGAAAATATTTATGAAATTGCACTCAATGGTACGTATTTATATGTATCATACATGTAATTTATAACATATAATGCTGCATATTATATATTTTTGTATGCTATAATCAACAGAATATACCAAATATAGAGTTGATCTTTTCCTAAGCTATTGCCTGTGGGTCCTAGAGGCCATCTCCTAGTGTTCCTACATTTGTGCCTTCTGGTACTCGTTCTTATAGCAGCAACTCCCCTGGGAGTTCCTCCAGGGAACTTCACAGCAAGGGCTTCCATCACTGTCGTGGCTGTGGGAACTTGTTGCTTGCCAGTTCTCCCCCAGAATCCTTGTGGATTCTGGAGCATGTCAGCACAGGTGTCCATGGCCCTTCCTTCATCCCCAGCCTGCAGCACTCACAGCCCCTGCGGCCTCCCCCTTGCTGCAGCTCATTTGCAAAGTGCTGCCAAAGGCAGCGGAGCTGGCTCAGGATCCCTGTTGGCTCCTGGGCTCCAGGACGACCTTCAGAGGGACACTTGGAGCGCTTCCTGAAGAGCTGCCCGTGGCATGGCGAGTGGATTTGTCCTCCCAGGGTTCCTCTGGTTGGAGCTGGATGCTCCATGGAATCCCGGAGTTTTCTCAGCAGCCTTTGCAGCCAGTTCTCAGCCAAGGTGTGGCTCTGCTGCCATCCCAAATCTGCACCTGCCTTGGCCCGCCTGAGTGCAAGTGGGGCATGTGCTGGGCATGGATGGAGATTTCCATGGCCAAAATCCTCCAGTATATAAAACTGCTCATTGCTCTGGACAGCACAAATCACAAAACACCCATCGCAGTTGACAATTGTAATTTCTTGCAGATTCCTACAGCTGCGCTGCTGATCAACAAATACACTAGAACTGATTTCACATGGAAAATGTCATTTATTACAAATTGCTACACCTGCGCTGACAATACAGAACTATGTTGATGTCAATTTGAGTCTTAAAAAAGGAATTAATTAGATTTTTACAACAATGCTATGTAAAAATATACATATATCCACTTCAGTTAAGAAAACTTAATTTATTGTCAACATCTACAACCACTCACTAGACATAAAGATCAATTAGGTGTTTAGCAACTTAATTTATTACATATTACTGCAAGCCTAAAGCCCATCTAGGAATACAAAAATATCAGTATTTCTATCTAAACAGTCGTCTACAAAGATCTCAATCGATACAATGACACAACTATACATCTCCAAACATGTTTAAATAGAAAGATACACCCAGATACAGCCACCTCAAAAAACAGAAATCAATACACAGATGTAAATAGAAAACTAGATATATTTACATCTAGGAATACCAATATACCTATTTAAAGAGCCATATAACTCCAACTGCATAAACAGAAATACCTACACAACTGTATTCATAGGAAATAGAATTAAAACACACATAGAACAGCATACTTACATATACATATACTTACATCCATATATACATATGTTATTACAAAGATGTATGCATATATACAGACACATATATAGGTAGAATACATTTATAAATATACCAAGATATATACAGATATATTCCTATACAATAAGCAACCCGCATATCTAAATATCCATGTAATTATTCCTCTCTATGCTACAGTCCATATATCTTTAAACAGAAATCTAAGCAGAGGGATTCCCGCCGCCCCATCTTCAAAGCCTTTCACTCTGTTCTTGCTTCCTCCCCTGCAGAGCAGCACCCCTGGACAAGGACAGCAGATGGCACTGGCTCAGGGGACAGTGCCTGGGGCCACCGGCAGCTCCCAGCGCTCCAGGGACAGCCGGGGCTGGAACTGCTGCTCCGCCCGGCCCGGCCGCCAGCTGGGACCCAGCACAGCAACAGGGGACACAGGGGGCACAGGGGGAGAAACAAGAGCTGAAACAGGCAGCTGAGGGAGGGAAAGAGGTAAAAATGCAGCCTAGGCCTACACAAACATCAGTCTCTCCATCTGTATCAACTCACAGATCAAGGCAGAGCGTTTGCTTTGTGATGTCAGGGCACGGTTGCCACGTGGTCATGGTGACATCGCAAGGTTGCCTTGGTGCACGGAAGGCCTCAGGGGTGTCAGAGCAGCTCTTGAGCTTGCTCAGTGCAGGAGCGTCCTGCACCTTGAGGCGTCTGTCAGTGGGCACGTGCACACTGACAGGAGACTTGCTTTTTGATAGTGTTGGAGAACAGTTGGCAAACTTGCACAGTAGTCGCCACAATGATTGGGCAACTGGCTGCTGTAGTTTGCTCCGTTTATGGAGTTGGATATTCCACCTATTTCCTGACTCACCTGGCACGTAAGTAGAGGTTTTCCCTGGGTGTCACCTAACCTGCCTTTTGTATGTCTTCCTGCTCTTTCTTGGGGACTGAGTTAATTTGGAAACAGAAAGACCTTTTGGATGCCACTTGGGTAAAGGTGCTGTCAACACGTTCAGCTCAAAAGGGGCTGTGTGTAGCCAGGGCTGTGCGGGCAGCATTTGCAAGGGAACCTGCAGGGGTTGCGTTCCCTCCGTGGGAGAGTCTGTGTCAGCAGAGTCTGTCATTTCCTCTATTTGCTGGGTCAAGCAGGACAACTTTGAAAATGTAGACTGGGAGGCCTTCTTGGAAAATCTTCTAAAAATGCTGTGGTTGTCTCCAGTTTTCTCAAAGCATCTGCTTCATTTTCCCTTGCCCACTGCAGGTCACCTGAGCCGGGTATTCAGAGGTGCTGATCCTGAGGTGAGTAAGAAAGGCACATTTGATTTTCCTGGCGTTTAAGAATTGTGCAGCAAGCTGTGAGCTTGGCCTGTGGCAGTAGAGTGTAGAGGGCCAGCTGAGTAGGCTGCAAGAAAATCCATTTCCATGTCTACAGCAGCAAGAGCAAAGGCATCACTGCCTATTTCCTAATTTTCCATTCCAGAGCTTTAAAAGAACTAAAAGCCCAGTTTTGCTGAGAGAACGTTGCTTCCTGATAGTAGCCAGGGGGGATTGTCTAATTCAGAGCAATTTGCAGTGCCCAGTTGAATCAGCCCATTAGAATTTAGTCTGAGGGACTTAGAATCCCCTTGCTCTCCAAGTTGATGATTTGTGCTTAGTAGAGCTGGTTCTAGAGCTGAAGAGAAAGAAGGTTCTAAATGAGCCTGTGTCTCACGCTCCTGTCTGTCCACAGATCACTGAAGGAAGAACAGACTCCCCTCCGGTTTCCTCTGCTCCTGGACAAGAAGCCGAAGAGGAGCCAAATGACCACAAGGCTCCAGCTGTGGTCACACCACAGCCGGAACTTTCTCAGCCAGTAAGTGCCACTTCTGGAGGGTGCTGTCTTTAGTGCGAGGCAGAGCTGCAAGTTTCTGAGCAGCCAGCTCTTGCTGTTGGTGGCTGAGGATGATAAGTGCTGCAGTCCTGCCAGACCTAGCCATTCCCCTCAGCCAGTGACAGCTGGAAAATGGGCTTTGAGCTGCCGTGTTTAGGCCCCAGCTTGCTGGGATTCTGATAGGGGCCAGCCTGGAGCAGGAAGGTTCCCTGTCTGCAGAGGAGGGAGCATGTCAAAGGCACTGTGCTCAGCCTTGGTGGATACGTAGGGGACGCTGTGGCCTGGGGACACCTGTCCCTCTCCACAGACGTGCCAAGTACCCACAGGCACCAAAAGTCTTGATGTGACAACACAAGCTCTTTGGGGCAGTTTGTCCCCGGGAGCTTCTTGGCTGTGCTTACCCGGGAGCATTTCAGAGACACACTGGGGACGTGGAGTTTCTGCTTCAAGTCAGGGATTTTGGTGCCTTGGTTGCCAGGTTGTTCTTTTGGTAAAATGGAAGCAGAGGTGGGCAGGGAAGCAGAAAGAAGTGGCTGAATTAATGTGAATTGTGGGCAGAAAGGTGAAAAAGCTGAGCCTGACAGCAGCTCCCAGACACTGGCTGACAGCACCGTCCTAAGGGCTTGCATTTGAAATGGGATCTGGGGCTAATCTCTGCCAGCCACTTTTCTGACACAAACTCTTTTGTTGTCTCAGATCTCCACAGGCTCTTCTATTGAAGCTGTTGCAGCAGCAGTGTCACCTGAAGGGGCCTGGCCTGGCCCAGCTGAGCACTGGAGCCTGGGCAGTTCCTTCATCTCCAGCACTGACAAAGCTGCTGCTCAGCAACAGGAGATGGAGTATGATGAGGATGACTTCCTGGGGTTCATGAGTACGTCTTGTGTCTTTCTTCTCTGAGGGACAGTGTATTGTGAGCACGCGTCAGCATAGCTGGACCCAATGATCCTCCTCACTTGGGTGCCCTTTGTGATTCTACAGCACAAGTCATTGAAGCTGCTTCTTGCCCAGAGCAGCTGCCGGTCCTGTGCCCTCAGATGAGACCTGGTGGGGCTGAGAAGAGAGCCCAGCTGACTCTCTGTCTCCCGTCACCTGTTGGCACAAAAGGGCACTGATGTGCACCTGGGTGTGTCTGCTCTCCAAGCCAATCCTGCCGTGTCCTCAGTGGGGGCACCAGCTTGGAAGGGGCTGGGTGTGGCCGTGCCTTCTTGCCATTGCTTGTCAGTGCTGGTGCCTGGGCTTTGGCAGCTTTGTGGCGGTGGCTGCCCTGGCCCTGAGGGCTGGTGTGAGTGCCGAGGCTGGAGCCTTCCTTAGCTGGGAGAGTCCCGCTGCCGGCCGGCCGCTGCAGCGCGGAGCTGCCCCGAGGCAGCAGCCCCTGCTCTGGGCCGGCTCCTGCACGGCCTGGGCTGGGCTCACAGAGGGTCAGCATCTCCTCTGGGCAGCTGTCCGTGTCCCGCCGGCACCTGAGGAGCACTGCTGTCCCTGCTGCCCTTGCCCGCTGCGGGAAGGTGGGCACGTGTGCGGGGCTGAGAGGGCGAGTGCAATGGCAGGGACTGATCCCTGCTGTCAGGGGGAGGAGAAGCAGTGTGGTTCTTCACGTGGGCCACGGGCAAGGGCGTCTTCCAGCTCAGCCTGCTCATCAAGGGTGAGGGTCCTGCTGCTGAAGGCCCCTTGGGATTGGTTAGAGCATGAGCTGCTTGGGTTTACAAAGGGAAAGGCATTCTTTTGGCAAACTGCTGCAAGGTGGAGAAGATGCCCTCCTCTCCTGGGAATGCATCTCCCTGTGCTTTGTTTCCTTTCAAGAGATCTCTTCAAAGGACTGTAGAAAATCATTCTCTGTGCTGGCCTGCTTGTACTGCAGAGCTGCCTGTCTTCTTGCAATTGTTGTTGTTGTTGTTGTTACCCAGCTGGCCACAAAGGACTCAGAAGGCCAGACTGTACAGCCCCAGCAGGGCTGCCTTTTGTATCTCTTGGATAGTGGGATGTCTGCTTTCAAGTGAGCATTTTGCATTTTGTTTCCCTCAGGGCAAATGGTGAGCACAGAAAATCCCCGGAGGAAATACACCGAAAAGGAAATTGTTGGCAGAGGGTGAGTCCAACCACAGTTGCTTCTACACAATCATGGGGCAGGCGATTTGCTGCTGGAATATCTATCAAGTGTGAAGTCAGGCAAACTGCAAACATATTCAGACACTGGGGTTAGTCTGCCCCATCTCTCAGTACCAGCCAGAATTTGTGTGGTAAGAAGGCATTATCAAAGGCACTTGGATTTCATTACCAGAAACAGCAACCTACCCCCTATCATAGCAGTCAGATAACACTTCTCAGGAGCATTTCTTCCCAAGAGTTTGCTGAAGGAAATAGTTTGTGCTGAGGACAAAAACCGCCCAGTTTAGAAACTGAAATCCAAGATGAAAGAATCACCTGGCCTTTGGAGCTGAGCCACTAAACCCCAATGCTTCAGAAACAGGCCCAGTGCCCATGCACTGGAGAGGAAAATGCATCATCTGCCTTCTGGCAGAGCCCTCCTGCATGCTGCAGGTTGGAGGCATTTCCAGCAGACATCTCCTGTCTGAGCTGGCTTTCACTCCAACGTCTAAATGGCTTCTCCTTTCTTTGCTGCTGTTTTGTTTCTAGGGCTTTTGGAGAGGTTTGCAGAGCCATCGACACTGCCACAGGAAGACAGGTAAATGTCAAGAGCCCCTGCAGATTCTGCTGCTCTCCAGGGCTTTCCTCTCTCGTGTCAGCTGTGGCTGCAGCTGTGGCTAGAGCTGTGCTGCAAAGGCATAAGAAGCACAGACGGGTGCCAGCCAGCCAGCTGCATTTGGGACAGTCTTTGTCCTGCTCAGCTGCCAGAAGGAAGGCAAGGAGGGCAGCGGTTCCTTTCAGAGAAGGATGCTCTCCCTGGCTCTCAATTGCTCCAACAAAGGGGCATCTCACTGCTCTCTGGGGCTACGGCTTCAGAGCCCTGAATTCCCATTTCTGGCTGCCAACAAATACATCTGAATGTTCCTGGCAGTTCCTTAGCCACCTGCAGTGCTGCACTTGGGAACTGCACGTAGGGAGAGATCTGCAAGGCGTCCCTAAAAGCCCCAAGCTCTGCCTATAGCCCGAGATGTATCCACAGAGTACCAAGGCACGCATTTCTTCCTCTGAAGTACAGACAGACAGAGAGTGTGCTCAGAGCTTTGGGGATGATAATTGACACACCATTTTTAACAAGTGGACAAGGCAAAATGTGGTCAGTGGCCACGTGTCCTGGAACTGGCCCCCAAAGGAGCAGAGAAATGAGCTGTAGGAATGTCAGTTCCTAATTACTCCTTTGTCTAATTACAAGGCACTTTGGCACGGCTTGGTGGTGTCATTGCAAAATCTCTCTCCCCATGTGTGTTTTGGTCTCATTCCACCAGCTTCTAAAGTTACTGATTTTCAATCTCATTCTAGGTGGCCATCAAGAAAATCTATCTTCGGGGACCGAGCGAGATGGAGGATATTGTTACTGAAATCACGGTCATGAAGAGGAATATGAGTCCCCATCTTGTCCATTATTTAGACGGGTGAGTGGTCGTGGTCTCATCCCATGAAGGTTTGTTTACATAGTAAAAGCATGCAAGGTTAAAACCCCACTTTGGACACTGGCAGAAAAGAAAGCTGGTAATTATTGCTTCATTATTATTTCTCTACTCATCTCCAATGGATGGGAAGAGAGTGCAGTTTGTCTCCATGAGTCATCCCTGCCTTTCCAACACATAGTTGAAAAATTGTTCAAAAACCTGCATCAACTCTACCACAAGAAGTCAGTACCCTGTAAGCTCACTGCCTCCATGTTGTCTCAGGATGGATTTTTTAAGGTTTCTTCAATGCTGATGAAGCATGCTAGAGAGGATTTCCCTTGGATTGTTGCCCCTCTTTTCCATGGCTGTCCATACCAGGAACACTAGGTGCTTATTTCCAGAAATATCACGGTGACAGGTTTTTCATCTTGGTTGTTACTAAACTGCACTTTTTGTTTGCTGGCCATCAGAGACATCTCCTTTTTCACAGATGTGCTGTTCTCCTTGAGACTGCACAGACTGCAAACAACCCACAGCCTGGAGGGAATGTCTTTAATTCTTTTAATTCTGTCCTTGTCACAAAGGGACCCAAAAACAAGAATCAAGCAAAGGAACCAACGAATGCATGTTCATCTGCATGGCCTTGTTTCCTTCTTTCAGCTACCTTGTGCATGAAGAACTGTGGCTGGTGATGGAGTACATGGATGGAGGCAGTCTTTATGACACAATCCAAAAGACTCGCCTGAGAGAAGATGAGATTGCCATCATCAGTCGGGAGGTCAGTCGGGGATCCCAGCTGTGCTTCCCAGAGCTTGGGCAGGATTGTCTGGGAAAGGGGCTCAGAACAGGAGTGATTCCGTGAGCCAGGCTTTGTTTCTGTGTTGCTGATATGCTCTGGGCAAGCAAGAGCCTCTCAAGTGAACTGCCTGCCAGTGCCCCTGCACTCACTGGACTCTGTTCCTGTCCTCTTCTCTCCTGCTGTTGCATTCTCACTCTGGCTCTTGTATTTGCTCTTCTCCATCTTGCCTCTCTAAACTTTGGCCTGTTGGCACTGCATTCCTTGCCTGTAAAAGCAAAGGTGGTGGTGGTGGTAGCATTTGAAAGGAACAGCAAAGAAGAAAGACAGACTCATTTCTCTGAGTCTTCAGCTGGAAAGGTTAGCAGTGCAGTCAGAATGCTCTGTACTTCTGAGCACATGCACTGCAGCAGCAGTCATCCTGGCTGGTTTGCAGGGCAGAGTCTACACCAGCAGTTCCTGTTGCTCTTTGGCAAGCTGACATGCCTTTCTTTAGAAAGGTGCTGCTCTGCCTGTGTTGGAGCAGCGAGCTCTTCCCCTCAGTGGCACTGTGTTCTGCCATTACTCCTCATTCCCCTGGAGAGGGAATCTTGGAGAGCTCTTTCCTTTCTTGTGTGATGAAATCACATCACTGATTTTTGCCCTCCTGTTTCTGGTTTCTCTCTCAGTGCCTGCAAGGACTGCATTTTCTCCATTCCAACCACGTGATACACCGAGATGTGAAGAGCCTCAACATCCTCCTCAAAACGGATGGCTCTGTCAAGCTGGGTCAGTATTTTCTTGGTCAGGTGCAGCATTCCAGGGATATGTGGGCTGTGGGGCTGCTTTTGAGTGAGTGCCAGCCCCCCCAAAACGGTGCTGGTGGCAGTGCAGGGAGCCTGTTGTGAGCTGACCACATGGTGGCAACGTGCACAGACCTATGGCAAGGATCGAGCAGTGCACAGTGGCATTGCTCTGTGCGTGTCCCTTCCAGAGGGAGGGAGCTACATGTCTAAAGTTTGAAAAGACACTGCTGGAGGCCGTGTAAAAAATGTGGGGATTTTTGAAGCAGCCAGCACCATATTTCCTTGGCTAAAGTCCTGAGGAAACAGAGCAGGGACAGTTGTCCAGGAGATTCAAGAGCACATTCTCAAACTTCTACCGGGAAATTCTTTTGCGTGCTTTCCTAATTGCACAGGATTCAAATAAAAACGGTCGTTTGCTTTCTCCCCAGCTGATTTTGGCCTCTCTGCTCAACTCACCCCTGAGCAGAGTAGACGGAGATCGGTGGTCGGGACTCTTCAGTGGATGGCACCTGAAGTGAACGGTGAACCCTATGGCCCCAAAGTGGACATATGGTCTTTGGGAATCGTGGTCATTGAAATGGTGGAAGGAGAAGCTCCTGACTGGGAGGAAAATTCTGCCATGGTAAGGTGTAAATACTCTCTGATCCCGCTGTCTTTCTCCCCCATCCCACGTTCTGTGTGCCATTGGACAAAATGCCATTGCCATCCGCTGGAACTACTTCCACCACAGTCCCTTTCTGAAAATGTCCCGGCAGCATATCAGCATCTGCTGGGGTTTTGGTTGCATCCGTGGGGGAACTCAAGCCTTAGCCCAGGCAAACAATCTCCCTTCTCAGGCAACATTTGGCTTTGGCTTAGAAGTCGTTCCAGCTCTTTTGGCTTTGTAGACGTCCCTAATAGCAGCAAACAAGCATCTTAGAAGTGGTGTTATCTTTCCTGAAATGAAGGAAAGTAACCCAAACCCAAGAAAGTTTAGAAAACAGTGGTTTGGAGAGAAGAAGTGCACCCCCGTTCTTCTCACAAGGAAATTTGCCTGAAACCTTGACAAGAGGCTGTGAAGGCCACAGAGTCTGTTGTGCTTCTTGTGCAGTGGTGCTGAAACACTTAGTGACCGTCTTTCTTTCCTAACCCAAGCCGCCACCTCCATGTCACCAAGATGAAGCCTGGCCATGTGGAGAGCCTGCCAAACCCACCCCTTTGTTTCCTGGCACTTTCTAGGATGGTCGTGCCACTAATGCATTGACTTGAGGATCCAAATGAGCAGAGGGCTACCACATGGATGGTGTTTCTCCCTCTTCTGCTTTGACCACCAAAATTTTCCTTTTGCTGCCTAAGGGAAGCTGAAATTTGCAGTCTGATGAGAGACGGAGGTGCAGGTGTTTCCTGTGTGCCCAAAGAGGCATTTTCGTCCCAAGACATTTGTGCATGCATCTTCATGTGTCTGTGTGGAAGATGGGATTCCAAATGCTTGTTTCCTTACCTGAGGAATAACTGAGGGATTTCCTTTCTTTGCTTGCAATTCCCATTGTTTTCAAGAACCAAGGAAAAAGCTTGATGCCTTTGGTTTGATGGCAGCTGTGCTTAAGGGACCAACAAGTGCTGCAGAGATGCTTTTCATGTAATTATCTTTGGAAATAGTAGAGTGAGTTAGTAGAGCAAAGTCCCTCTTCCAAATAGCCTGTCAAGCTGCTCAGGTGAATCCTCAGAGAAGGAAACCTGCTTTTGCTGCTATTGTTTTCACTAACAAGGTCAGTCAATGAAATCAGCTGCCAAGGCAAGATCTGCTGGATACTGGAAAAGCAGTGGCTGCATTGGGCTATAGGTGTTTTGTTGGTCCAGGAAAGTCATCTCTGCCTCTGTGCCACGGCAGAAAGTGCCACTGCAGAGTGCAGCTTCAACCGTGGCATCTGGGAGAGCAGTTCCAGACGTGAAAGAAGCAGGTGAGAAACCAATCTTTCCTTTTTCTCCAGGCTCGACTCCTGAAAGCCACCAAAGGGATCCCAAAGCTGCAGCAGCCCAAGCTCTGCTCACCTTTTCTGCGTGACTTCCTGAGCTGCTGCCTGCAGAAAGACGAGGAGCGGCGCTGGTCTGCCAAGGAGCTGCTGCAGGTAAAATGCCAAGGGGCTGCAGGGGAAACAGTGTCCCAGGGACGGGCTCCTCCTGCACTGAAGTGCCAGGCATCAGATGAGCCTCGTCCTCTTCACCTCCACTCTTGGTGCTGTTCAAATGAGAACAGTCAGGAATCCTAGACTGGGCTGGGCTGGCAGGGGCCTGTAAAGCTCAGCTGCTCCAAGTGCCCTGCAATGAGCAGGGGCGTCTTTCAAGAGATCAGGATGCTCAGACCTGAGATATTTCCAGGCCTGGGGCACTTAGCAGCTCTTGCAGCAAGCTGTGCCAATGTGGCCCCACTGTTGCTCCTTCGACCTACTCTGATTCAATCTCCTTTTCCTTTGAAAAATATTGCCCTGCCTTTGAGGCTCTTAGCTTGCAAAGTAATGGTTCATTCTTGGTTTCTTTTTTTCTTTGTGCAGCATCCATTTATAACATCAGCCAAGCCTGTGTCCAGCCTGGTGCCACTGATCACTTCAGTGAAAGAGTGGAAGGAGGAGACAGGAATCAGACAACTGTTTTCTCCAACACCACTATAGAGAAGGATTGTAGAATAGGACTGCAGAGTAGGATTGCAGCTAGGACAGTGGAGTAGGATTGTAGCATAGGATTGGAAATAAAGTTTGTGAAACCTCAACTCGTTTCAAAGATTCTCCTCCTTCTCAGCCTCTGAGAAAACTCAACATTTTCTTCTGAAGTGTCAGTTTTTTCTTAGAGGTGGAGAGTGACATTGGTGGCTTCTTTGGTACAGTTGGAAAGTGGGGAAGGCTCTCCCGAGGGGAAGCGTGGCCGTGCTGGGCACAGCACAGACCGGTGGCATCGGCCGTCCGGAGCGTGCACAGGAGCAGAGAAAGGCAAACCACAGCCGAGGGCTGCAGGCCTGGCTGAGGATTGCCACCCTTGTGCCGGCTGCCCTCTAACTCCTGGCCAAGGCGAGCAGTGTGTGCAGCGCTCTGGGCACAGGGGAGGGAGCCGGGCTGCTCCGCAGGCTCCGGCACAGGGCAGCCTCCTTCAGGCACGGCGCTTCTGCCGGGGAAACCGAGGCCAGCGGCAGGCAGGGACAGCTTGTCAGGTCACATCTGCAGGAGCCGGGGCCTCACACGGCTCTGGGAGGAAGCGCCTGCAGTGCTGGAGTTGTGCACTGAGCCAGAGCAAAGGGGTGAAATGCAGAGTGTTCTGCAGAAATATTCCGGGGCACCAGGCCAGCCTGCTTTGAGCTCTCTGGCACACAGCAAGCACTGTGCAATGCAGCCCTGAGCTGCTGGGAGAGGGGTGTTAGAAAGGAGCCAACTCTTAGATGAAATTAAATGGGGAAAAAGTCATCAAAGTCAAAGAGAACTGTTTCTGAGGAAGGATTCACCTGAGCTGGGTGTGTATCTCCCTCTCCCAAGAGCCAAACACACACACAACACACACACAGAAAATGCTGCTTTTTATTGCCTTTCCCAGTCCAGGGCGAACCGTGTCCCCTTTCCCTTTGGCCGGGAAATAGGAAACTTGTATTCTGTCCCCACCGCCTCCTTTTCTGTTCCCTCCCCTCTTCTCCTACTTCCCTTTTGGTTTGGTCTTCACGCTGGCCCCTCTCCCAGCTCACAGCAACACCCAACAAATCAACTAGAACCAATCCAAACCCTAAATAACAACCCCAAGAACCAACAGCTTTCGTTCTTTCTTCTAATAACCCTGCAGCTGCAGCAAAATATTACCCCCTATCTAACTGAGGGAATCGGGCATGAGCCTGAGGCTTGTGCTTGAGCAGTGAACAGATTTAGGAGTAGAAAGGTTTCAGTCAGCAATTTGTTTTTTTCTTTCTGAATTGCTGAAGGAAAGATACAATGTGGCTTCAGTCAGCAAAAACTTTTTTAAGGTGCATTGAGGACATGCTTGTGAGCAATTCCCAGAGAAAGAAAGTGTTGAGAAAATGTTGAACTGCAACAAATCATGGATTCCCTTCCCATTAACAGTGTTGAACCCTCTATTCCCCCAGTGCAGTGATTGATGTGTGCAAGTGGCTACCTTAGCCTTGAGAGTAGTCTTCCTAAGAAGACTTCCTAAGAGTCGTCTTCCTAAGAAGGTAGCTGGAATGCATTCAGGGGGAAAAGAGTGGTTGTAGGAGGCTCTTGAGCACCAGAGGAGAATTGCAGGAATGGGATGTTCCCCAAATGACCACCCGAGACTCTCAAGAGAGCCCTACTCTCCTGTCAGTAACTTCTGAGAAGTGATTTAAATATGTCAACTAATTTGAGGGAATGTTTAACCTGTAAGTTTCAGCACAGTAATGAGTAGGTCTTATTTCCATGGTTACAAATGAGTATGAGATTTCTGGCTGAGCACGTGTTAGGAAAGTGATTCCCCACGCACCCAGCACTGAAATAAAGTCATGCCTCCTTTCTCACACCGAGCTGGCACCAGGGATCGGAGCCCTTCTTGGTAACTTTGATTTTAGTTGCTTCTATTGAAAGGTGAAAATGAAACCTTTTCCAGCTGTTCCCCTTGGGTTTACATTTCTGGGGGCCAAAGCTCTGTGCTGCAGGTGGCCCGGGTGTGTGCAGAGCAATGCAGCCTCCACAAAGCCCTTGGTTTCCCCACAAGTCATCATGATTTGTTGCCAGGTGTGCCCAGCTGTGGCAGGAGAAAGAGCCCGCAGTGCAGTGGGCGCCGTGCCCTGCCCAGCCAGGGCTCTCTGGCACAGAGGAGCAGCAGCAGCACCTTTCAACCCACTCCTGCCCTGGCCTCACCTGGGACACAGAAGCCTCTGGAAATCAGCACCACCTGGCCCCTTCCAAGCCTGGAGCAGCTCCTGCTGGTGGGCACATCCTGCACTTCTGCTGCTTCCGAACAGGAATCAAGGCACAGGGGGAGACGGACATACAGAGAAGCCCTGGGCTAGTGCAATAAATGGGCAAATGCATGGGGGAATGTGTTAGGAATCATTTCAGCTGTCATGCCAATACTGCCTTCGCTCCTTTTCTCCCTTCACCTTTCCTGTTCTTTTCCCTCTCACATTTCCACTCCTTCCCCCTCTTGAGTCTCACAGTTTTCCTGTCATGTTTGCCTCCCAAGTTTTACTTCTTTTCCCCACCCTTTTCAGCTCCCTTTCCTCACACTTTGCCTCTCACATTTCCCCAACTCCTGCTTTTTCCTGCTTTTTTGTTCTCTCATGATTCTCACAATTTCCCCCTCACTTACCCTGCCCTTTTCTCCCCTCATGCTTTTCTCCTTTCCTCAGTCATTTTTCTCCAAGTTGTCTCCTCATGTTTCTCACTTTTGCCCTCATGTTTCCCAGGCTTTCCCTCTTACATTTCTCCCACTTTTCCCCTCACGTTCATCATTCTTTCCCCCTCATGTTGCTTATACTTTTCCTCTAGCATTTTGTGCCCTTTTTTCACTCCTGTTTTCTGTCACTTTTCCCATCCAACTTCCCACCCTTTTTTTCCCCCTAATGTTTTCTGCCTTTTTCTGCCCTTCAGTTTCTCCCTCTTTTCCCCTCAGGATTCTCACAATGTTCCCCTCACATTTGCTGCCTGTTTCTCTCTCTCTGCCAGTAATTTTCTCACTCTCTTCCCCTCACATTTCCCTCCACTTTTTCCTCTATGTTTTTCAGCCTTCCCTGATTATGTTTCTTAGAATTTTCCCGTCATATGTCCTGCCTTTTCCTCCTCTCACCTTCCTCTCCTATTTTCACTCACGTCTTCACCATTTTCCCCTCAGTTTTCTCAGCCTTTCCCACTCAGGTTTCCTTCCCTTTTCCTCCCTCACACTTCCCTCCTTTTTCCACTCCCATTTCTCACACTTGTCACCTCATGTTTTCTGCCTTTTTTCCCCTCACATTTCTTAACCCACTGCTTCCTGTCAGTGACTCTTTCTCTTCAGTAGTTGATGAGCTTCTTTTCTTCTTTCCTGCAATCCCCTCCTCCAAAGAATGGGTGCCAGAGCAGCGCTCCAAGAAGCCCCTGCCCGTGTGTCTGCTGAACAGAATGGCTGTGCTCAACTTGAACAATCTCGTGAAGAACAACCTAAACTGCAGTGGACTTTCAATTCCCTCTAGTCTTCATAGTGTTCTAAAGAAATGGGTACCCTGAGGGATACACGTCGCAGGTGCGCAGCCACTGCACCATCCGCCTCAAGCAGATCCCATCTCCGTTTTCATCACCTCACACTCACTGTGACTCCTGCCTGGACGAAACCACTTGTGATGCTGCTTGATGCTAATTGGAGTCCATGTGCACAAGAAGTGCTTTTAGCCCTCCTTCAAAAAAAAAAAAAAAAAAAAAAAAAAAGAAGAAGTTTTTATTTTAAAACGTTCAATGCCTGGAGTTTCGTTCTATTTTCCCCTATTTGAATTGCCTTGACATCAAAGTACTGCCAGTTGGCGTTCCAAACTGGCTGGTCTGTGTTTGTGTGCACAGAGCAAAGGTGCCAGACCGTGTCCTTTTCCCGGGTGTCCGTTAATGTCCATTCCAACAGACACTGCAGGGGGGCTCAGCCTGCCCCACGCAGGATGGCAGCCAGAGGGCTGAGGCTGCGCCTCCTAGTGAGATCAGCCGCCCTGGCAGCCCGGCCCCAGCCGCCATCTTGTGTGTGGTTCTCCAGCCCTGGCCGCCATCTTGTGTGTGGCTCCCTCAGCCCTGGCCGCCATCTTTTGCACTGACCTAGTCCAGCTCTTAAGCGAATGTGTTGCTGTTGTGTCGGCAGTCAGGGTCCGCCCCAAAGACACCAACACCAGCAGGACAGGCTACAGGGAATGGCACGGGTTTGGCTCAAAGCAGCCAGTCCTGACTTGTCACTGTCCTTTATCCATGAACACGTCCCCATATGCAGCCACAGCAAATGTCCAACAGCAGCTCCATCAGCCACTTCCTCCCGCTGGCGCTGGCAGACACGCGGCAGCTGCAGCTCCTGCACTTCTGCCTCTTCCTGGGCATCTCCCTGGCTGCCCTCCTGGGCCACGGCCTGGTCACCAGCGCCGTAGCCTGCGGCCACCACCTGCACAGCCCCATGTTCTTCCTCCTGCTCAACCTGGCCCTCAGCGACCTGGGCTCCATCTGCACCACTGTCCCCAAAGCCATGCACAATTCCCTCTGGGACACCAGGACCATCTCCTACGCAGGATGTGCTGCACTGCGGAGGATTTCGGTGAGGGAAGAATGCAATCAATCAATATGATTGGTAAAGCATTGTTCAACTTTATTGCTCATAACATCCGTTCTTATACTTTTGCCCGAAGCATTTAGCATACTTGTCAAATTATAGTTGGTTAGCATACACTACTCATCTATACTTGATTGTCTATATCAAGTGTGAGAAGGTTCCTCCTCTTGGCATGCTGAAAACTTTGTATACGTGCTTACTGCTATGCTCTATTAACCACAAGTTCTTTTATCTTTGGCCTGTGTCCGTGCTTACTGCTGTCCCAAGGACAGCTTGTCTCAGCAGCACGTAGGCTGCTAGCACTTGGTATCGGGCCATAAGGCCTCTAATGATCCGTGGCCTTGCACTGCTAACCATTCTTCAACAATTCCCTCTTTTTTATTTTGTGCCACAAACGCAGCGGGTTGAGTAGTTACTGTTTCTGCTACGCGATACATCATCTGTTGCAAGCCGCGAAAAAAGCAAGGTACAAAAAGGACAAGCAGTAAAATAACAATCACAATATTGATTACATGTTGCAGTAGGGAGGTTATCCAAGGCCCTCGCCCGAAAGATCTTAGCCAATCTGTTAAAGCCAAGCCTGTGTCTTGCTGCAAATGACTAGTGAGTTCTTGCAACTTAGCTATTTGGGTATGAATTGACATGGAGTGATATCTCTGTACTGCCTTGTCAAACTGCCAGAGCAGTTGTAGGTTTTCTCTTGCCCTTAAGTCTTCAATTAAGTGTACCGCCTCTAACCCTGGCTGTCCAGTATCGATGTCACTCTTGCAGGGTCATTAGCAGGACGGATCCATTTACTAGGTATCCATTGGGGCCCTGTGGGGGTAAGAACACAAACATAACCTCTACCCATGTACTGAACCTCTGCGGGACCTTCCCATACTCCAGTTGTGGGATCTCGGTACATGACTTTAAACAATGGCTTAGTTGCTTCCTCCTTTACTCCCCCTGAGTGGATGACCGCAGGGGGCTCCGAGTGGTCCCCCATTACACACAGATAGTTTAATACAAATAGTGTTTTGGATAGCATGGTCTGCACATCCACCTCCTCCTTCTATTTTAACAGATAATCCTTGAGTGTTTGGTGGGCTCGCTCCACAATCGCCTGACCTGTTGGTGAATGTGGGATACCTGTGATGTGTGTCACACCCCACTTCTGTAAGAACCTTTGGATCCTGCTGCTCACATATGCAGGGCCATTGTCTGTCTTAATCTGTTCTGGCACCCCCATCACCGCAAAGCAAGTAGTTAGGTGTCATACCACGTGGAGAGCTTTCTCTCCCGGCTGCGCTGAAGCCCAAATAAATTTACTGAAAGGATCAATTGTAACATGCACATATTTCAATCTACCAAAGGAGGATACGTGAGTTACATCCATTTGCCAGATGTGATTGGGTCCAAGGCCCCGTGGGTTTACTCCCATCCCTAGTCCAGGCCCATGCTGACTACAGAGAGGACAGGATCTGACAATACCACGGGCATCATTCAGAGATATGCGAAACTGTTTCTTTAGGCCTCGCGCATTCTGGTGAAAAGTCTCATGAGCAATACGTGCCTGCTGAAATCTGTCTTGTGGTACTGCAACAGAAACCAACTGATCAGTTATGGCATTACCCTGACCCAAACCTTCTGACCATTTGTGGCTTCAAATATGCAAAATTGCAAAAGGAGCTGAGCGCAGCCGAACAGCTTGCCTCAGCTGTCTCAAAAGTTCCCATAACCTGTCATTCTTTATATCCTTTATCAATGCATCCTCAATCCGCAGCACCACCCCTACTACGTATAATGAGTCTGTGACAACATTTACACCCTGACCAGGCCAATTCATAATGATCCAAAGGACAGCCCTTAATTCTAGCGTCTGCAATGTGTCCTCAGTAGTCGCGTCCACGTGCCCTCCTCCATCCATCCAGATCAAGGCAGAGCGTTTGCTTTGTGATGTCAGGGCACGGTTGCCACGTGGTCATGGTGACATCGCAAGGTTGCCTTGGTGCCTGGAAGGCCTCAGGGGTGTCAGAGCAGCTCTTGGGCTTGCTCGGTGCAGGAACTTGGTCCTGTGCTTGAGGCTTTTGTCAGTGGGCAGCTGCTGACTGACAGGAGACTCCTTTTAGCTAGCGTTAGAGCGCACTCTGCAAACTTGCACAGCAGTTGCCACAATGATTGGGCAACTCGCCGCTGCAGCTTTCACTGTTTATGGAGTTGCCTATTCTTGCTATTTCCTGACTCACCTGGCAGGTAAGTAGAGGTTTTCCCTGAGTGTCACCTAACCTGGTTTTTGGTCTTCCTGCTCTTTCTTAGTGACTGAGTTGATTGGGAAACAGAAAGGCCATTGGGATGCCGCTTGGGGAAAGCTCCTGTCAACATGTTCAGCTCAAAAGGGGGCGTGTGTAGCCACGGCCGTGCGGGCAGCATTTGCAAGGGAACCTGCAGGGGTTGCGTTCCCTCCGTGGGAGAGTCTGTGGCAGCAGAGTTTGCCAATTCCTCCATTGCTGGGTCAAGCAGGACAACTTTGAAAATGTAGACTGGGAGGCCTTCTTGGAAGGTCTTCTGAAAATGCTGTGGTTGTCTCCAGTTTTCTCAAAGCATCTGCTTCATTTTCCCTTGCCTACTGCAGGTCACCTGAGCCGGGTATTCAGAGGTGCTGATCCCAAGGTGAGTAAGGAAAGAACATTTGATGTTCCTGGTGTTTAAGAATTGTGCAGCAAGCTGTGAGCTTGGCCTGTGGCAGTAGAGTGTAGAGGGCCAGCTGAGTAGGCTGCAAGAAAATCCATTTCCATGTCTGCAGCAGCAAGAGCAAAGGCATCACTGCCTATTTCCTAATTTTCCATTCCAGAGCTTTAAAAGAACTAAAAGAGAAGTTTTGCAGAGAGAATGGTGCTTCCTGATAGTAGTCAGGGGGAATATGTAATTTGGAGCAATTTGCAGTGTCCAGTTGAATCAGCCCATTAGAATTTAGGCAGAGTGACTTAGAATCCCCTTGCTCTCCAAGTGGATGATTTGTGCTTAGTAGAGCTGGTTCTAGAGCTGAAGAGAAAGAAGGTTCTAAATGAGCCTGTGTCTCACGCTCCTGTCTGTCCACAGATCACTGAAGGAAGAACAGACTCCCCTCCGGCTTCCTCTGCTCCTGGACAAGAAGCCAACGCGGAGCCAAATGACCCCAAGGCTCCAGCTGTGGTCACACCACAGCCGGAACTTTCCCAGCCAGTAAGTGCCACTTCTGGAGGGTGCTGTCTTTAGTGCGAGGCAGAGCTGCAAGTTTCTGAGCAGCCGGCTCTTGCTGTTGGTGGCTGAGGATGCTGAGTGCTGCAGTCCTGCCAGACCTAGCCATTCCCCTCAGCCAGTGACAGCTGGAAAATGGGCTTTGAGCTGCCGTGTTTAGGCCCCAGCTTGCTGGGATTCTGATAGGGGCCAGCCTGGAGCAGGAAGGTTCCCTGTCTGCAGAGGAGGGAGCATGTCAAAGGCACTGTGCTCAGCCTTGGTGGATACGTAGGGGACGCTGTGGCCTGGGGACACCTGTCCCTCTCCACAGACGTGCCAAGTACCCACAGGCACCAAAAGTCTTGATCTGAGAACACAAGCTCTTTGGGGTGGTTTGTCCCCGGGAGCTTCTTGGCTGTGCTTACCCGGGAGCATTTCAGAGACACACTGGGGACGTGGAGTTGCTGTTTGAAGACAGGGATTTTGGTGCCTTTGTTGCCAGGTTGTTCTTTTGCCTCTTCAGGCAGAGCAGTCAGTAGCAGAGCTGGCAGGCACTCGGAGTCCACCTGTCTTTTGGCTTTTAATAAGCTGCTAAGAGATGAGGTGTTGTCCGTGAATCTTTGGGGGGCCACTCTTCTCCTGTGTGGCAAAAGACACGTTCCCTGTCAGCTTCCGAAGAGGCTGTTGGAGCTTCAGCCCCAGATGGAGGCTGATTGTACTGCTAGTGTCACAGTGGGACAGAGTGAAGGGCAGGGAGAGGGGAATTCAATGGAGCTCTTGGGACTGAGGAGGCCAGGAGTCCCCCAGGCACTGAAAGCACAGAGCCTTGTCATCTGCAGAGATCAGCACTGGGACAGGAGGGTTACAATGGAAGCAGAGGTGGGCAGGGAAGCAGAAAGAAGTGGCTGAATGAATATGATTTGTACGCTGAAAAAGGAAAAAGCTGAGCCTGATGGCATCTCCCAGTCACTTGCTCTGCATTTGTGTGTACAGAACGTGGAGGCAAAGGCACAAGCAGAGCCGCCCAAACCTCTGAGTGACACGATGGCAGCGAGGAGGAAGAGCAGGGAAGACATCAGAAGAACTGAGGATCAATGGAAACTCCATCAGGAGAGGGGCAATCAACAAAACCATGTAAGCGGAGGAGTAGTAGCCACTCCCCTGATGGAAGGTTCTGTCTCCTGTTCTTTACGGAACTTTGGAGACAAGCTGCAGGCAGAGCTGCAGAAAACTCGGGCTAGGATCAAGGCACGGGAGAAGAGGCTGGAGGAAGAAATGGAGATTCAAACAGAATGCCGAGCGAAAATTTGTCTCCTCCTTGAGAAGCGAGAGGCTCTACAGAAACAAGTGAGTGAATGAGCAATAGCCACTGCAGTCACCAACCTGGTGCTTTCTGCCCTTCGTGCCTTTCCCCTGCAGAGCAGCAGGGGGGTGGGGTGATGCCTCTGAGTGCCGTCCTGCTCCAGTGTGTGTCACAGGCACTCTGAAGGACACTCCCTGCTCTGCTGAATCTCAGCTGCTGCCTTGCACAGTGGCACTAGTGCTTTGGCCTTTTGGCCAGCAGTCATCTGAATGCATTCCTGCTGGCCTCTTCCTGCTCTCCTTGTTTCTTGAGGTGTTCTTGCAGGTGAACACGGTGACCCAGATGGATCTGGGAAGAAGCTGTCTGTATCCCTTGTGAATCTGGTCCTCTCCCTTTCCTCACAGTCGATGACTCTTGGCTTACAAGGACAAGCTGGACTCTCTGACTGCTTTGTTCTCTTTGACTTGAGGTGGAAGTGTTGACATCTCGCCTGGCAGCCTGCAAAGATTTCCATCAAGTGACTGGCAGCAAGGAGCCCCAAGATTCCTGTGAGGCACAGAAACTGTCCCAAGCAGCAGCGCTGCCGGTTGGGCATGTTCAGAAGATGCCGGAAGAAAAGAGGACTCCATGGGAGAAGGTAGAACATTTGAACAAAGAGCTGCAAGTGTGTCTGCAGCCCTTGGAGGGGGAAAAGCGTCCTTGGGAGAAAGTGGAATGGTCATTTTGGCAGTCACCCTTCAGAAAACCCACGCAAATGCATTTTGGAGAAAATGGACAGTGAATCTGGCCTTGCACTCCAGTCAAACCAGCCTTTGGCTTTGAGCCATCCAGTTTGAGGAGTGGACATCAGAACAAACACATGGCAGAGCCCTGCATGTGGCTGACAGCATCTTGCTAAGGGCTTGCATTTGAAATGGGATCTGGGGCTAATCTCTGCCAGCCACTTTTCTTTCTGACACAAACTCCTTTGTTGTCTCAGATCTCCACAGGCTCTTCTATTGAACCTGCAGGAGCAGCAGTGTCACCTGAAGGTACTAGTGCTGGCCAAGTTGTGCAGTGGAAGCCGGGCAGTTCGTTCATCTCCAGCACTGACACGGCTTCTGCTCAGCAACAGGAGATGGAGGATGATGAGGATGAGTCCCTGGAGCTCCTGAGTATGTCTTGTGTCTTTCTTCTCTGAGGGACAGTGTATTGTGTGCACGTGTCAGCACAGCTGGACCCAATGATCCTCCTCACTTTGGTGTCCCAGGAGCATTCAGGGCTCCCCACAGGAGAGGCTGTGCTCCAAGGCAGCAAGAGAGTGCTCTGGGTGTTCCCGCTGCCTCTGAGGGCAGCTTGGACGTGCCTGGGGTTTGCCTGAGCTTCCCCAGCTGCTAAAGGCAGAAGCAGGGGTTGTCCTTGCATCAGCAGAAGGCTGTGAGCTAGCAAATGATCTGGGCAAGTCCTGTGTGCTAGTAGCCAAACTGGATAGAATAGTCAGCTTCCTAAATTCTCCTTAGACTCCTGACTTCTCATCTGCCATCCGAGCAAAAAAACCTTCACGGAAATTGATTGGTTTTGGCATTTTGTCTTTTGGTTGTGGTTTTAGTTTGGGGTTTTTTCCGGATTTTTTTTGGGTAGAGGTTTTTTCTCCATCTTGAAGGAGCTCTTCTGCCCCATGTGTCTTAGTGGCGTCATTTTGATGACTGTTCTTATTTACCACTACTACATCTGCAGGGTTTTTAATGAGAATATTATATATTTGTCAGTGAGGACTCTTTGGAAAGAACATCAGGTGACAGCAGAAACAGAGAGCAAGAGCTGGTTTTTTTGTGCCCCCAATGAAAAAAACCAGATCCTTTTATTACAATCTGTATTTCATATCCTAGTTTTGTTCCTAGAAAGATACATCCAAGAGACATAGGTCTGGGACATGATCAGATAAAAGTGCGCTGTGGGCATTTCTCAGGAGTGAGCCTTCAGCCCCTCTGCTGTATATTCCTCAGATCCATGACACTTTTTCCTACCTGATTCCCAGTCATTCCCATGACTGTTAGAATGCTACCCATTGGCCCAAGCCCTGCTCAGATCAGTCTCTAGGAAAACACATCAAGTCCTTTGTGATTCTACAGCACAAGTCATTGAAGCTGCTTCTTGCCCAGAGCAGCTGCCGGTCCTGTGCCCTCAGATAAGATCTGGTGGGGCTGAGAAGAGAGCCCAGCTGACTCTCTGTCTCCCGTCACCTGTTGGCACAAAAGGGCACTGACGTGCACCTGGGTGTGTCTGCTCTCCAAGCCAATCCTGCCGTGTCCTCAGTGGGGGCAGCAGCTTGGAAGGGGCTGGGTGTGGCCGTGCCTTCTTGCCATTGCTTGTCAGTGCTGGTGCCTGGGCTTTGGCAGCTTTGTGGCGGTGGCTGCCCTGGCCCTGAGGGCTGGTGTGAGTGCCGAGGCTGGAGCCTTCCTTAGCTGGGAGAGTGCCGCTGCCGGCCGGCCGCTGCAGCGCGGAGCTGCCCCGAGGCAGCAGCCCCTGCTCTGGGCCGGCTCCTGCACGGCCTGGGCTGGGCTCACAGAGGGTCAGCATCTCCTCTGGGCAGCTGTCCGTGTCCCGCCGGCACCTGAGGAGCACTGCTGTCCCTGCTGCCCTTGCCCGCTGCGGGAAGGTGGGCACGTGTGCGGGGCTGAGAGGGCGAGTGCAATGGCAGGGACTGATCCCTGCTGTCAGGGGGAGGAGAAGCAGTGTGGCTCTTCACGTGGGCCACGGGCAAGGGCGTCTTCCAGCTCAGCCTGCTCATCAAGGGTGAGGGTCCTGCTGCTGAAGGCCCCTTGGGATTGGTTAGAGCATGAGCTGCTTGGGTTTACAAAGGGAAAGGCATTCTTTTGGTAAAGTGCTGCAAGGTGGAGAAGATGCCCTCCTCTCCTGGGAATGCATCTCCCTGTGCTTTGTTTTCTGCCAAGGCATCTCTTCAAAGGGCTGTAGAAATCAGTGCTGGCCTGCTTGTACTGCAGAGCTGCCTGTCTTCTTGCAATTGTTGTTGTTGTTGTTGTTACCCAGCTGGCCACAAAGGACTCAGAAGGCCAGACTGTACAGCCCCAGCAGGGCTGCCTTTTGTATCTCTTGGATAGTGGGATCTCTGCTTTCAAGTGAGCATCTTGCATTTTGTTTCCCTCAGGGCAAATGGCGAGCATGGAAAATCCCCGAAGGAAATACATTGAAGAGGAAATTGTTGGCAGAGGGTGAGTCCAACCACAGTTGCTTCTACACAATCATGGGGCAACGATTTGCTGCTGGAATATCTGTCAAGGGTGAAGTCAGGCAAGATGCAAACATATTCAGACACTGGGGTTAGTCTGCCCCATCTCTCAGTACCAGCCAGAATTTGGAAGTGTGGTCAGAAGGAATTGTCAAAGACACTTGGATTTCATTGCCAGAAACAGCAAGCACCCCTTTTTGTAGCAGGGAGATAACTGTTGCAAGGAACATTTCTTCCCAAGAGTTTGCTGAAGGAAATAGTGTGATCAGGATAAAAACTGCCAAGTTTAGAAACTGAAATCCAAGATGAAAGAATCACCTGGCATTTTGAGCTGAGGCACTAAACCCCAATGCTTCAGAAACAGGCCCAGTGCCCATGCACTGAAGAGGAACATGCATCATCTGCCTTCTGGCAGAGCCCTCCTGCATGCTGCAGGTTGGAGGCATTTCCAGCAGACATCTCCTGTCTGAGCTGGCTTTCACTCCAAGGTCTAAATGGCTTCTCCTTGCTTTGCTGCTGTTTTGTTTCTAGGGCTTTTGGAGAGGTTTGCAGAGCCATCAACACTGCCACAGGAGGACAGGTAAATGTCAAGAGCCCCTGCAGATTCTGCTGCTCTCCAGGGCTTTCCTCTCTTGTGTCAGCTGTGGCTGCAGCTGTGGCTAGAGCTGTGCTGCAAAGGCACAAGAAGCACAGACTGGTGCCAGCCAGCCAGCTGCATTTGGGACAGTCTTTGTCCTGCTCAGCTGCCAGAAGGAAGGCAAGGAGGGCAGCGGTTCCTTTCAGAGAAGGACGCTCTCCCTGGCTCTCAATTGCTCCAACAAAGGTGGTGCCTTGGAGCATCTCACTGCTCTCTGGGGCTACGGCTTCAGAGTCCTGAATTCCCATTTCTGGCCGCCAGCAAATACATCTGAATGTTCCTGGCAGTTCCTTAGCCACCTGCAGTGCTGCACTTGGGAACTGCACGTAGGGAGAGATCTGCAAGGCGTCCCTAAAAGCCCTAAGCCTTGCCTTTAGCCCGAGATGTATCCACAGAGTACCAAGGCACGCATTTCTTCCTCTGAAGTACGGACAGAGAAACAGAGAGTGTGCTCAGAGCTTTGGGGGGTGAGAGTTGACACACCATTTTTAACAAGTGGACAAGGCAAATTGTGGTCAGTGGCAACGTGTCCTGGAACTGGCCCCCAAAGGAGCAGAGAAATGAGCTGTAGGAATGTCAGTTCCTAATTACTCCTTTGTCTAATCGCAAGGCACTTTGGCAGAGCTCACCTGTGTCATTGCAAAATCACTCGCTCCATGTGTGTTTTGGTCTCATTCCACCAGCTTCTAAAGTTACTGATTTTCTGTGTCATTCTAGGTGGCCATTAAGAAAATCAATCTTCAAGGAATGAATAGGAATCAACAAGCGCTTAATGAAATCATGGTCATGAAGAAGAATAAGAGTCCCCACGTTGTGGATTATTTAGACAGGTGAGTGGTCATGGTCTCTTCCCATGAAGGTTTGTTTACATAGTAAAAGCATGTGAGGTTAAAACCCCACTTTGGACACTGGGAGAAAATAGAGCTGTTAATAATCAGTTAATTATTATTTCTCTACTCATCTCCAATGGATGGGAAGAGAGTGTATTTTGCCTGCATGTGTCTTCCTTGGCTTTCAAACACTGAGTTGGAACATTGGCCAAAAACCTGAATCAACCCTCCCATACTAAGTCAATACCCTGTAAGCTCACTGCCTCCATATTGTCTCAGGATTGATTTTTTCAAGTTTCTTCAATGCTGATGAAGCATGCTAGAGAGGATTTCCCTTGGATTGTTGCCCCTCTTTTCCAGGGCTGGCCATGCCAGGAACACTAGGTGTTCCTTTCCAGAAATACCATGCGGGACAGGCTTTTCATCTTGGCTGATACTAAACTGTACTTTTTGCTTACTGGCCATTTAAAATATCACCTTTTTCACAGATGTGCTGTTCTCCTTGAGACTGCACAGACTGCAAACAATGCACAGCCTGGAGGGCATGTCTATTCCTTGAATTCTGTCCTTGTCACAAAGGGACCCGGAAACAAGAATCAAGCAAAGAAACCAATGTATGCATGTTCATCTGCATGGCCTTGTTCCCTTCTTTCAGCTACCTTGTGCTCGACGAACTCTGGCTGGTGATGGAGTACATGGATGGAGGCTCTCTGGATGATGTCATCGCTGAGGTTCGCATATGTGAACACCACGTTGCAACCATCAGTCGAGAGGTGAGGGATCCCATCTGTGCGTCCCAGGGCTTGGGCAGGATTGTCTGGGAAAGGGGCTCAGGACAGGAGCGATTCCGTGAGCCAGGCTTTGTTTCTGTGTTGCTGATATGCTCTGGGCAAGCAAGAGCATCTCAAGTGAACTGCCTGCCAGTGCCCCTGCACTCACTGGACTCTGTTCTTGTCCTCTTCTCTCCCGCTGTTGCATTCTCACTCTGGCTCTTGTATTTGCTCTTCTCCATCTTGCCTCTCTAAACTTTGGCCTGTCTGCACTGCATTCCTTGCCTGCAAAAGCAAAGGTGGGGGTGGCACTGTTTGAAAGGAGCAGCAAAGAAGAAAGACTCATTTCTCTGAGTCCTCAGCTGGAAAGGTTAGCAGTGCAGCCAGAATGCTCTGTACTTCTGAGCACATCCAGTGCAGCAGCAGTCATCCTGGCTGGTTTGCAGGGCAGAGTCTACACCAGCAGTTGCTGTTGCTCTTTGGCAAGCTGACATGCCTTTCTTTAGAAAGATGCTGCCCTGCCTGTGTTGGAGCAGCGAGCTCTTGCCCTCAATGGCACTGTCTTCTGCCATTACTCCCCATTCCCCTGCAGAGGGAATCTTGGAGAGCTCTTTCCTTTGTTGTGTGATGAAATCACATCACTGATTTTTGCCCTCCCGTTTCTGGTTTCTCTCTCAGTGCCTGCAAGGACTGCATTTTCTCCATTCCAACCACGTGATACACCGAGATGTGAAGAGCCTCAACATTCTCCTCAAAACGGATGGCTCTGTCAAGCTGGGTCAGTATATTCTTGGGCAGGTGCAGCATTCCAGGGATATGTGGGCTGTGGGGCTGCTTTTGAGTGAGTGCCAGCCCCCCCAAAATGGTGCTGGTGGCAGTGCAGGGAGCCTGTTGTGAGCTGAGCACGTGGGTGCAACGTGCACAGACCTATGGCAAGGATCGAGCCGTCCACAGTGGCATTGCTCTGTGTGTGTCCCTTCTAGAGGGAGGGGGCTACAAGTCTAAAGCTTCAGGGGAAGAAAAGACACTGCTGGAGGCCGTGTAAAAAATGTGGGGATTTTTGAAGCAGCCAATGCCATATTTTCTTGGCTAAAGTCCTGAGGAAACAGAGCAGGGACAGTTGTCCAGGAGATTCAGCAGCACATTCTCCAACTTCAACTGGGCAATTCTTTTCCTTGCTTTCCTAATTGCACAGGATTCAAATAAAAACGGTCTTTTGCTCTCTCCCCAGCTGATTTTGGCCTCTCTGCTCAACTCACCCCTGAGCAGAATAGACGGAGAACGGTGACCGGGACTGCTTGGTGGATGGCGCCTGAAATTGCAAAAGCTGAGATCTATGGCCCCAAAGCAGACATATGGTCTTTTGGAATTGTGGGCATTGAAATGGTGGAAGGAGAACCACCTTATGGGAATAAAGGTCCTCTCATGGTAAGGTGTAAATACTCTCTGATCCCGCTGTCTTTCTCCCCCATCCCACGTTCTGTGTGCCATTGGACAAAATGCCATTGCCATCTGCTGGAACTACTTCCACCACGGTCCCTTTCTGAAAATGTCCCTGCAGCACATCAGCATCTGCTGGGGTTTTGGTTGCATCCGTGGGGGAACTCAAGCCTTAGCCCAGGCAGACAATCTCCCTTCTCAGGCAACATTTGGCTTTGGCTTAGAAGTCCTTCCAGCTCTTTTGGCCGTGTAGATGGCCCTACTAACAGGAAACAAGCATCTTAGAGCTGCTGTTATCTTTCCTGAAATGAAGGAAAGAAACCCAAACCCAACAAAGTTTCTAAAACAGTGGTTTGGAGAGAAGTGTACCCCCATTCTTCTCACAGGGAAACTTGCCTTAACTGAGAGATTTCCTGTCTTTGCTTGCAATTCCCATTTTTTTCAAGAACCAAGGAAAAAGCTTGATGACTTTTATAGCAGCTGTGCTTAAGGGACGAACAAGTGCTGCAGAGATGCTTTTCATGTAATACTCCTTGGAAATACTAGAGTGAGTTAGTAGAGCAAAGTCCCTCTTCCAAATAGCCTGTCAAGCCGGTCAGGTGAATCCTCCGAGAAGCAAAGGTGCTTTTGCTGATGTAGTTTCCACTAAGGAGGTCAGTCAATGAAACCAGCTGCCAGGGCAAGATCTGCTGGATGCTGGAAAAGCTGTGACTGCATCAGGCTTTGGGTTTTTTGTTGGTCCAGGAAAGTCATCTCTTCCTCTGTGCCACAGCAGAAACAGCCCCTGCAGAGTGCAGCTGAAACAATGGGATCTGGGAGAGCAGTTCCAGATGTGAAAGAAGCAGCTGAGAGACTCGTCTTTCCTTTTTCTCCAGGCTCGATTCCTGATAGCCACCAAAGGGATCCCAGAGCTGCGGCAGCCCAAGCTCCTCTCCCCTTTGCTGCGTGACTTCCTGAGCTGCTGCCTGCAGAGAGACGAGGAGCGGCGCTGGTCTGCCAAGGAGCTGCTGCAGGTAAAATGCCAAGGGGCTGCAGGGGAAACAGTGTCCCAGGGACAGGCTCCTCCTGCACTGAACTGCCAGGCATCAGATGAGCCTCATCCTCCTCGCCTCCACTCTTGGTGCTGTTCAAATGAGAACAGCCAGGAATCCTAGACTGGGCTGGGCTGGCAGGGACCTGTAAGGGTCATCTGGTCCAAGTGCCCTGCAATGAGCAGGGGCGTCTTTCAAGAGATCAGGATGCTCAGACCTGAAATATTTCCAGGCCTGGGACATTTAGCAGCTCTTGCAGTAAGCTGTGCCACTGTTGTCCCACTGTTGCTCCTTAGACCTACTCTGACTCAATCCCCTTTTCATTGAAAAAAAGATTACCCTGCCTTTGGGGCTCTTAGCTTGGAAAGTAATGGTTCATTCTTGGCTTTTTTGTTTTCCTTTGTGCAGCATCCATTTGTAACATCGGCCAAGCCTACATCCAGCCTGGTGCCACTCATCCTTACCTTTAAGAGGTGGAAGGAGTTGACAGGAATGGACCAGTCACTTAAAAACTTTTTCTTCCATCACCAGCATCGTAGTGGTTTGTAGAGTAGGATTGTAGCTAGGATTGTAGAGTAGGATTTTAGCCTAGGATTGTAGGGTAGTATTTTGGCCTAGGATTGTAAATAAAGTTTCTGAAACCTCAAGTCATTTTGAAGATTGTCCTCCTTCTGAGCCTGTGAGAATGCTCAACATTTCCTTCTGAACTGTCCATTTTTGCTTAGAGGTGGAAAGTGACATTGATGCCTTCTTTGGTACGGTTTGAAGGGGGAGTAGGCTCTTCTTTCGTCATGCTCTCCGGACCGCAGTGCCTTTGGAATATGGCCCAGGGGCTGGGTTTTACCCAGCTGTGGCACTTGTGTTTGAGGCAGAAAGGGCAGTGGCATTTGCAGGCAGAACCAAAGGACGAGTGGGGCAGCCCAAATACCCTGTGCAGATGCAGGCCTTGAGCTCTGACTCGAGAGCATTTGGGTTGCTGCCACTTGCATTTGTATCCCTAAGTGCAATCTCTTTGTCTGGGGGAGAGTTTTGCCCAAGTGAGACAGCAGAAAGATCAGGGAGGCTCCTGGGAAAGGCGCAGAGCTGGTGCAGAGCTGTCAGCGGCTGCAGGGTGAGCCCAGGCCCCGCCTTGCCCAGGCTGGAGCCCCAGCAGAGCCCTGGCAGAGCCCGGAGCAGCCTGAGCCGGGGCAGAGGCAGCTGCAAGGAGGCCCTTGGAGCTGCAAGAGGCAGCAGCCCGGCCCTGGGTGCCTCTTGGTGGCCCCGGGCGAATCCTGCGCTCTCAGAGCCCAGCTGGCAGCCGGCTGCTCCCGAGGGGAAGCGTGGCCGTGCTGGGCACAGCACAGACCAGTGGCATCGGCCGTCCGGAGCGTGCACAGGAGCAGAGAAAGGCAAACCACAGCCGAGGGCTGCAGGCCTGGCTGAGGATTGCCACCCTTGTGCCGGCTGCCCTCTAACTCCTGGCCAAGGCGAGCAGTGTGTGCAGCGCTCTGGGCACAGGGGAGGGAGCCGGGCTGCTCCGCAGGCTCCGGCACAGGGCAGCCTCCTTCAGGCACGGCGCTTCTGCCGGGGAAACCGAGGCCAGCGGCAGGCAGGGACAGCTTGTCAGGTCACATCTGCAGGAGCCGGGGCCTCACACGGCTCTGGGAGGAAGCGCCTGCAGTGCTGGAGTTGTGCACTGAGCCAGAGCAAAGGGGTGAAATGCAGAGTGTTCTGCAGAAATATTCCGGGGCGCCAGGCCAGCCTGCTTTGAGCTCTCTGGCACACAGCAAGCACTGTGCAATGCAGCCCTGAGCTGCTGGGAGAGGGGTGTTAGAAAGGAGCCAACTCTTAGATGAAATTAAATGGGGAGACAAAGTCATCAAAGCCAAAGAGAACTGTTTCTTAGGAAGGATTCACCTGAGTTGGGTGTGTATCTCCCTCTCCCAAGAGCAAACACACACAGAACACACACACAGAAAATGCTGCTTTTTACTGCCTTTCCCAGCCCAGGGCGAACCGTGTCCCCTTTCCCTTTGGCCGGGAAATAGGAAACTTGTATTCTGTCCCCACCGCCTCCTTTTCTGTCCCCTCCCCTCTTCTCCTACTTCCCTTTTGGTTTGGTCTTCATGCTGGCCCCTCTCCCAGCTCACAGCAACACCCAACAAATCAACTAGAACCAATCCAAACCCTAAATAACAACCCCAAGAACCAACAGCTTTCGTTCTTTCTTCTAATAACTCCGCAGCTGCAGCAAAATATTACCTCCTATCTCACTGAGGGAATCGGGCATGAGCCTGTGGCTCGTGCTTGAGCAGTGAACTGATTTGGAAGGGAGCAGAAGGGTTTCAGTAGGCAGTTTGTGTTTTTCTTCTGAATTGCTGAAGGAAAGACACACTCTGGCTTCAGTCAGCAAAAACATTTTCAAGGTGCATTGAGGACATGCTTGTGAGCAATTCCCAGAGAAGGCAGGTTTTGAGAAAATGTTGAACTGTAACAAATTGTGAATTCCCTTTGCATTAACAGAGTGTTGAGCCCTCTATTCCCCCAGTGCAGTGATTGATATGTGCAAGTGGCTACCTTAGCCTTGAGAATAGAGTAGTCTTCCTAAGAATGTAGCTGGAATGAATTCAAGGGGAAAAGAGTGGTTGTAGGAGGCTCTTGGGCATCAGAGGAGAATTGCAGGAATGGGATGTTCCCCAAATGACCACCCGAGACTCTCAAGAGAGCCCTACTCTCCTGTCAGTAACTTCTGAGAAGCGATTTAAATATGTCAACTAATTTGAGGGAATGTTTAGCCTGTGAGTTTCAGCACAGTAATGAGTAGGTCTTATTTCCATGGTTACAAATGAGTAGGTGGGATTTCTGGCTGAGCACGTGTTAGGAAAGTGATTCCCCACGCACCCAGCACTGAAATAAAGTCATGCCTCCTTTCTCACACCGAGCTGGCACCAGGGATCGGAGCCCTTCTTGGTAACTTTGATTTTAGTTGCTTCTATTGAAAGGTGAAAATGAAACCTTTTCCAGCTGTTCCCCTCGGGTTTACATTTCTGGGGGCCAAAGCTCTGTGCTGCAGGTGGCCCGGGTGTGTGCAGAGCAATGCAGCCTCCACAAAGCCCTTGGTTTCCCCACAAGTCATCAGGATTTGTTGCCAGGTGTGCCCAGCTGTGGCAGGAGAAAGAGCCCGCAGTGCAGTGGGCGCCGTGCCCTGCCCAGCCAGGGCTCTCTGGCACAGAGGAGCAGCAGCAGCACCTTTCAACCCACTCCTGCCCTGGCCTCACCTGGGACACAGAAGCCTCTGGAAATCAGCACCACCTGGCCCCTTCCCAGCCTGGAGCAGCTCCTGCTGGTGGGCACATCCTGCACTTCTGCTGCTTCCGAACAGGAATCAAGGCACAGGGGGAGACGGACATACAGAGAAGCCCTGGGCTAGTGCAATAAATGGGCAAATGCATGGGGGAATGTGTTAGGAATCATTTCAGCTGTCATGCCAATCCTGCCTTCGCTCCTTTTCTCCCTTCACCTTTCCTGTTCTTTTCCCTCTCACATTTCCACTCCTTCCCCCTCTCGAGTCTCACAGTTTTCCTGTCATGTTTGCCTCCCAAGTTTTACTTCTTTTCCCCACCCTTTTCAGCTCCCTTTCCTCACACTTTGCCTCTCACACTTCCCCAGCTTCCCGCTTTTTCCTGCTTTTTTGTTCTCTCACGATTCTCACAATTTCCCCCTCACTTATCCTGCCCTTTTCTCCCCTCATGCTTTTCTCCTTTCCTCAGTCATTTTTCTCCAAGTTGTCTCCTCATGTTTCTCACTTTTGCCCTCGTGTTTCCCAGGCTTTCCCTCTGCCATTTCTCCCACTTTTCCCCTCACGTTTATCATTCTTTCCCCCTCATGTTCCTAATACTTTTCCTCTAGCATTTTGTGCCCTTTTTTCACTCCTGTTTTCTGTCACTTTTCCCATCCAACTTCCCACACTTTTTTTCCCCCTAATGTTTTCTGCCTTTTTCTGCCCTCTGGTTTCTCCCTCTTTTCCCCTCAGGATTCTCACAATGTTCCCCTCACATTTGCTGCCTGTTTCTCTCTCTCTGCCAGTAATTTTCTCACTCTCTTCCCCTCACATTTCCCTCCACTTTTTCCTCTATGTTTTTCAGCCTTCCCTGATTATGTTTCTTAGAATTTTCCCGTCATATGTCCTGCCTTTTCCTCCTCTCACCTTCCTCTCCTATTTTCACTCACGTCTTCACCATTTTCCCCTCAGTTTTCTCAGCCTTTCCCACTCAGGTTTCCTTCCCTTTTCCTCCCTCACACTTCCCTCCTTTTTCCACTCCCATTTCTCACACTTGTCACCTCATGTTTTCTGCCTTTTTTCCCCTCACATTTCTTAACCCACTGCTTCCTGTCAGTGACTCTTTCTCTTCAGTAGTTGATGAGCTTCTTTTCTTCTTTCCTGCAATCCCCTCCTCCAAAGAATGGGTGCCAGAGCAGCGCTCCAAGAAGCCCCTGCCCGTGTGTCTGCTGAACAGAATGGCTGTGCTCGACTTGAACAATCTCGTGAAGAACAACCTAAACTGCAGTGGACTTTCAATTCCCTCTAGTCTTCATAGTGTTCTAAAGAAATGAGTACCCTGAGGGATACACGTCGCAGGTGAGCAGCCGCTGCACCATCCGCCTCAAGCAGATCCCATCTCCGTTTTCATCACCTCACACTCACTGTGACTCCTGCCTGGACGAAACCACTTGTGATGCTGCTTGATGCTAATTGGAGTCCATGTGCACAAGAAGTGCTTTTAGCCCTCCTTCAAAAAAAAAAAAAAAAAAAAAAAAAAAGAAGAAGTTTTTATTTTAAAACGTTCAATGCCTGGAGTTTCGTTCTATTTTCCCCTATTTGAATTGCCTTGACATCAAAGTACTGCCAGTTGGCGTTCCAAACTGGCTGGTCTGTGTTTGTGTGCACAGAGCAAAGGTGCCAGACCGTGTCCTTTTCCCGGGTGTCCGTTAATGTCCATTCCAACAGACACTGCAGGGGGGCTCAGCCTGCCCCACGCAGGATGGCAGCCAGAGGGCTGAGGCTGCGCCTCCTAGTGAGATCAGCCGCCCTGGCAGCCCGGCCCCAGCCGCCATCTTGTGTGTGGTTCTCCAGCCCTGGCCGCCATCTTGTGTGTGGCTCCCTCAGCCCTGGCCGCCATCTTTTGCCCTGACCTAGTCCAGCTCTTAAGCGAATGTGTTGCTGTTGTGTCGGCAGTCAGGGTCCGCCCCAAAGACACCAACACCAGCAGGACAGGCTACAGGGAATGGCACGAGTTTGGCTCAAAGCAGCCAGTCCTGACTTGTCACTGTCCTTTATCCATGAACATGTCCCCATATGCAGCCACAGCAAATGTCCAACAGCAGCTCCATCAGCCACTTCCTCCCGCTGGCGCTGGCAGACACGCGGCAGCTGCAGCTCCTGCACTTCTGCCTCTTCCTGGGCATCTCCCTGGCTGCCCTCCTGGGCCACGGCCTGGTCACCAGCGCCGTAGCCTGCGGCCACCACCTGCACAGCCCCATGTTCTTCTTCCTGCTCAACCTGGCCCTCAGCGACCTGGGCTCCATCTGCACCACTGTCCGCAAAGCCATGCACAATTCCCTCTGGGACACCAGGACCGTCTCCTACGCAGGATGTGCTGCACTGCGGAGGATTTCGGCGAGGGAAGAATGCAATCAATCAATATGATTGGTAAAGCATTGTTCAACTTTATTGCTCATAACATCCGTTCTTATACTTTTGCCCGAAGCGTTCAGCATACTTGTCAAATTATAGTTGGTTAGCATACACTACTCATCTATACTTGATTGTCTATATCAAGCGTGAGAAGGTTCCTCCTCTTGGCATGCTGAAAACTTTGTATACGTGCTTACTGCTATGCTCTATTAACCACAAGTTCTTTTATCTTTGGCCTGTGTCCGTGCTTACTGCTGTTCCAAGGACAGCTTGTCTCAGCAGCGCGTAGGCTGCTAGCACTTGGTATCGGGCCATAAGGCCTCCAATGATCCGTGGCTTTGCTCTGCTAACCATTCTTCAACAATTCCCTCTTTTTTAATTTGTGTAACAAACGCAGGGTGTTGAGTAGTTACTGTTTCTGCTACACGATACATCATCTGTTGCAAGCAGCGAAAAAAGCAAGGTACAAAAAGGACAAGCAGTAAAATAACAATCACAATATTGATTACATGTTGCAGTAGGGAGGTTATGCAAGGCCCTAGCCTGAAAGATCGTAGCCAATCTGTTAAAGCCAAGCCTTTGTCTTGCTGCAAATGACTAGTGAGTTCTTGCAACTTAGCTATTTGGGTATGAATTGACATGGAGTGATCAGAAAAGTTCATACAACACATTCCGTCAAATTCCTCACATCCATGTCCTTGAGCAAGCAATAAAAAAATCGATAGCGGCTCTGTTTTGCAAGGTCGCATGGCGAACTGAATCAACATCAAGCAACAAATTAGAAAGCGCTAAAGAAGTAGCATTAGTTTGCTTTGCCAGCCAGCAACCTAGTTTATTCAAAGTGGATAGAGCCTGTGCTGATGCCACTCCATATCATATCATATCACCTGAGCCTCAGGAAACTTTCTTGTTATCAAAGAGGAAGAGAAGGTCTGTGTCTGCTGCTGCAGTATCATTCACCTGCAGAAGACAAAAGACCCAACCAGGTTTTCTTGGGAAGAGAAAGCCTTGGCAACACCACAAACAGAAGAGTCCTCCTCAACCAAACACAGAGCACCAAAGGCAACAGGCTGCCTACGCTACAGTGGCTGTTAGGTCTGTGAGGTTACCATGACAAAAGCATGCCACAACAGCAGGGAGTGCTCTGATCCCAAAGCGAGTGCAGTGACTTCTGATTCACTCAAACTTAAGAAAGGGAATACCGAGACTCACCTTGCCATCAGCTGTATGTTTAGTGACCAACTTCTGAGAAAACAATTCAAGTCCTGCTTCCTGCACTAGTTCCTGGTCCTGTTCTGGAATTCCTGTATCTGACTGAATCCTGGCCTTCACACTCTGCAGAGTCTCTTCCTCTGTCACAGGGTAGGTGTGCACAGTTCCCGTAACCATGTTCAAAACGTGAAGCAACTACCAGAAGAGTAGCATGGCATGAGAAAGGCTGAAGATACATTGGTCATCTTAGAGCAGAGATTGAGGGACCGAAAAAATGACCACCAAGAAACTGTTCAAAGCACTTGGCAGAATCAAGAAGTCACTTTACAGCTACTTCCTAACATTATGGCAAAGTTCTTGTCCTCCATCCAGTGGAAGAGAGGCCACATGGCAGTGAAATACCTGTAGAATCCTCTCTCAGAATATGGAACCAAGCATGCACAGAAGCTCTTCACTACTCCCAACAAGCTCAGGGAGTATTTGTCCTCAAAGAAGCAAGAGGAAAGCACCTGTCACTAACGGTCAGGAGACAGTTCTATGAGTTTCTGCCTCACTCTTCCTCCGAAGTCTATGATTCAGAGGCTCAGGAAACTGCTCTCTGGAAAACTTTTTAGGCTAATACAGACATATTGCTTACCTTCAAGTTCAAAATGTCATCCAATGCTTTGAAACACCCATTGGGTCCATAGGTAGGATCTGTACCTCTCTGACGTGGGTGCCACATTAACATGAGTTGCGGCCATTTCTCCAGCCTCCCAGACAAAACACTGAGCAACAAAAACCAGATCAGAAAAGGTAAAAGTGCAGTGGCAGTAACGATACGGCTTGTTCTGTGTGGGAGGACTGACAAAACTGCCCCCCTCCTTCTCCCTCCAGCACTCCACCTCTCCCCATCACAAACGCAGCATTTAGAAGGCAGAAACCAAGACTACACAAGTCTGACAAGCGACAGTAGTACTGCCTGTGTCACGCACTCAATGTATTCACAGATTAACACAGTAAGGCATACAACACAAACTTGGTCCTTTTGCAGAAGAATCAGTTTATCTCAGCACAGCAATTTCTAGTACTCACCTGTTTAGATTGTTGGGGCAGGGCAAACTGCTAGAAAACTTGACTTCTCCGGATAAGTCTTCTGAAACAACAATATCCAGCTCACTCTTCTGACGCACTTTTGCATGCCTAATGTGAGCGAGTACAATGGTGAAAAAATTGCCCGCCTTTCCCAGCCTGCATGCTAGTAGGCTCTTAAAAGCTACTCTTGACATATAATACAGATGCCACTTTGGTTTCTGTTACCTGCCCTGTGGGAGTCAGCCCTTATCCCATAGAGCAAGGATCAGGAATGCTGAACTTGCTCAGGTGAGTCAAGCCCCTGTGAAAGGGGTCACTTTCCAAAAGGGCAAGAAACATAGGGATATTATCCTCAGAATCAAGGGACCACACTTCTGCTTCCTGTAAACAGGAAAGTCACATCATGCCCACTTACCACCCAGCCACGGTTCACTCACCATTGCACTGGCTGCCAGTTGGGTAGGAATGGTCGGAAGCCTGTAATGCACTCAAAGGCAAGCGTGCCAAAGCTCCAGGAATCCACTGTCACCCTATACTTCTGCTGTTCCAGCAGCTCTGCAGCCTGATACAGTTTACACGCGTGAGACAAAGCCAGATGGCTTTGGCCAGAAAGCTCTCAGCTTTCTCTGTGCCTTAACATCTCATGAACATTTGTACAAATAATTAAAGACATTACTGAACGCTGCCTCTCACGGGCTTTAAGAACCTCCTGGAGTGAGTAGCATAGGTTACTGGCACTCCTGCTTATTTATAACAGATGCAGGTAGCACAAAACCCAGTCTCAGCAAAACCCAGTGTCAGCAAAAAAGCAGTCACCTTTGCTAGCTTCAGCACCACAAATGCACCCCATACCGTGCAAGTACCTAATCCCAGCCCAAAGCTCGGTAACAGTTAATTCTATCCCACTAGAAAGCAGTAGCTGCTCTTCTAGCTGAATTCCTTTCTTACCAAGTACTGCAGAGTCCCAACAAAGGATGTGCACAGGCTCCCCTGATCCAACTCCTTAGCATAACCAAGGTCAATGATTTTGTGTATTAACTGAAACACACAACAGAGAATAAGAATGCCAGACTGAAGTCCTGTTAAAAGCACATCATACAGCAGAAAGAAAAGGTCTGGCTCTTCAAAGCTATGCAGGAAAGGTGCCAGTGAAGAGATAGAAGCAGAAATGGGAGGCTACTGTAGATTTCTAAAACCACAATGAATTTGAAGGTGTTGGAGCACACTTAGCAGTTACGCCTCTAGCTCCTTCCGATCTTTGGTCAATCAGGACAGTCTGCTTCTTTCCTTAATAGTTGAAAGTCAAAATGTCAGGTGTTAACAGACGTCTAATACAACGTCTCACCTCAGCTGCACACAGAATACTATGTGACAGTGACCTGAGACAGGTGTTATCCTGGGCTGAGTGCTCTTGCAGAGGGACCATGTAACTGCATGAAGCACATGCAGGTTCCTTGTAAGTTTACTTGTCTGTGCAGGTAGAGACGACTGCTTCCTGCTTACCCTTTGCTCTCCTTGCTGCAGCACAATGTTCTCTGGCTTCAAGTCTCTATGGATGATCCTGTACTCATGAAGGTATCTGAGAGCAGAAGCTGAGACAGAAAAAGCCAGTTGTTAGAGCTAAGTAACAGTACCTAGCATGAGCTCAGTAAGGATTCATCTATTCTATCTAGTAATAAACATGGCTTTCACATCAGACCTTGTACAATCAAACATACAACGAAACACTGAGTGTAAGGGGTAAAGTCAGCACCATAGAACTCTGGACACAAATTGAGTTCTCTCTCTGGATGTTCCCTCACATCCTTCCTGTAAACTGTAGTAATGCTGGCTAGCTTCCAGTAGGCAAGAACCTCCCCAGACTCCCAACACTTTTGGGAGATGATCAAGATCATAAAAGGTCAGTCTGAAATGGAGTCACTAAGGTCACTACTGTATATTTGGAGAGTGGACTCAGGACTAAAAGGGTTTCCATAGTTCAGACAACTGAAGGTACTGCCACCACTTACCAATGTCAGATAACAAGATAAGAATAGCTTCTTCCCGCAAGCCACAGCAATTCTCCAGCTGGTTCAGGTACTGCAAGTAAGGAACACAGAATGTAGTCTTTCCCTTCTCTATCCCGAGTGAACTCCAGAGTTCCACAAATTCTCAGGGATGCAAGAAGTTTCAGCAACAGCAATTAAATTCTCCAGAAGCACAAAACTCTATGGACTGTGACCTGCGGTAGCAGCAATTACAGCTTTGTGCCTTGGTTTAATTGCATGGGAAAGAAGATGAAAGAAGTCACTGTCATCCCGTTTTCATCCTCCTATTTGTTCCATCCCTCTTTGCCTGACAGTATCAACTCCCATCTGAGGCCTAAGGTCTGTGTTTCAGCTATGGGCAGATTATAGACAAGGTCAGAAAAGCCTTAGGATTAGAACTACCATGTGTTATCTCTTCCTATGACAGACAAGAGTTCATCACTTTCAGGAAGGGTACAGCCTACAGATGCACCTACCCCACAATGGTCTTGGCCATACTCAAATACTGTCGCACGTCCCCTACACTTGCCCTCATTCTCTGTGTGCAAACTCCTCACAGTGTCACTTGCACCTAAAAAAATACAAAGCACTTAAGTCTTCAAAAGCTGAACGTAATACCAAGGACCAAGCCACCAACACTTGTTGATGCCATGACTAGAAATAGGAAACATCAGGGTATGAAAGCAAAGGTTTGAAGGGAAAACTTCAGTAGAAAACCTAGGATCAGATCAGAAGGTGATCCATTCCTAGGTTACCATCCTAGGGACCCCACCTTGCGGAGGTCTCCACCTTGGCAGTACTCCATGGCCAACAATGGCAAGTCATTTGGTGCGAGCTTCTGCATCTCTTCAGGGACATCGCGGGCAGCCACCACATTGGGATGGTTCAGTCTGTAGAACAAAAATTAGGCAAGTATACATGATGTTCTGAAACTGCTATACACTTTCATGTGCTCGTGGTCACCACGCAAAGCCCAACATGGTCACAAATGCTTTGAGAAATTGAGTTAGTGAATTCTAAAGGTTTCCATCTCTCACGGACTCATTTTAACTCCTGGCACTTCATACGGAAGACAGTGTGTTTCTTCAACATGTATGCATTACAGATCTGTCTAGAAGGTACAGCAACGAGCCCTGCACAGGAGTGCAAGGGAGTCTGTTGCTACCGTCCAGAAAAGACCCAAACTGCAATGAGACTGCTGCAGCCGAAAATGTTAATCCAACACCCCAAGGGACTGCCGCAGCACAGACGTTAAGTCAGGCAAAGCGGCGGCTCTAGGTAGCAGCGCTGTTGTAGCGCTGAGGGCACGGCAGACGAGCCGAAGACGGCAGTGTGAGACCCAAGAGTCTCACACAGCACAAGGCGAAGCTTTCTTAGGCGTGAACTGCCACGCACTTGCCGCCGCAGCCGACTGGGCACCTCCCGGAAGAGAAATCCTCGGCGGCCGGCGGCCGAAAGCCTCTCCCCCCCATTTCCCTCAGCGCACCCGTCAGATCCGCGCTCCAGGGCCGTCTTGGCCAAGCGTCCCGGGGCACTGCCGCCACACCGCGCAGCGAGCCCTCCGCCCGGCCCGGCCGCAAGCGGGCACCGGGCTCGGCCCGGCGCCGCCGCCTCCCCGCCTCACCTCTTCATGATCTGTATTTCCAGCGCCCAGCGCTCGCGGCTGCGCGGGCTCAGCTCCTGCCGGCACTGCTCGATGGCCGCCTGCTCGCCGGTTTCCTGCGGACGCGGCAAGGGCTGGGCTAAGCGCGGGTCCCGAGTCGGGGCGCCGCGGGCCCGGCCGCCTCCTGCCTTGTTGTGCCAACGGATGACGTTGCCGAAGCCGCCGGTGCCGAGGCGCTCCCGCATCTCCCAGGGCCCGCAGGTCAGCGCCCGCAGCGCGGGCGGGCGACTCACGGCGGGCCCGGCTCCGCTCCGCGGGACCTGCGCTTCCGGCTCCGGCGCGACTGCCCGCCCGCCCGCCCTTAAACGGGCCGCGCGGGGCCGGTGCTGGGCCCGGTCACGGCCGCCCCGGCGAGGAGTGCAGGAGCCGCCATCTTCGTGGCCGCCATACCGCGTGAAGCCATGGGCTCGGAATGACAGGAGAGTACAGCTCGTGGGCTGCGTAAGTAAAATTGCAGAGTTGCCGTCTTCTTCCCACAGCATCTCCCAGACTTGCCAATCCGGGATGCGCCATTTGCGTTTCCCGCCGCACCGCCCGAACCAAAGCGCTCTTCTGGGCATTACATCGGGTTCGGATAGTTCCTCCTCCTGGCCTGGCTTGGCGTGAGGTGCTTTAAGGCCACTGCAAAGACGCGTAACGGTACGGGGATGGAAAATACACTCCAAGACCTACCGCAACTCCAGTCGCCTGCACTGGACCTGCCAAAGCCACCGAGCACAGAGGGTCCCGTCTGGGTGACATGGGGCGGCTGTGGCATGTCATGATGTCACACTTCGTCACTGACATTAAACAGTCTTGCTGAAATTATCCCGAGGATCAGCTTAGAGAAAAGCCAGTAGGTGGTGCTTGAGAGAGCAGACACTTTTATTGCCGGTTTTCCTAAAATATGTTAGGCCCTACAAATGGCACCGCACTCTGTAGACAATTATGGTTGTCCTTAAGCTGTGAAAAGTCAGAAAAATAATTTTTGAAATCCTCCCCCAAGGCCATTAGTTTGTTAGCATCTTTAATCTAAGCTGTTATCTTTAAAAATAAAATAAATTAGCCCCTGTTCACTCAGCAGTGTTTAATCTCAGCAACTGGAAGTCCTTTCTGGAAATGGTTAAATGCAGCTACACTTAAATCAGATTTATGGCAGTAATGTTATCACCAGCACCATGACTCTTGGGGAAATACATTTGATAATCTTGACATAGATCTCCGTGCAGAGAAGAGCTAAACATATAGAGTACGCAGTGTTTCATCTTTACCATTATGCAAAATAACCAGTGCCGTGCTTTCCAAAGGAGGACTCCATACAGCTGCTTCCTGAAAATGAAGTCACTCACATACTAGTTCTTATGCCTTACACTAAATTCTGTCAGGAGCCTGACTGCTAGTGACTCAGTCCCAAGTAGGTAGGACACATTCATCGCTGTAACAATTGCACCACTGACTGTTTTCATAACAGTGCCCTAAGATCAGCTCTAAAACTAATCATCGCATTTGTCTGCCACACTTTGATAACTGAATACCTCGTGACCACACCCCAGTGAGAAGATCTCAGTTTTCTAGGATGAGTAGCATCAGTGAACATTTAGCTCTGGTCCTCAACATGCTGTTCCTTATTTATATCTAAAGTTCATTAGAAGTTTTGTTCATTTAACTTGCAAGCTCCCCTGACTGTTTCTTCTCCCATGGCTCTGTGCAGGGCATGCTTTGCTCTACATGCGGGTCAGGGCCTCTCTGCCAAACATCTTAATTAGGAGTACAGCACACTACACTCGTGCATGAAACAGGAGTTTCTCGTTATTACTACTAAGTCTACATACTGCAGACTTCTGATTATATTAGAAAATAATACAGCTGTGCATTCATTCACTCACACACCCAGAAGCATAATGGGACAGGACAGTTCACTGTAAGAGATAAGTACTATTCTGTCATTGAACAGTAAGGTATTCAGTGGGGAAAAAAAGTTGTTACGAAGGCTGAATCTGCTCTCTGACTGGAAAAGAGAGAAAACAAAACAAACTGGTCGTAAAATCCAGCAGCATGCCAGCAAGGAGCTTTCCTCCCATCCCTCACAGGCTCCCCCCCAGCCAGCCGCCTGCCTGGACCATCCCCTAGATGCTCGGGAAGGGGTGGGATGTGGACAGCACGCCCCACGGCCCAGGGAGTCTCCACCCCCTCGAGTGGCGCTACAAGTAGGACAGAGATCAGAGCAGAGACGCAGGAAACACAAACCCAGCCTGGTCTGGAAAGCAAATCATCAAGAGAATACAGAAGAGAAGAAGCAAAAAGGTAGGCACGACTCTGCACCTGTTTCAAAACTGGCATTTCCTGTTTTCAACATGAACGGCATTGTCATTAAGTACTATTAAATATTATTATTTAATAAATCCCACTGAAGCACCATGATAGTTAACTAACTGAGCTATTGCCTTCCAGTTTTTGAAGAGATTCATAGTGTGGGTAAAGCTGCTAACTTTCAGTAGTTTCAGGAAAGCTGAAGCTTTCCAGGGAGAGGGCTGACAGCCTTGGGCTCTGATCAGTTAAGCAAGGAGGAGTCCCCCGCACAAAGGACATTAGCAGAAGAACTTAAAGGGAGAGTTGTGGATGAATATCTTGATGGTAAGGTAAGGAGACACAGAGAACTAGCTGCAAAAGGAGAATTTATCTGATCTTCCCAGGAGATCAGACTATGCCTTTCACTCCAGGTTCCAAAGCATGATAGTGGAGGGACACGGAGGAGGAGGAGGATGGGTCATCTTCAGTTCTCCCTAAATATGCTTCTCCTTAAATGTGGCCAAACCCACAGGAAATACCGAGAATGACTCCAAAAACAAAGACTTTGAAATACTCATTTCATCCAATGTCCTAAAAGACTACAGCATCTTGCTTTTGTTTCCTTTTGGGTTTTTAGCTCTTTCCCCCCAAAACAGAGGTCTGTTTGTTATATTTTTAAGGAGAAGTAGTTCAATTGTGCTATTCATCTGCTCAGTTCAGAAAGGGGATGCAGAAACACTTTATCCAGAAAGCAGTCAGTTGCTTCAACTAAGTCAAGATAGCTGATCATCATCAAGAAAGCTATTAGTGCTATAGATTCAGAAACAATGTATGTTGGAATGGATGCATTGTGTCATTGGGAGGAAGGAGAGCTACTTTTAATTTCTGCATCTATAGATGTCACACTTAGGGACATGGTCTGGTGGATTTGGCAATGTTAGTTTTAAGTTGGACTCAATGATCATAAAGGTCTTTTCCAACCTAAATGATTCTATGATTGAGAACTTTTTGTTCACACTTGATAAGTTACAGCTCTTGTTTTAGGTCTTACTCCACATTAGTAAGATAATGCACACATCATTACTGCTTAGAAAGGCTGTTAGTAATAATAAGGTTAATATGTGGGATTTTAAGCGTTCCTGTTGATGATGCTTCAGCCAAAAGAGACAAATGTAGGGAATCGCACATTGTTATGTCCTAATGTACTTGAAAGTGTAGAATCAAAATGGCAGAACATCGCATCTAGGTCTTTGACTTATTGTCTAGTATTTTTGACGTAAAGGAAGTACAGGCTGAGATCAGAAGGCGCACATGTTTATGAGAGCCCTGCCAGATGCGCATTGCTTGCAGGTTTCTACTTGGAGCTTTGTAAATACACTTTTCAAACAGATATAAAATTCCAATTTGACGAGGCTTATCATTCAAGACATTCCAATTGACTGGCTTAAGTTGTACCTTCCCAAAACTGAAAATAAACATAGGGTAACATCTGTTACCAGTTTTCCATGCATAGTGGGACAGCAGCCATCAGTGGATGGACAGGTATCCCACAGGGAGCTGGGGAGAGATGGGGGAAAGGCTGCAGCATTATAAGCTAAGATAGCCTGAAGAGGGGCAACAGAAATCCATGGAAGACAGGGTGTGGCATCTGATGCAAAACAACTTTAGAGAGACTATCTACAGCATTTGCAGTATAAACACATGCTGTGTAAGGCTAGAATCTACTTGTACAGATGAATATATGAGATAAACTTGATTAAGCCATGCAGGCACTTTTAAAATAGAGACTCCTCATGTCAGTCTTCCAGGCAAAGAAAAAATAAAAAGACATTCAACTACCCCCTGAAAATGGTCTGCAGTTTCCTGCTGGTTTCAGGTAGCTAAGATTTCTTCCAAGATATCAGTTAGGCCAGGGGAAAAAAAAAAAAAAATCACTGGTGTTGCCTTGTTTTGGGGGCATCTTAGCAGATACCTCAGAAATAAGATCTCAACAGTTCTTTACCGAGCTTCCCAGGAAGAAATTCTAACCAGGCAGCTCAACTCAGATCTAAGTAGTTTCACTGAACAAAGCTTTCTTTGAAAGCATCTTAGCTACCGGAATCTTGTTTCTAACAGTTTTAAGAACTTCAAGCCTTCTCTGCAGATAACAACAAAGATCACCAGTGATACCAACAATTAGCAAGTTAAAACATTGCCACTGTGGGATTCAGAACACAAGCCTGCATAGCTGTAATAATGAGCCACAGCTGCGGGGAGTAAGGATACTACAACACAGGGTTACAGCAGAAACCAACCGACTGGACAGCGGTTCAGATCATTCACTTCGGCTTTGGGAACGCTGCTGATTTAGTTCAGATGCAATTGAAGTTAATGTCTACTTGGGAATCGCTTGTACCACTTTTTTTTAAAAAGGCTCACTATGCAGTGTTTCCTAAGAGGTGAAAAATGACTTGAAAGTATATAAAAAGTGTACTGTGAAATCTATGGACCAATACAAGTCACTGAGAGATGCTCCGAATTTTAAGGATTTTATCGTCAAGATGTGACCTAAAGATAAAGCATGGAGTAATTAAGGTCCTCGGAAGATGTTCTTGTGAATCTTTTCAGTCTGACTTGCAACTTAAGTCCCTTCTTTTTGCAGCCTAATGATGAGAAATCACATCCTTAATTATCCTGCTGTACTTCTGGTTCTGCTTCAGAAACTGGACTATTTATACCTTTTGCTTTGAACAAATTTTAAAACAAACAAACAAACAAACAGACAAATAAAAAAGCCCCAATGACAAAACTACTAAAAACCCAGAGTCTCTCTCCATATTAGCCCTGAATCCAAATTTATGACTCATCTATCATACTCCAGTTTCACCAGCTGTTATCCAGCTGCCTTCTTTGGCTTTATATAAACAGAGTCTGAGCTCATGATTTCTGGAAGTAGTAGTTTTTTCAAATAATTGAGTTAGCTTTCTGCATATAACATAGATGATAAAAAGGTGACAGTGTGGGCAACGGTGCCTGAATATTACTTCAAGTATTTGGAACTTCAGGGCAATCCTAGAGACTAGAAATTAAAATCTATCTTCTTGCCTGTATCTTGTGCCTGCTACTTTATCTTGCTTCCAGCTCTTGGTTTGTATAGGAGGTATTATATTTTAAAAGGAAGAGAGAAAATGGACTTGTGGTGCAGGACTTGTTCAAAGCAGGCAGGGTCCACCACATCTACATTACACCTTACAATCTTCCACCAGGGATCAATGAAGGTTCTCTCTGAAGAGTACTGATAGACGAGTCAGACTATGTAAAACGATTTGGAGAAAGCAGAAACTCTTCTTGGTGGATTGAAGAGGGCTTTGAAGTGTAAAGCTGCAGAAGAGATTAGAGGGAATAATGTATACTTGTGACTGCATAGAAGTGACAGAGAAATATGCTGCAACAAATAAATGAGACTATCAGAAAAAAAGCTAGCCTGCCAGACCATTGCCATAACTCTGCCTATTTAGCAAAGGCGTATGATACTAGTAAAAATTAAAGGCTTAGTTGGGAAGAATCGGTAGAAATATTGAAAATAAGTCCTCACCTATCATCAAGCAAAGTCATTTTGCCTACACATTCTCTACACAAGAGAGAATCTTCACTCTCACCCAAAGTAGCAGTCTACAAGAAATGCAGATCCTCTTAAACCACTGTTAACACAAACTGACCCTTCAGCAGACCCTCTGCAAGAGATCTCTTAAGTAGGTGTCAGTAATCAGAATCTCAATTAACACATTTAAATCACCATTACACTGCATCATCAGATAAGCCCATCTCTCTAATAGTGCACATGGTACTACTCTTGGCATCCTACAATTTAGGGAAAAAGTACTTGGAATTTACTTCTGTATTATTCCCCAGGAAGCACTCTCTCAGTTTCCTCCAGATGTAAATGAGTGCGCTTTAGCTTATCTAGTTTCTAAGTTTATCAAGTAAAAGCACATCTGGATCCAGCCTGGCAGTTTCCCTAGGAAGACCAGGACAGTTAGACCAGACAGCTGAGAAGTGATGGGTTGAAAAAATGTATAAAAAGAATTCTCATCATTTAAAACTTTCATTTAAAGTTACACCTTGAACTGCATTCACATTGTAAACTTCCTTTGTTCAGCATCCTATTTTTTGTCTCTACAGATAATTTGATATTTAGAGCTGATGTGAAAAACACTCAGAATGGAAGGCAAGCTCCCATGTCTCCTTGTGCAATCATGACTAGGAGCAATCATGACTGCCCAGTGCCAGGTAAGAGGCTAAGGCATCAAATAATTCTCTTGCCATCTTCCTGTATTTTCAGCAGCATTTCTTTGCCATTGGCTGCAGCTGTCTGTATCAGACAGAATGAGAATCTGCTTAGCTCACTACAAATCAGAGGAAGAAAAATGTTACAAAGTGGTCTATCATTGTGGATGTGTTATGTGTTATCCTGGCTCGTTTTCATTTCAAGACTTGCAAGTAAACAAGTCTTCTCCGAGTATTCTTGGTGTATCTGTTCACTGTCACCTTTCACTGTTAATAAGAACTCCATTGTAACCAGCCTTCCGTTTTCTATGGTCATCATCTTCATCACTATTCTCACTTAAAACTGCACGTCAGTGGTTCCCTTGTCCCCTCACTTTAAGCCTCACACCACACACAGCTTGAGTAAATGCTACACAATTCCAGAATGTTTACTCCCTTTCTCAAAAAATTACTATCCCACCTTTCCTCCTTCTTATCTTCTTTCTCTTGTGGCCTAATCAAAGAAGCTTTCTAAATTGGTTTCCTCCATTAAACTTTATCCAAAATATTTCATTTAACTGGCTGCAAGAGACATATCTCTTAAAGATAATCAAGCTACAAAGTCTCATGGGGAAACTGCATGTCAGTGAGCAAAAGTAACTGCTTGTTGACTGTACCTACCTTGGAAATTATTTGCTTGAACCTCCTTCAAATAGCAGAAAGCTGGCAAGCTTTAGTTAGCATTTGCAACGCCCCAAGAACACATAATGACTTCACACACAATGTGAGTACAGCATATCCCAAATTCACTTCACTCAGATGACAAGCAATCACCTGGTAATCTGTGGAACAAAATGATTTACAATTCTTAGGAACCCATCCTGAGGTACTAGAGTCACTTTTCACTGTACTGTCTGACAAGAGGGCAGACAATTCCTCAGATCTTCCTGATTTATATGCCCTTAAGAAAAGGACTGACTCTTTGAAGGTACTTGTTCTCTCATCTTTTTTAAGAGAGCAGTTACCCACAGAATTAACCTTCTTTGCTTGCAGGGCTTACACATGCGTTTCAAACGAGGAGCCAGATCTAGAGGTAAGCCAGGCTAACTAAAACCATGTTAGCTGGAGCATTATGAACATGGGAGGGGAAAGCAAATCATGCTGAAGAAACAGAGCCTGAGAGCTTTTGGTCATGGTTATGTGGATGAGAGATTCAGAAGGCAAAATATCAGAGCGTTAATACCATCCACAACAAAGTTTTCCCCTCCCTCTGCTCTTCTTGAAAGAAAGAGAGACGAGTCAATAGTGGAACAGTACATTTGGCAGCACAGCAGCGAGAGAGATGGGACCGTTGTGGTCGGAGAAGGAAAAAGGGCAACCCATTAGACAGATGCTCCCATCACAGATGCTTTTCTCCTGGAAATAGAAGGGAGTCCTTTTGCTCAGCCAGGTCTTTTCCCTGAACTAAAAGAGGATTTCCTTTCTCCGATTACAGCCATTTGCACAGATAATTCATCTGCAGAAATTTACCAATACAGGGGGACCTGGCTGAGGCTTTCAGGGAGCAGAATCGAATACTGTAGGTGTGACAGTGGTCGGAGTCACTGCCACACTGTGCCTGTCAGAGGTAAGTATGACAAAGAAAAAGGAAACGGTGAGAGCTTGTCCATCTAATCATCCACTGTCAGGGCCAGAGTTACTGCACAGAAAATTTGTCTGGGAATAGAAGAGGATAGAAAAGAAAATACCAGTATACACTGTCATGGGCGGGACTAAGTGGGAGTGGGCATGGAGCTGAGAAAGTCTGACAGAATATGTGGAGAGAATGAAACAGAGAAAAAATTGAAGCGCTACACAAAAAGGCTGTAAGCACATGGCAATAACAGGTGGGTAGGGAAAAACAGAACAGGCTAAAAGAGACTGACAGGAAAATGAAAGGTGTGTATACATTTCCAGCTTCTTGCTTCTGTGAAATCTAACAGTATTTCCTGGCTTTTGCTTATTCCATAGCCTGCACCAGAAATAAAGGCTACAATGGGGGCCAGTGTTCACAGGCATATTATTCCCCACAGCTCTTCATCTGCCAGTGCCACCAAGGTTTCTCAGGGAAGCAGTGTGAAATAGGTGAGTATACCACATCAACTGCTGTGAACAATGCTATTGGGGTTAGCTGTGCAGTACACAAGGATGAGATACCCAGAAGCTCCTGCTGTAGGCTAGGCTCTCTAGTAAGTTGTCTTTTTTAATTCTAAAGCTAATACTACAAAGAACTTTTAAGCACATCTTGGTTGTTCTAGGTGTCTCTTAATAAAACTCTAAATTTTTTAACTGAAGACGTTCATATACACTTACAGACTGCCTGACAGGGCATTTTCACTGACTTACTAGACAAGACATTTGAGAGCCAAGTTTAAACAGAACAGAGACTGGGGAAACTGTCAGGGAAAAGAATTGGTATGCTTTCCTTAGATTTTCAGATCTTACCTTGTTTTCAGATACTGAAGTTAAATGCTACAAAGACACTGGAGTAACATATAGGGGTATCTGGAGCACGGCAGAGAGTGGAACTGAATGTTTAAATTGGAATAGCAATGGCCTGGTGGACTGGTTCTCTCCACAAACAGAGAAGCTTCTGCAGCACGGAAAGTGCTTCTCTTAGCCTGGGAAGCGAGAAAGCGCCTGTTCTCTGCGCCAAGTGCAGTCAGCGGTTCAACGCTGCAGGCAGGCTGGGAACAGCGGCTGGGCGCCGTTTCTGAGCTCTCCACAAACAGAGAAGCTTCTGCGGCACGGAAAGTGCGTCTCCTAGCCTGGGAAGCGAGAAAGCGCCTGTTCGCCGCGACTAGTAACTAATAACTAGGACTAGTTCCATTGACGCATGCCACACGAGTTTCTTCACCTTACATAGCTTTCATTTCTACTTATGAATGCAATTGACTTTCCCTGCTGTTACTAGTTTTCCTCAGATTTTTAGTCCAGAGGGACTTTTATCCAAAAGGTCCAGGGACAAATAAGCACCAGAGTTTAACTTAACTGTGTTTTCATTCATTTCCACTGTGCTTAAAATTCAAGACTTAAATAAAACTGAAAACACTCCTTCTGCAGTATCCTATACGTAGAATTTGAAAGTTTAAGTAAACTTTAGCATTACAAGTAACAAGAATTTCCTGTGATCCCCATTTTAATGATGGAGAAGTGGAGCCTCCTCACAATTCCACAGGAGAGCTGGCAAAACCAGGAATGGGTGTCATAATTTCGATCTATAACCACAGGCATACATTATTTGCTAGATAATATTTTTCTTACGTTGTCTCTGAGTTCTGCACATCGTACCGCTCAATGCTGTTCTGATTAGTAAGACGAGCTGCTTTTCAACCTACTTTGTAACTCTATTTGCCTGAGCTCCCTCCTCTTACTGCATTCTTATGGTGCAAATGGTGTAAGTCGTTAACTTTCTATTACTGTATTCTGTCTCAGTTGTGCTTTTGATGATTACTTGCATCGTGCACTGGGAACGTGTGGGCACGAGGAACTGTGTGGTCTCCGTACTATGGCTGCCTCTGCTTACTGACATCTCTTGACAGGCAGTTTTTCTGGCTGGAAGCTTTGATTCTCAAATAATATGCTAATAGTTAATTATGCTGTCTTCTGATTGTGATGGAACGTGAGCAACTGTATTAATAACTAAAATGGGCTTTTTCTTCTCCATGTGTAGTGGTTTGGAAGCAAAACAAATGAGAGGCTCCAAGTCAGAGATACAATTTAATAGGAAAAAAAAAAGGAAAGAAAGTAAACTAAAATAGATGCAATAATACAAAAGACCACTGACAGAATCAGACTACAACCTGAGCGGAGTGATGGAAGCAGTCCAGATGAGGTGGTCTTCCTGAAGCAGTGATCCTGTAGAAAGGTCTGGTAGCTCGGGTCCTCTGGGAATCCAGTGGGTAAGCGCCCCTCTGGTGTTCAGAGTCTCAGCTTATATCCAGGCTGGAATGCTTGGTTCCTCCCTCTGGGCGGAGCATCCCACAATGGGATGGTGAGTCATGTGATAAGGCCTGATGGGCCCATTAACAGGAGGTAGTCCAGGAGGGGGTTATCTGTGAGCTGTGTAGCAAAGGTGCTGATGGGCCCATTAACAGAAGATAAGCCAGAGTGGAGGAGGCAGGGAGCACTGCCTCACCTGGTTTCAGCAGTTCATGAAGATGATGATAGAATATACTTCAACCCAGGACAAATTTTTAAAGCCCCCAAATCCCCTAAATTCACCCCAAAATTTCCACCCAAAATCTCCTAAATTCACCCCAAAATTCCCACTAAAAATTGGGATTTTTAGAGCCCCAAAATCCCTAAAAATTCACCCCTAAAATTTCCCCCCAAAATGCCAAAAATCACCCCAAAATTCCCACTAAAAATAGGAACTTTTAGAGCCCCAAAATCCCCCAAAATTCACCCAAAATGCCCCAAAAATGACCCCAAAGATTCCCACTAAAAATCGGGATTTCAGAGCCCCAAAATCCCAGAACATGACCCCAAAATCCCGACTGAAAACTGAGATGTTTTTAAGCCCCAAAATCCCCCAAATTCACCCCAAAATTCCCACCCAAAATCCCCCAAAATTCCCATTAAAATTGAAATTTTTAGAGCCCAAAAATCCCCAGAATTCACTCCAAAATTTCCTGCTTAAAGTGGGAATTTTTAAAGCCCCAAAATCCCAAAAATTCCCCCCAAAAATTGAGATTTTTAAAGCCCCAAAATCCCCCAAATTCACCCCAAAATTCCCACCTAAAATCCCTCAAAAAACCCCAAAATTCCCGCTAAAAATTGGAATTTTTAAAGCCCCCAAATCGCCTAAAGTCACCAAAAATTTGGAATTTTTAAAGCCCCAAAATCCCCTAAATTCACCCCAAAATTTCCACCCAAAATCCCAAAAATTTACTCCAAAATTCCCCCCCAAAATTGAGATTTTTAAAGCCAAAAAATCCCCTAAATTCACCCCCAAATTTCCACCCAAAATCCCTAAAAATGATACCAAAATTTCCACTGAAAACTGAAATTTTTTAAGCCTCAAAATCCCTCAAATTTACCCCAAAATTCCCCCCAAAAATTGGGATTTTTAGAGCCCCAAAAATCCCAAAAATTCACCCAAAAATTGGACTTTTAAAAGCCCCAAAATCCCCAGAATTCACCCCAAAATTTCCACCCAAAATCCCTAAAAATGACCCCAAAATTTCCATTGAAAACTGAAATTTTTTAAGCCTCAAAATCCCTCAAATTTAGCCCAAAATTCCCCCCAAAAATTGGGATTTTTAGAGCCCCAAAAGTCCCAAAAATTCACCTAAAAATTGGACATTTAAAAGCCCCAAAATCCCCAAAATTCACCCCAAAATTTCCACCCAAAATTCGAAAAAATTTACTCCAAAATTCCCACTAAAAATTTGGATTTTTAAAGCCCCTAAATCCCCCAAAATTTACCCCAAAATTCCCACTAAAAATTGGAACTTTTAGAGCCCCAAAATTCACCCAAAATGCCCCAAAAATGACCCCAAAAATTCCCATTAAAAATCGGGATTTCAGAGCCCCAAAATCCCAGAAAATGACCCCAAAATCCCGACTGAAAAATGGGATTTTTAGAAGCCTCGAAATCCCCCAAATTCACCGCAAAATTTCCACCCCAAATCCCCCCAAAAATTCCAAAATTTCCACTAAAAATTGGCATTTTTAGAGCCCCAAAAATCCCAAAAATTCACCCAAAAATTTGAATTTTTGAAGTCCCAAAACCCCCAAAATTCACCCCAAAATTTCCACCCAAAATGCCAAAAATCACTCCAAAATTCCCCCCCCCCAAATTGGAATTTTTAGAGCCCCAAAAATCCCAAAAATTCACCCCAGAATTTCCACCCAATATCCCAAAAAATGACCCCAAAATTTCCACTGAAAACTGAAATTTTTTAAGCCTCAAAATCCCTCAAATTTACCCAAAATTCCCCCCCAAAATTGGGATTTTTAGACCCCCCAGAATCCCAAAAATTCACCGAAATATTCGAATTTTTGAAGCCCTAAAATCCCCAAAATTCACCCCAAAATTCCAAAAATTTACTCCAAAAATACCCACTAAAAATTTGGATTTTTTAAAGCACCCAAGTCCCCAAAATTCACCCCAAAATTCCAACTAAAAATTGGGATTTTCAGAGCCCCAAAATCCCCCCAAAAATCCCCAAAATTCCCACTAAAAATTGGAACTTTTAGAGCCCCAAAATCCCCCAAAATGCCCCCAAAATGACCCCAAAAATTCCCATTAAAAATCAGGATTTCAGAGCCCCCATATCCCAGAAAATGACCCCAAAATTCCGACTGAAAAATGGGATTTTTAGAAGCCCCAAAATCCCCCAAGTTCACCCCAAAATTCCCACCCAAAATTCCCACTAAAATTGAGATTTTTTAGAGCCCAAAAATCTCCAAAATTCACCCCAAAATTTCCTGCTGAAAGTGCAAATTTTTAAAGCCCAAAAATCCCCAAAATTCTCCCCAAAATTCCCACCTAAAATCCCTCAAATTTACCCCAAAATTCCCACTAAAAACTGGGATTTTTAGAGCCCCAAAAATCCCAAAAATTCACCCAAAAATTGGAATTTTTAGAGCCCCAAAATCCCCTAAATTCACCCCAAAATTTCCACCCAAAATCCCCTAAATTCACCCCAAAATTCCCAATAAAAATTGGAACTTTTAGAGCCCCAAAATTCACCCAAAATGCCCCAAAAATGACTCCAAAAGATCCCATTAAAAATCAGGATTTCAGAGCCCCCAAATCCCAGAAAATGACCCCAAAATTCCGACTGAAAAATGGGATTTTTAGAAGCCCCAAAATTACCCAAATTCACCCCAAAATTCCCACCCCAAATCCCCCATTAAAACCCAAAATTCCCACTAAAAATTGGGATTTTCAGAGCCCCAAAATCCCCAAAAATTCACCCAAAATTCCCCCAAAATGACCCCAAAAATTCCCACTAAAAATCGAGATTTCAGAGCCCCCATATCCCAGAAAATGACCCCAAAATCCCGACTGAAAACTGAGATATTTTTAAGCCCCAAAATCCCGCAAATTCACCCCAAAATTCCCACACAAAATTCCCACTAAAATTGAGATTTTTTAAAGCCCAAAAATCTCCAAAATTCACCCCAAAATTTCCTGCTGAAAGTGAAAATTTTTAAAGCCCCAAAATCCCCTAAATTCACCCCAAAATTCCCACTAAAAATTGGAACTTTTAGAGCCCCAAAATTCACCCAAAATGCCCCAAAAATGACCCCAAAAATTCCCATTAAAAATCGGGATTTCAGAGACCCAAAATCCCAAAAAATGACCCAAAAATTCGCCCCAAAAATCAGGATTTCAGAGCCCCAAAATCCCAAAAAATGACCCCAAAATTCTGATTGAAAAATGGGATTTTTGAAGCCCCAAAATTACCCAAATTCACCCCAAAATTCCCACCCAAAATCCCCCAAAATTCTCACTAAAATTGAGATTTTTGGAGGCCCCAAATCCCCAAAAATGACCCCAAAATTCCCACTAAAAATTGGAATTTTTAGGAGCCCCAAAATCCCCAAAATTCACCCAAAAATTGGAATATTTGAAGTCCCAAAACCCCCCAAATTCACCCCAAAATTCCCACTAAAAATTTGGATTTTTAAAGCCCTCAAGTCCCCCAAATTCACCCAAAATTCCGACTGAAAATTGGGATTTTTGATGCCCCAAAATCCCCAAAATTCTCCCCAAAAATCCCAAAAAACCCCCAAACCCCCTCCCAGTACAAACCAGTACAAACCAGTACAGAAAAACCCCAAACCAGTATAAACCAGTACAAACCAGTCACCCCAAATCCCTTCCCAGTTCATCCCTCTTCATCCCAGTGACCCCTAAACCCTGTCCCAGTACAAACCAGTAAGGAAAACCCCCAAACCAGTACAAACCAGTACAAACCAGTATAAACCAGTAACTCCCAGTATCCCCCAGCGCCGGGCCCTGGCCCTGAGCCGCTCCCTGAAGGCCGCCGAGCGTCGAGAGATCCCAGTTCAAACCAGTACGGACAGGTGAGGGCACTGGGACGGGGACTGGGGGGCACTGGTTTATACTGGGATGGACTGGGAGTGGGTTTGGGGTCACTGGTTTATACTGGGATGAACTGGGAGTGGGTTTGGGGGTTACTGGTTTATACTGGGATGAACTGGGAGTGGGTTTGGGGTCACTGGTTTATACTGGGATGAACTGGGAGTGGGTTTGGGGGTCACTGGTTTATACTGGGATGAACTGGGAGTGGGTTTGGGGTCACCGGTTTATACTGGAATGGACTGGGAGTGGGTTTGGGGTCACTGGTTTATACTGGTTTATACTGGTTTCGGGGTTTCTGGGCGTGGTGTAACCATTGCCCCTCCCCCCACAGGTGAACCGACTACGCCCCTCGTCAGGCCACGCCCCCTTCCCTTATATGGAGCGACAAGGGCGGGACAAACTGGGCGGGGCCTGGGGTTACTGGGTTGTACTGGGAAGGAGTGGGAGGGGCCAATGCGGCTCTGACCCCGCCCACCTCACTGACGCGCCAGCCTTATGTAAATTTATGCAAATGACAAGCGAAATAAACGCGGGTGACGTCATTTGTACGCCGAGGAGCAAAGCGGGGCCGGGGGAACGATGGGATAAACCGAGGCACAGAGTGCCGCAGGGCATGACGGGATACACCAAGGCGCAAAGCGCCGCCGGGCATGACGGGATACACCGAGGCGCAAAGTGGCGCTCCGGGGCATGACGGGATACACCGAGGCGCAAAGCAGCGCGGGGCATGACGGGATACACCGAGGCCCCAAATGACCCCAAAATGGTCCCGAATTTCCCCCCCAAAAAATCCGCCCCAAATTTCCCCAAAACTCCCCAAAATTCCCCTCAAATTTCCCAAAAAATCTAAAAAAATTCCCAGAATTTCCTCAAAAGTCCCAAAAAATTACGAAATTTTACCAAAATCCCCCCAAAATTCCCAAAATTTCTTCAAAAATCCCCCAAAATTCTTCAAAATTCCCCAAATATCTCCCCCAAAATTGTCCCCAAATCCCCCCAAAATCGACCAAAATTCTCCCGAATTTCCCCCCAAAAACAGCCCACAAAAATTCCCAAAATTTCCTCAAAAATTCCCCAAATTTTACCAAAATCCAAAAAAAATTCCCAAAATTTTGTCAAAAATCCCCCTAAATTCCCCAAAATTTTCAAAATTTTTTTCAAAAATTATCCAAATTCTCCGAAATTGCACCAAAATCTAAAAAAAATCCCAAAATTTCTACAAAAATTGCAAAAATTCCCCCAAATTTCTCAAAATTTCCTTCCCAAATTTCTCAAAATTTCCCTTCCAAATCACCCAAAATTTCCCTCCCAAATCACCCAGAATTTCTCACGACATGACCCAAAATGGTCCAAAAATTCCCAGGATTTCACCATTCCTTCTTTGAATTCCTCCGAATCCCCCGGATTTCCCCCTAAAATTCCCAAATTTTCCCAAAATTCCCCCAAATAACCCCGAAATTTCCGGAAAAAAAACGCCAAATTTCCCCCAAAAAGTCCCAATTTTTTTCCCTAATTCCTCCCAAAATCCCCCAAAATTTCCCCCCAAATCCCCTGAATTTTCCCAAAATCCCCAAAATTCCCCCAATTTTTTCCAAATTACCTGAAATTTCCCCCAAATTCTCCCAAATTGCCCAAAAAATTCCCCCAAATTTGCCCCAAAATGACCCCAAATCCTCAAAATTCTCCCAAAATTCCTTCAAAACTCCCCAAAATTACCCCAAATTTTCCCAAAATCCGCCAAATTCTCTCCTCGCAGAGCGCCCACTGGTGGCCCTCGAGGTCAGAAAGTTTTGGGGGAAAAACCCCGAAATTTGGGGAAATTTGGGGTGAAAATTTGAGAATTTGGGGGAAATTTGGGATTTTCGGGGTCGTTTTTAGGGGAAATCTGGGGGGGAAAATGGAGGATTTGGGAAATCTGGGAGAAAATTTTGGGGAAATTTTGGGAGATTTGGGGTGAAAATTGGGAATTTGGGGATTTTGGGGGGAATTTTTAGGGGATTTTGCGGGAAAATCGGGAAAATTTTGGGATTTTTTGATGGTTTGGGGTCGTTTTTAGGGGGATTTTTGGGGAAAATTTGGGGGAAAAGCCCCAAAATTTGGGAAAATTGGGAAAAAAATTGGGAACATTTGGGGGGATTTGAAAGATTTGTGAATTTTTGTGGAAAATTTTGGGGAATTTTGGGGGAATTTTTTGAGGATTCTGTGGGAAACTTTCGGAATATTAAAAAAAATTGGGAAAAATTGGGAAAAATGGGGAAAAACTGGGGAAAATGGGGAAAAATTGGGAAAAATTGGGGAAAATGGGGAAAAATTGGGAAAAATTGGGAAATTTTGGGAATTCTGGGGGAAAATTTCTGGGGGAAAATTTTGGGAATTTTTTCGAGGAAAAAAACTTGAATTTTTTGGGGGGGGAAATTTGGAGTTTTTGGGAAATTTGGGGATTTTTGTGGGAATTTTGAGGGATCCCCCCTCTGCCCCATAGATCCCGAATCCCAAACCCCGCCCCACAGATCCCATCCCCGCCCCACAGATGGCTCCTGCCCCACAGATTGTCCCGCCGCCGTCTCTGCCCCACAGGAGCCGCTGGAGCCGCCCCATAGGATCCAGCGCCCCCCGAGTGACCTCCTGAGCAACCCCTGCCACAGTGAGCCCCACGGCTGAGCCCTGACCCACGGATCTGTGACCCACGGCTGAGCCCTGACCCACAGAGCCCTGACCCACAGAGCCCTGACCCACGGATCTGTGACCCACGGCTGAGCCCTGACCCACGGATCTGTGACCCACGGCTGAGCCCTGACCCACAGAGCCCTGACCCACAGAGCCCTGACCCACGGATCTGTGACCCACGGCTGAGCCCTGACCCACGGATCTGTGACCCACGGCTGAGCCCTGACCCACGGATCTGTGACCCACGGCTGAGCCCTGACCCACAGAGCCCTGACCCACAGAGCCCTGACCCACGGATCTGTGACCCACGGCTGAGCCCTGACCCACAGAGCCCTGACCCACGGCTGAGCCCTGACCCACAGAGCCCTGACCCACAGATCTCTGACCCACGGCTGAGCCCTGACCCACAGAGCCCTGACCCACAGATCCCGGACCCACAGAGCCCTGACCCACGGATCTGTGACCCACGGCTGAGCCTGGACCCAAAGAGCCCTGACCCAGAGAGCTCTGATCCACAGATCCGTGACCCACGGCTGAGCCCTGACCCACAGATCCCTGCCCCACAGATCCCTGCCCCACAGATCCCTGCCCTGCCAGGGGCCGGGGCTCAGGCCTTGCCCTTTTGGATTCATGGAACACATCCAGGTTTGCTCAGCACCAGAGACACCTTTGCCTTGTCTGTCCCCACCTGTCATCAGTGCCTGCAGTGATGGAACCTGGGGACACTTTCTCCATTGGGTCTCTCTGTGTTTCTCATTAAAACTGCAAAAAACTTCAGTGTTTTAATTTACCTTTGAGTTCTTGAGAAGTTTTTGGAACACTCTTTCAGGGACAGAGTTGAATGGAAACACCAAATCCACGGGAGGGTCATTCAAGTCCTTGTGCTGTTTCTGTGCTGCTGAGCTGGGCCGGGCTCCTGGCACAGAGGAAGCTCCTGGAAACAAAGGAAACTTTTAGAAAGACATTTCCCCTGAGGAGAAATCCTCCTTCAGATGGGTCACCTGTATTATTTGAAATGTAGACTCAGAGTGAAAGTTTACAGTGGCATAACAACCTTTTCTGTTCCTTTCTCATTAATTGTTAACCCTCTCCTTTTTGTTTGCTTTGGTTAATTTTGCTTTTAACAGTAGAGAACATCATTCTTACATGGAATAGTAGGTTTTGCACTTAGGCTAATTGATATCTACGCCTATAGAACCCATACCTATGGAATATTAAATTTTAAATACAATACGTATGTTTCATGAGTAAATAAACACGTTGAAGTGAACAAGTGTCCCCCAGCCCCTCCAGGATCCCCAACTGTTCCCTCAACGCCCATTCGCCCGCCCCCAAAGCGTCCCCGGATCCCTTGAACGCTCCGACCCCACAGATTCCCCTTAGAGCGACTTCAGGGAATTCATCTCCAATCATCCCCCCTGGCCTCGGAGCCCCTCGTAAAACGGTTCTGCGCCTAAAAACTCCTGCCCCGCCCCGCGCCCTAGAGAGCTCGGTGACAGCTCCCCAAGCTCCCCGCAAGTGCTCCCGAGCCGTACACGTTCCCCCCGAGGACCTCAAATCGCGGCTCGGACACAAAAGTGTCCCCAAAGCGCCTTCCCGGAGCCCCAGACGCCGCGTTCGAGCCACTTTCGGGACTACAGCTCCCAGCATGCTCCGCGGCGCACTCGGAGCGCTCCTCCAGCCGTGACTCCATCTCCCATCATGCCCCGCGCCCCGCCGACAGCCACTGGAGCTGCGCCTCGACCTCCCGTGATGCTCCGCGGCGCCGTTCAACCCTGTTCTACCCGCGCCTACAACTCCCATCATCCCCCGCGCCCCAGAGAGTCCCCTCAGAGCCCCCCAGGTGCCCGCCCGGACCCCGAAGGGCCCCGGATTCCCCTCCCTGACCTCCAAGTGCCCCCCTGGACCCCGAATTGTCCGACAGAATCCCTAAGTGCCCCTCCAAGTGTCCACCCGCTTCCCAAATGTGTCCTCCAGACCCTCAAGTTCTCTCCAAATTCCCTGCCCCAAATGTGCCCCAGAAATGTCTCCATGAACCCCAAAGTTGCCCCTTTTACCCTGTCTGAGAAAATGCTAAAGAAGATGACAAAAGGACTAAAAATAGAGCAAATCAGCATGAAGAAGAAGAAATCAATCGCCAGTAGTGGTCAAGCAATTCATGAAGGGAAGTGTGTTACTTAGAACCAATGACCAATGACTTTTTTCGTTGCTAAAAATATATTGATTTTTTAATGTCAATATAAAAATTAGGTAATAAAATATAGAAAAATGTTATTATAAAACTGAAAAATAAATTTCTAATTTTATTATTTACATAAGTTTGTTTTTATAAAAAAATGCTGAATTTTCTTTTATGTTTTGGGAGCGCAGTCCAAGGTGGGTGATGTCACACGTGGTGAGGTTGGGTGAGAAGCGGGTTGTCCAAACAGGGTCAGCCTGCAAGGGGCTCATTCTTCACTGTGCTCAGAACTCCTAAGGAGACATTCAGCACCAAGATCACCTAAAGAACGCTTCAGTCAACTCTTCAATGAAATGAAAAATAAAAAAAATACTCCTGCAATTAAAAAACCAAAAATCACGAGGTGCGCTTTGATATCTTCCTCCTTAAGAGAATTCCGAACTGATTCCAAGCAGCTGCACAAGCCATGGAGACTTGAAGACAACTGAAGGAAGACAAAGAGCTCCACAGGGATTTCGGTGGATTTTTATCAGGTGGATTTGGGGCTGAGTCCAGGAGCCCCGAGGAACAGACCCCTGAGGAACACCACTGGTGACCAGCTGCCAGCTGGATGCAGCGCCATTCCCCACCACCCTCTGCCTTTGCCTCCCCAGCAAAGAGTGCTCCTGCCCAAGCCGTGGGCCGCCAGCTTTTCCAGGAGTGTGCTGTGGGAGACAGTGTCAAAGGCCTTGCTGAAGTCCAAACAGACAACATCCAAAGCCTCTCCCACATCCACCACGCAGGTCACCTGTTCATAGAAGAGGCAGGTTGGTCAAACAACACCTGCCCCTCCTAAACCCGTGCTGGCTGGCTCTGATCCCCGGGCCGTCCTGTAGGTGCTGCATGATGACACTCAATATAAACTGCTCCGTGACCTTACCGGGTACTGAGGTCAGGCTAACTGGCCTCTAATTACCAGTTCCTCCTTCCCACCCTTTGTGTGAATGGCTGTCACATTGGCCAGTTTCCGGTCCTCCGGATCCTCACCAGTGAGCCAGGACTGTTGGTAAATGATGGAGAGCGGCTTCACAAGCTCATCTGCCAGCTCCCTCATCACCCTGTGGTGGATCCCACTTGGGCCCACAGATCTGTGAACATCTATTTGGCTCAGCAGTTCTCTGGCTGCCTCCTCCTGGATAACAGGGGCACCATTCTATTCCCTGACACCATCTACCAGCCCAGGAGGGCAGCTGTCCTGAGGACAAGCCATATTCCCACTAAAGACTGAGGCAAAGAAGGCGTTAAGCACTTCTGCCATCTCCTCATCTGCACTTCCTAAGTTCCCTCCCACATCCAGCAGAGAACAAAGGTCGGTTTTTAGCCTTCCTTTTGTCGTTAATATATTTGTAAAACCATTTTTTATTTTCCTTCACAAACTTGCTGCCGTTGGTAGGACATTTAGTGACAGAAGCTGCAGCTCATTCTCCAGGAAGGGTTCTTGGAAAGAGCAGACAGGACTGTGGAGAAGATTCTGGGACAGCTGAAACAGCTTTTAAAAAATGAAACAAAAATGGAAAGAACCAATCCAAGATGGTTTTCTCTATTTATTTCTATGCTCCCTTTTTCCATTTTGCACTACTTCTCCATCCCATTAACTACAAATGGATCTCACCTCTAAGATCCATGACTTGGCAAGTTTTAGACGCTGTAAAATACCATGAGCTACACACAATTTGCCTACCCCCGTTTTTCTTGGAAAGCAATGCTGGAGACGCAAGTGCAGTGCTTGGGCCAGGTACGAATTCTGCATTCAAGGAATGTTCTCTGACAGTGTGTGACCCTCAGCAGGGACAATGCATAGCAGCAGCCAAGGGGATTGCTCTGCCACAGTGCAGGAGTCAAGGCTCTGGGTCTTGGCTCAACGGGGCAAAGTTCCCGTGTTTGGAAGGCTCAGGGGCTGCCCCCGGGGCGCGCGGGGCTCGGCGTGGGCCTGAGCGGGCAACGGACAAACGGCCCCGGGGAAAAACGGCCCCGGGGCTTCAGTTGCAGCGGCAGCAGCGGCAGCAGCGGCAGCAGCGGCAGCAGCGGCAGCAGCGGCAGCAGCAGCAGCAGTAGCAGCAGCAGCAAAAAAAGCTATTCTTGCTTCTCCTCTCCCTCTCCTGCAGTCCCACACCCGCTCCCAGTCTCCCTGTCCCGGTGTCCCCCTCCTCTCCCAGTGTCCCTCTCCCCTGCAGGGCCGGGCCATGCCCCCGGCCCGCCCCCGGCCCCGGGCGGGGCTGCCCCGTCCCCGCCCCCGGGCCTCCCACCGCGCTCTCGCCTCCGCCCGCCTCTGGCTGTCCTGGCGATGGCGGTGCTGGGCGGGGATCGGTGCCTGGGCCAGGGACAGTATCGCCGCGCTTTGCCTCCGCCTGTTCCGAGCCCGGCCCCGGCCCCTCCCGGGCCCCGCGGACACACGCGGCGCGGCCGCTCCCGCCGCCTGCGCTGCGCCTTCCCCGGCCCGAGCTCCGCCGCTGGCCAGCGCGGCCGCCGGCCCCGAGCCGCCAGTGTCGCCTTCCCAGGAGCGAACGCCTGGGGATGCCCGGCCTGGGGTGGTTGAGGGGCGCTCAGGGGCCGTTCCTGGCCCCAGGCCGAGCGCTGACAGCCGCGTCTCTCCGGCAGGGAAGGCGCAGCAGGGCCTCCAGGAGCACTACCGGCTGGGTTCGCTGCTGGGGCGCGGCGGCTTCGGAACTGTCTTCGCGGCGACGCGGCTTTCGGATGGCGCCCCGGTGAGCGGCGGGCGCAGGAGGAGGAGGAGAAGGGCGGAGGAGGAGGAAGAGGATGGGGCTGGGCAGGGCGGGCGGTGAGCTCAGCCCGCTGCTCCCCTTGCCTTGCAGGTGGCCATCAAAAGGGTGCCACGGAACCGCGTCCAGCACTGGGGAGAGCTGGTGAGTGAGCGGGGGCCAGCGGGAGAAGCCGGGGCGTGCCGGGCGGGGACGAGCCGAGGCCCGGCAGGGTGGAATCCGCCAGGACGCCTCAAGGGAGAGCGGGCGTGCGGCCACTGGAGGGTGCAGAACATCCCGGGCAGGGTGAGCGCTTCCCCACCCCTGGCAGGGCCTCAGCCCCACTGACGGCATCGTGGTCCTCCCACAGCCCAACGGCACCAGCGCACCGCTGGAGATCGTGCTGCTGGACAGGGTCTCCACTGGCTTCCCTGGTGTGGTCCAGCTGCTGGAGTGGGTGGAGCTCTCCAACAACATCGTGATGGTGCTGGAGCGCCCGGAGCGGTGTCAGGACCTCCAGCATTTCATTCGGGCACGGAGGTTCCTGTCCGAGGAGGTGGCGCGGGAGCTGTTCCGCCAGGTCCTGGAAGCTGTGCGGCACTGCACCAGCTGCGGGGTCCTGCACAGGGACATCAAACCCCAGAACATCTTGGTTGACCTGGCTACCGGGCAGGCCAAATTGATTGACTTTGGCTGTGGCACCTACCTGCAAAAGACAGCATACACTCAATTTGCAGGTGAGCCCACGCAGGACTGTGCTCCCGGTCCCAGCATCTCATGGCCCAGCCTGGGTGTGGCAGCAGGGACTCTCCCTTTTGCTGCCAGACACGGCACTGAGTCTTCAGCCAAGTGGCTTTTGAGCAAGGGTGCATGGGGGGCCAGCTTCCAGCCCTGCTGGCAGCCTTTGCCAGCCACTCTGCCCAGGACTGGCGCTGGGGTTGGGGCAGGCAGCTCGACAAAAACACCTGTGGGTGAGAGTAGCAGAGAAGCGGGGGCTAGAAGCAGTGCAGCAGCCAGTTTGGTGTGCAGGCAAGAATGGGCTTGGGCTGCTCTGCCTGCCTTATTTGCCCTGGCTTCATAATGTTTTTTGGGGCAATGCAGGCAGGGAGGATGAGGGCATGGTTTTTCCCTGGCGCCGAGTGGGTTTTTCCTTTGGATGTCATGGCCAGGCCTTGCCACGGCTTCCGCTGCCCCCTTCTGACACTAGTAGCTTTTTTTCCAACCCTGAGTTTGTAAACAAGTCACTGGTGCTGGTGAGAGAGCAGCAGGTCACCCCACGTGCCACTGGTGCAGCCCCCGCATGCCCAGGGATGCTGGGGCCAGGCTCTGGGAGCAGCAGCATCGCCCTGATGAACTCCATCTGTATTCCATAGGAACACCATCCTACAGCCCCCCGGAATGGACCCACTGTGGCTGGTACTATGGCGAGCCAGCTACCATCTGGTCCCTAGGCATCCTGCTGCACCAGATGGTCTGTGGAGGACACCCTTTCAGGAGGGGTCAGAAGATCAGCTGGGACCATCAGCTCTCCCTGCCACAACGGCTCTCTCAAGGTGGATGCTCATCTCTGGGCACAGGGGGAATACCAGTGCTGGGAAACAGCAGTTGGCTTGTGAGCATCCTGCTTTGGCAGCTGCTGAGGAGGTGGCACATGTCCTGCTCTCCTGATCTCCTCCAAAACAGGGAATTGGTGGGAAAGTTTAGGCCCAGCTCTGAGCACATGCAGCATGGCCTGGGCATGGGAATAGTGGGACAGGAGCTTTCTCCAACTGACTGGCGGCTTCTGGTTTCTCTCCCCAGATTGCCAAGATCTCATCAGGTGGTGTTTATCAGTGCACTCCTTGGACAGGCCCTCATTAGAAGACCTGTTCTGTGATCCTTGGATGCAGGATACTCATCTGCCATAGAAGAAGGGAGAGAGCCACAGGCACACTTTGATGCAGGGCCCTGGTAAGTTCCAGCTGCACACATGCCTTGGTGATCAGAAGCAGAGCAAGCCAGACTTTTTGTCCTGCCTGTGTCACTGCGCAGGGCTCATGGGATGGGCACAGGCAGCCCTCGTGCTGGAGCCGAGCTGCTCTGCCCAGACTGGTGGCTGCCATCCAGGCTGGTTTTGCTTGTCCTGGTTCACTGACAGCTGGGGCCCTGGGCAGAGCCCTGAGAGCCTGGTCTCACTCCCAGGGAACGAGAAGGAGCCCCTGGAGAAGCTGGACAAGGTGCGGCTGCTGCTGCTGGAGACAGCGAGGACAACATCAAGGATGAAAACCTCTTCTGGGACCTTGCCACCACAAAGGTGAAGATGATTGACTTCAATTCTGGCACCTTCTTCAAAGCCAGGCTCCACAGCCAATTTGCAGATGAGTCCACGAACAGGGGGATGCTCCCAGATTTGGGCATTGCACGGCCTGTCCAGGAACCACAGGTTCCTCCCTTTGCTGGGGCAGGTCCAACTGATTGTTCAGTGGGCTGCCAAGCTGCTTTTTGGCAGGGCTGGGGGCACAGGCTGGGGTGGTTACAAAATGGGAGTTGGCTCCTGGCCCTGCCAACAGCCCCCACCACCCACCGTGCCCTGGGCTGGGGCTGGGGCAGCCAGCCCGACACAAACAAACCCCCCAGGTGGGAGCAGAGGTGGGACTCCAGAGCCTGTCCATGGGCTGCTTTGCTTGGCAGGCAAGGAAGGGCGTGGGCTGCTCCACTGCCCGTGTTTGCTTTGGGATCACCATTATTTTGGGGGGCAGTGCAGGGGGGAAGAGTGAAAGCATGGGCTTCCCTCACTGGTGGGTGGGTTTTTCCCAAGCATGTCAGAATTGGCCCTTCCTCAAGCCCCTGACAGAGATCACATCTTTTACCTTTTCCCTTGTTTCCCCTTATTGTCTGTTAATTGGTTGTTTGTTTTTCTAAAGGAAGTGTTCTAGGTGGTGTCCAGTTTGGATTGGGAAGTGCTTGGGACCAGCTGTGGCGTGGATGGGCCGCGCCCTTGGAGAAGGCTGAGGACGTGGTTTGGGAGCAGCTTTTCTTCCCGCGGCGGATGGCGTGAGGTGGGTCCCCGTCTTCTTGGCACGGGTGGGGTAAGAGCTTTTGGGAGATGGCAGCCAGCACAGGAGCATCTTGCTCTGGGCAGCTGCTGAGGGCTGGATGCGCCGTGGCTGGCTGCAGGCTGGGCACACGTCCTGCCAGCAATGATGGGCAGCTTTGGGCCCAGCCCTGAGCACGGCCAGCGTGGCCTGGGCACCGCGGGCGGCTGGGACAAGGGCACAGGAGCCTTCAGCTGACGGGCGGTTTCTGGTTTCTGTCCTTGCAGCCGGGCTCTGCGGGTGCTGAGGCTGCTCTGGGCTCTGCCAGGGCTCTGCTGGGCTCAGCACCGGGCCGGGATCAGCCAAAGAAGAAACGGTGTGCCCTGCAGCAGAGACTTGCCTTGAGCATTTTGGCAATGCGGCTCAAGTTTGCAGAGTGTACATCTCCAAGAGAAAACATGATACCGCCCAAAACATAAACTTCTTCAATACCTTCTGAAATGAAATCAATCTGGGATGGCCCCAAATGACATTTTTAAGCTTGCTCAAGCTGTAGCTCAGCTCTTCTCTGAACAGTTCTGTCCTCCACCTGCCTTTTCCTTCACAATGCTCTCTATTTTTCCCCAGTGAGTTCCCAGCCCATGCCAGTCTCCATCACACTGTTGCCTTCCTTGGTGCTCCTCAGCATGAGGAAGACTGAGTCCCAGGCTTAGGGACTGTCACTGGCTGAAGAGTAGCAATGTCTCAGAGGCCCAGAGACATTTTAGTGTCATTCAGAGCTGCTCTCCAGCCCTCAGCTCTCCTCACTGCTGAGTTCCCACTCCCTTTTTGTCGTCCTTCCAGCAGGATGACCAAGGGGCTCTTGGATGTCTCTGTATCCATGCACAGAAGGCTCTGTCTGCGCCAGGGTTTCCATAATGTCTTTGTACCCATGGGTATGGAATGAACACAGAGAGGGAAAGTGTCAGGCACGGTGCTTGTGCACTCCTTCCTTTCTATACAAGACACATCCATGCACACCTCACATACAGATGTATTAAAAGGATAGGGATGGATAGAGATTTTCCACAGAGCTCTAACTTTGGCTCACCTGTAAGCCGGAAGCCAGGGGATTTTTTCCCAGCTTTGTGTGAGTAGGTGTCTAAGAGCTGAGGAGAGCAGCATTTAGAAGCAGTTTCAGGATTTCTAGGCAGGAAATGGAGCTGACAACCATCAGTGTAACTCGCTGTATTCATCGGGATGGGCTGCTGGTTCTTTAGGAATATGGCACAATGGAGAGACAAGACTTGGAACAATCCCAGCTCTCTGTGGATTTGTGCAAAGGGAGAGCAGCAGGAAAACTTTGTGTCTGCTTTGGGGGACACAAGGTCCACGGAGCTGGGGTGGCAGAGGGAAACGCGGGCTGGTGGCAGGTGAAGTCCTGTTTCATGACATCCCAGAGTGGCACAGGACAAAGCTAAAAGCACCCACCACCCCACTGATGAAATCCTTGGGCTGCTACACACAGTATAGGAAAAACTGCTGTCACACAATCCAATGGGATTTAAAACTTTCATTTGCAACACTTTTGCTCCAAGTTTCAAACTGCCAAATTTTTACACTCAAGATGCAGTCGTACACAATCCATCTTTCAATTTCCTATTGCTTTAAGTTTAAATTTACTTCATATTAGAAAATAATTCCAAAATCTGCAAAAGAATGCAGCTGATGAATCCTTGCCACGAGCACATTTACAAAGCAACTGAGTTCTCATTTCAAAACATCACTTACACCTTTTTAATCCACACTTATGGAAGACTTTTAACTACACGGTTTTGGGGCAGTTTTTATCTTTTGTAATTTTTCCGGTTTTCTCTTTTCTTTTTTTTTTTCTTTCTTTTTTTTTTTTTTTTTTTTTTTAACAGAAAACACATCCTAAAGAATGTGTTTCCTTTGTTTCCTGTTCCTGTATGGAGCAGCTCCCTTCCCGCTGGCCCTGCAGGGCTGAGGCTTTTCCCCGTTGCTGGGCACAGACTGATGGAGCAGCACTGCTGAACACGGGGACACAGAGGGAGCAGAAGCAGCTGCCTGTGTCCACCTGCAGCTCCAAGGCCCAAATTGGTTCCCCCCTGTCCCAGCTGTTGGGGGGGTCACACTTTTATTGGGGTCCCTCATCTATTCAGTCCCCACCCTCCCCGGGCTGCTGGGAGTCCCAAGAACCCAAAAAGCTCCCCCCTCTTCTGTCTCCCCACTTACGGGTACTGGGAGTCACTGGGCTCATACTGGGACTGACCGGTGTTATAAATGCATATTATAAACTTGGCTTTTTGCAAGATGTGTTCTATATGGTTAAGAATACTGTGTAATGATATAAGTTTTTTTTAGTTCTGCTATTAGTAAAGAAAATTAGGCATAGAGGTACTAGATGATATAGTATGCTTAAACTGTCTGTTTGGTCGGGATAACATCTAGTGAACATGTAAAGGAGACTCTGCTATTGAGATACCAACTATCAGCATCTACCATCTGAAGAAAGTATGGACCAAGGCCCAAGCTGGAGGTGATAATGAAGACACAGCCAAGAAACACGCATGCCCTAAAATAGCGGACCCAAGGAGGGACCATGCAAAACAGTTCCCGGAATATGGAAACTAGTTTATGGAAAAATATGAACATTCAACAGGTTGATACAATGGAAATGGTATTTAAAGAATGACTCTGATACAGCAGTGTGGACTAGGCTAAATGCCAAGTCAACCGGCCAAACGTAGTTAGCTTTTTTTTTTATCTCCTAACTGACTCATTTTCTATTAAACCTGTTTCTGAAAATTTACATAGAAAGTGAACCTTGTTTTTCACAGACTGGGCTCATACTGGGACTGACCGGGCTCATACTGGGAGCAGCCACTGCCGGCACCGGGACACCCCAAAAACACCTCCCGGGGAGCCCCCGATGTCCCCCCGAGGGGCATCTGCTGCTCGGCTTTGGAGCCCCGCGAGCTCCAAACATCCCCCCAACAAACCCCAAACCCAGGGACCCCCCGGGATATTTGGGGCGAGCTCCCCCTCCCCGCCGCCTGCGGGATGGGGGCGATGATCCCGGCGGTGCCGCCAGTTCAGGGAGCGCTGGAGCCGCCGCTCCCTCCGCTCGTCTTCTCCTCCCGCTCCTGCCGCCGCTGCGCCTCTTCCTCCCTCCCTCCTCCTCCTCCCCCGGGCCCGGGTCCGGCCTGGGAGGGCGGGGCCAAGGAAAGGGCGGGAACTGGGACGGGAAAGGGGCGGGGTCAAGGAAACGCGCGGTCCTAAAATCGCCCGGTTTCGCCTAAAATCGCCAATTGTGCCGAAAATCCACCAGGTTTAGCTTCAAATCATCCAAATGGGCCAAAAATCTCCGGGAACGGGACCAGGACCGAGACAAGATCAGCACCGGAACCCGCAGCAACACCAAGGCTGAGACCGTCACCGCAACTGAGACCGGCCCCGCACAGGCACCGGCACTGGGACCGACATCGAGACCGAGACCAAAACCAACACCAGAACTGGTACCGGGACCAAGACTGAGACCACGACCGACACTGCGACCGGCACCGGGAGCGCTTCGGAACCGGCCCCGGGAAGGCTCCAGGACCGCGGCCAGAACCGAGACCGGCAGCGCTCCGGGACAGACCGAGACCGGCACCGGAACCAGCACCGACACTGGCGCTGATCCGAGACCGAGAGTGAGACCGAGCCCGAAACCGGGACGGGGATCGGACCCGGAATCGCTCCGGGACCGCAGCACTCGCTCCGGGGAGTTTTGGCCGCGCCTCCGGGCGGGACTGGGCGGGACCGAGCTGGGAGATTCGGAGCTTCCCAAGGCTGAAAATGACTCCTTTAGTTTTTCGAATGTGTCTCCCTTAGTATTTTACACAGACCAATCTGATTGGTGACAAAAAGACAAACCTCATCAATCACACTAGTCAGACCAGAGGGACATCAAGAAGAAGTCTCTCCTAGGAAAAGGAATGAAAAACAATGCTACAGTTTTTAGAAAAACACTCCTCTTGTTTACAGAAAATTCCCCGAGAAAAGAATTTCACAAAACCAAAAGATCTCAGGCACGAAAGCAGGGCTACAATCTCTCTTGGCTTTTGCAGTACAAAGAGAGGGAGAAGAGAAAATAATTAAGGTCTAATCAAAAGGATAATCGGCAAGGTGACTTCCCAACATGGAACACAGGGAATGTGGGTCACCGGGGCTCTGCCCAATGTGGCTCCTCCAGTGGGGGCTGGAGCTGGAGCAGAGCTCGAAGCTCTTTCTGCACCGGGGGCACTGGCAGGGCTTTCCTGATGGTGCCTTGGTTGGTATTGGGTCAAGGCTGAGCTTTGTGAGAAGCTCTTCCCACACTGGGGACACTCTTGGGGCCTCTCCCCAGTGTGGATGCGCCGGTGGATGATGAGGTTGGGGTTGTGCCTGAAGCCCTTCCCGCAGTCAGGGCAGCGGAAGGGCCTCTCCTCTGTGTGTGTCTGCTGGTGTTCAAGGAGCTTGCTGCTGACCCGAAACCCCTTTCCACACTGGCAACACTTGTAGGGCCTCTCCCCAGTGTGGATTTTTAGGTGCAAGCTCAGGCTGGCTCTGTGGCTGAAGCCCTTCCCACATTCCCCACACTTGTACGGCCTTTCCCCAGTGTGGATGTTCTGGTGCTGGATCAGGTTGATTTTCTGGCTGAAGCTCTTCCCACATTCCCCACACTCATAGGGCCGTTCCCCGGTGTGGGTCCTTTGGTGGAGGATCAGGTGGGAGCTCCGCCTGAAGCTCATCCCACATTCCCCACACTTGTAGGGCCTTTTCCCAGTGTGGATTCTATGGTGAAAGATCAGCCTGGACCTCAGACTGAAGCTCTTCCCACATTCCCCACACTCATAGGGTCTCTCTCCGGTGTGGATGCTTTGGTGGCTGATCAGACTTGAACTCTGGATGAAACTCTTCCCACATTCCCTACACTCATAGGGCCTCTCCCCAGTGTGGATCTTTTGGTGTAGCCTCAGGTTGGCTCTCTGCCTGAAGCCCTTCCCACATTCCCCACACGTGTACGGCCTTTCCCCAGTGTGGATGTTCTGATGCTCAATCAGGGTGGCTCTCTCTGTGAAGCTCTTCCCACATTCCCCACACTGGTAGGGTCGTTCCCCTGTGTGGAACATCTGGTGGCGGAGTAGGCTGGACCTCTGGCTGAAGCTCATCCCACATTCCCCACACTCGTAGGGCTTCTCCCCAGTGTGGATCCTTTGGTGGAAGTTCAGGTTGGCTCTGCCCCTGAAGCCCTTCCCACACTCCCCACACTTGTACGGCCTTTCCCCTGTGTGGATGTTCTGGTGCTGGATCAGGTTGATTCTCTGGCTGAAGCTCTTCCCACATTCCCCACGCTCGTAGGGCCGTTCACCTGTGTGAATGCTTTGGTGGCAGATCAGGCTGTTGGCCTGGCTGAAGCTCTTCCCACACTCGGAGCACTTGTGGGGCTTCTCCCCATCACGAAGCTGCTCATGGACCACCAGCTCTGAGCTCTGGCTCCATCTCCAGCCGCCTTCCCAGCCCGGCCTGGCTCTTTCCTCCTCACATCCTCGCCAGCTGCGTTTGCAGCCCCTCCTCCTCAGGGACCTCCGGCCCTTTTCCTCTCCGTTGCATTCCTGCCCCGTGGAGCCGCTCAAAACGGCCTCTGCCACGAGCTTCTGCCGCGGGGATTTGTTCTCCCTGCTCTCCATGCTCGGCTCCTTGTCTGGGGGAGGAAGGACAAGGACAGGATGGGATTTGCCTCCGTGTCACAGGGAAGGGGAAGGAGATCCCCCGTCTGCTCGGTGCCTGCCCTCCCTGGGCTGCGGCGAGTCCCAGGAACCCTTAAAGCTCCCCCCTCTCCTGTCTCCCCACCTACGGATACTGGGAGTGACTGGGCTTACACCGGGAGCAGCCACTTCCAGCACCGCGACTCCCGAACCCCCTTCCCAGCCATCCCGCCCCTCCAGTCCCTAACGGGGTCCCGGCAATCCCAGGGGTCCCCCCCCTCTCAGGGTCCCCGCTTTGCGGTTCTGGGCTCTCCTCTCTCTGGGCTCCCGCTCAGGGAAGCGGCGGCTCTCCCGGGCTCCCCAAACCCGGTGTTCCCCCGCCACCGCCGGGGCTCTGCCGACACCGGGACACCCCAAAAACACCTCCCGGGGAGCGCCCGATGTCCCCCCGAGGGGCATCTGCTGCTCGGCTTTGGAGCCCCGCGAGCTCCAAACATCCCCCCAACAAACCCCAAACCCAGGGACCCCCCGGGATATTTGGGGCGAGCTCCCCCTCCCCGGCCCCCTGCGGGATGGGGGCGATGATCCCGGCGGTGCCGCCAGTTCAGGGAGCGCTGGAGCCGCCGCTCCCTCCGCTCGTCTTCTCCTCCCGCTCCTGCCGCCGCTGCGCCTCTTCCTCCCTCCCTCCTCCTCCTCCCCCGGGCCCGGGCCCGGCCTGGGAGGGCGGGGCCAAGGAAAGGGCGGGAACTGGGACGGGAAAGGGGCGGGGTCAGGGACAGGGCGGGAATCGTGAGGGGAAAGAGTCGGGGCGAAGGCGACGCGCGGTCCTAAAACCGCCCGGGTTCGCTTAAAATCACCAAAATGCGCCTAAATTTCTCCAAAAGGGCCTAAAATCCACCCTCACACGGATCAGGTTTGGCCTCAAATCACCCTAAGAGGCCTGCAATCCCCACAAAGTGGCCTAAAATCACCCAAAGGGCACTAAAAGCCACCCTATAGCCACAGGGTTCGGTCTAAAATCAGCCCGTTGGGGATAAAATCATCTAAAGGGGTCTAAAACCAACCAATGTCGTCTAAAATTGCCCAGACTGGTTTAAATCCACACAAAATGGCAAAAAATCCCCTTAAAACTCCTAAAAAGGGCGTAAAATCAACCCTGAAAAGACCTGGTTTGGCTTAAAATCAATGAAATGTACCTAAAGCCCACCCTAAAACCCACCAGATTTGGCCTAAAATCATCCAAAGGGGCCGAAAATCCACCCTAAACCTGCCCAGTTTGGCCTAACATTACCCAAACCCGCCTAAAATCTCCGGGACTGGGACCGAGAGCGGGACCGAGAGCGGCAGCGGAACCAGCCCCGAGACTGGCACCGCCCAGGGACGGGGACTGAGAACGAGATTGGCGCCGGGAGCGCTCCGGGACCAAGACCGGCACCGGGACCGGCACCGGGACCGGCACCGCCCGGAGACCGGGACTGAGACCGGCAAAAAATGGCTCGAACCGCACCAAAAACGCCCCTGAAGAGACCAAAAATGCCCGAAAAGTGACAGAACATGGCCACAAAATGGCCCCCAAATGACCCACAACTGACTAGAAATGCCACTGAAATTACAAAATACGGCTGAAAATGACCCAAAGCGTGACCAAAAATGACCCAAGAGTGACAGAAAATTGCCCAAAATGCCGCAGGATGGGGGAGAGCCCGGAGACACAGAATTCCCAAAAAATTAAAAAAAAAAAATCCCCCCAAAATTGCATACAAAAGGAAAACTATAGAAAAAAACAAACTGAAAAAAGCCTCAAAATAGCTCAAAAAAGAAAAAAACCCAGAAAATGCCTGCAAAAATTCCAGTAATATTCCCAAAATTTCCCAGACTACCCAGAATTTCCCAAATCCCCAAAAAAGTCCAAAAATTTCCCTAAACACCAACAAAAATCACCCAGAAAATAAAAGAAAAAAACCAAAAAATCCAAATCCTAAAAATGTCCAGAAATATTTTAAAAACCCCCCCAAACTCCCCAAAAATTCTCCAAAATTATCTAAAAATCCCCCAACTCCTCAGATTTCTCAAAATTCCCAACATATTCCCCAAAGCCCGCAAACAGCAACAGAAAACACTCTAAAAATGCAAAAACACCACCCCAAAAGTCCTAAAAATACCTCAAAAATCCCCTCAAAATACACAAGACGTCCCCCAAAATGAAAAAAAATCCCTCCAAAATTCCCAAAAATCCCACGACCCCCTAGAACTGCCAAAATCCTTGAAAATTCACAGAAATTCCTACACTTGCTCTCAATGAAGTTGTGCAGCAGGCAGGACTTGCCCGTGCCGTGCTGCCACTCACCGAGAACTTGAAGAGGATATCTAGGAAAAAGAATTCCCCAAATTCCCAAGTTAGGACCCAAAATTACCCAAAATTCCCACCCTTTGACCCGAAATTCCACAAGTTCCTGCGTTTGGACCCAAAATTCCTCCAAAATTCCTCCAAAATTCCTAACAGAGGCCCCAAAATTAAAAAAAAAAAATCCCAATAGAGCGCCCAAAATTGCCCAATTTGGACCCCAAATTTCCAAGAATTAGCTGTACAGAGCCAAAAATTCACAAAAATTTCCTTTATGGGCCCCAAAACTCCACTATGGAGATGCCAAGACTCCCCGAGACCCCCTCACATCCCATGCAGAGAACCCCAGATCCCCTATAGGGGCCCCCAGGCGCCCCCGGACCCTCTATCGAGCCCCTACATATCCCCTCAGACCCCCCTGGGGACCTCTAGACCCCCCCAGACCCCCCAAATCCCCCACAGGGACCCACAGACACCCCCAGACCTCTCCGGACCCGCTACAGGCTCCCGCTGACCCCTAGAGATCCCCTACAGACCCCCCAACCCCCCAAAACGCCACAGAAACCCCCCAAATCCCCCACAGACCCCCAGACACCATTTAGGGACGCCCGGAGCCCCTTTACGGACCCCGCTGGACCCTCTACAGAGCCCCCAGACCCCGACAGAGCCCCGAGACCCGCCCAGCCCCCTTTAGGGATCCCCAGACCGCCCCAAAGCCCCTACAGACCGCCCCAAATCTCCTGCAGATCCCCCACCAAATCCTCTAAGGAGACTTCCAGGTCCTCTCAGACCCCTATAGATCCCCTAGAGATCCCCTAGAGATCCCTTATAGACCCCCATTCCCCCACCGCAGGTCTCGGACACGCCGGAGCCGGCTCGGGGGACCGGGAACAAAGATGGCGGCGCCCGGGAGAGCCACCTCTGGGTCGTCTGCGCATGCGCCGGACGGAACGCGCCAGCAGATGGGCGGGGCCCACGGGGAAAAGGGGCGTGGCCAATGAAAGGGTGGGGAACGAATGGAACGAGGCGGGGTCAGAGAAAGGGCGGGAACTGGGAGGGGAAAGGGGCGGGGTCCAGGAAACGGCGGGAATTTTGAGGGGGAATGGGCGGGGTCAAGGGAACGCGCGGTCCTAAAAGGGCCCGGTTTGGCTTAAAATCACCCAAAAGACCCTAAAATCTCCGGCACCGAGACCGAGACCGACACCGGAACCGAGACCGGCACCGCTCCGGGACCCGCACTGTGGGACCGACACCGAAACCGGCACCAGAACTGGTACCGGAACCAAGACTGACACCGACACTGGGACCGGCGCCGGGAGCGCTTCGGAACCGGCACCGGCACCAGGACTGCTCCAGGACTGCGGCCAGAACCCAGACCGGGAGCGCTCCGGGATGGAGACCGAGACCGGCACCGGAACCAGCACCGAGACTGGCACCGCTCCGGGACCAGGACTGCGATTGGCACTGGGAGCACTCCGGGACCAAAAACGGCACCGGCACCGCTCCGACACCGAGACTGAGACCAGGACTGAAACTGGAACCGGCACTGGCACCGAGACTGGCACCGCTCCGGGATCGAGATCGGCACCGCGACCGGAATCAGCACCGGGAGCGCTCCGGGACCGAGACTGAGACCGAGGCCGAAACAGGGACCGGGATCGGACCCGGAATCGCTCCGGGATCGGCTCCAGGATCGCTCCGGGACCGCCGCGTTCGCTGCGGGGAGTTTTGGCCGCGCCCCCGGGCGGGACTGGGAGGGACGGGGAGGTTGCCCTGGGCCGGGCGGGACCGCCTCGGTTCGCATCGTTCCGAGGCCGCCACCCCGGTCCAGATGATCCCAGTTTCTATGGTTCTGATCCAGATGGTCCAGCCTGTGAAATCCCAGTCCATGTGATCCCAGTCCATGTGATCAAGAACTCTCCAAGTTTGATTTACTATCAAACCACATCCCACCCACCCAGCCCCACACAATCCCGATCCCAACATCCGCCCACAAAAATATCCCCAAACCAACTGTACCATTTAGAGTTGTAACCCGTTCATTCTTATCCCATCCCCACTCACGTGGACCACCATGATACCCTGAGGTTGCCAGGTTCAGGTGACGACTTCTGGGATGTGATTCTTGAGTACTGGTATATCTAACAGTGTCTTCAGACCACGGCCACTCAGCTGGCTCCTGGCCATGGGAGTGTGGCAGGATACAGAGAAGTATTAATAATGTTAACATGGTTATTTTGTTTTCATGTCACTTGAAGTGTCCCCTCGGAGTTCTCCTGCAATAGCAAAACACAGAAAAATCTGCCACCTAAGGGCAGAACATTAAAATGATGGAATTATCCAGCGGGTATTTATCCGATGTTCTTTTCCTAAGGCATCAGATGCTATCCACGCAACTTTATTCAGAGAAGTTTTCAACACAAGTGGTACTTCTCCCACTGTAGGGAGGTCTACCAAAACAGGGTGTCCCGGGTCATGAACTGGAGTTTCGGGATCATTTGGTCCTCTTTGTGAGATTAAGCTCAGAGGATTTGGGCAAAAAGCAGTAATTTTGGCGCACCCATTTACCCCCCATCTTTCATTTTCACTTTGCACAGCTTTATGCAACCGGCCATCCCAGCCTCCCTCTTGTGGTTTCAGAAGTCGTTTTAAAAGACCGTTAGTCCTTTCTACAATTCCGTTAGCTTGAGGGTAATAGGGAGTGTGAAAAGTCCATTTTATCCCTTCACCTTTTGCCCATTCCTGTACTACTTTAGCAGTAAAGTGTGACCCATTATCGGATTGAATTTCCTGTGGTTTTGGGAAAGTCCCGAACCATATCTGCAATGCTTTAACAGTGTTTTCCCCTGTAGCCCTTTTAAATGCCTCGGCCTGAACTAATCCAGATGTAATCTCAACCCCCACTAACACAAAATGTTTACCTCCTGATTGCTTAAAGGGACCCATGTAATCTACCTGCCATGCATCCCATAAGCCTTTACCTGTCCTCAAGTGTAGTGGGTCATCCTCTAAAGGATGTCTTTCTAGCCGTTTGCGACACTGCTCACAGGCTGAAATGCAGGTGTTACACATTTCTCTGGTAACGGGCCAAGCCCGGGCATGAGCTTCCTTGGATAAATCTTTTGTACCCGTGTGTTGTCGTTTTACATGCAGCCATTCTAATAAGTGCTCCCAATCTTCAGTAATTTCATCCTTTTTCAGAGGACTTAATTTTGCTAATTCATCAGCTCTGTTATTCCATTCTCCTGCTGGATTATCATCTGTCTGGTGAGAGGCTACCCACCCTACAGCAAAATTCCCTTGACTTGCAATTTGTAAAATTTCTTGCCACTTTTCTTTCTGCCACACTGAAATTCTGTTAACTTCCCAATCATTCTGTTGCCAGAAAGACAGCCATTCAGTGCAGCCCTTATATACAGCATAGGAGTCAGTGTAAATACAGACAAGAGAGGTGTTTTGTGCCTCCCTCTGGAAAACACTCCAAACAGCTCTAAGTTCCCCAATTCGGGCACTGCCTTCCCCTTCTGTAATGATCCGCTCTGCAGAAGAAGTGTGCAAAGCTACAGCTCTGTATTTCCACACTTTCCCTTCACGCTTAGCTGAGGCCTCAGTAAACCATGAATGTGCTGTTTGCTCAGGGGAGAAGGGAGGGGCTATTTTAAGAACTGAGGCAGGTTTGTCTTGGCTGCTATTCAGATTCTCTGTGTCTTGTATTGGTAAATTTTTCACAGCGCCTTCAGTAATTGAAAAGATGTTATTAGAATGCTCTATTTGTGCATACCATTTCCTTACTGAGGCTCGTTGTGCTACCCCTTCAGGAGGTGGAGTCCCTGTGATCACTATTTTAATGACTTTAAAGGGACCTCTCAACACAATTGGTTGTTTTCTTGTGATTTTTTCTACTTCTATGAGAGTTTGGGTAACAACAAATAAGCCTTTCTCCCAAGTTGCATATTTTTTTTCAGCATCTTTCGAGCCACTGGAGTAGAAGCTAACAGGTCTGATTGGGCCTTCAGGACCCCTCTGCCATATATGTACTGACAATCCTGAGGTAGCAAATCCCCATTCTACCTGAAAAGGATCTGCTGGGTGGATAGGGCCTAGGGCCTGATGAGCTGTGGCTTCAAAAATCAACAATTGTAATGCTTCTTCCTGAGAAGGGCTCCAGTCCCATTTTACTCCCTTTCTCAACAAATCATCAAGAGGTCTGGCAATAATTGAAAAATCTGGAATGTGTTTTCTCCAAAATACCAATAGTCCTAGAGCTTGTTGGAGTTCTTTTCTAGATTCAGGCATCTTGATTTGATCTAAAGAAGTTAGGGTGTCTGGTGGGATGCATGTCATACCTCCTTTCCACCAGATGCCTCAAAATTTCACTTCTTGAGAAGGTTTTTGTATTTTTCTGAGGGGATCTGCAAACCAAGGCTTTCTAAGTGGGAAATTATTTTCTGTTGAACATCCTCCACTACTTCTTTTTCTTCCCCTCCCACTAAAATATCATCTATGGACTGGTAAACAGCTACAGTGTCAGGTTTAGATAGTTCTTCTAATTCTTGGGCTAAAGCATGGTGGGCTAAAGTGGGCGAGTGTCGGTACCCTTGGGGTAGACGTGTGAAGGTATATTGCTGTCCCTCCCATGTAAAGGCAAAACGGTCCATATCTTCTTGTTGTATGGGTATCATGAAAAACGTCTTTAACATCTATTGTTGCCATAATGGAGTGAGCTTTCTCCTGAATTGATATTATTAATTCAGCTATATTTGGGACCGCTGCTGTAAGAGGGTCTGTGTTGGCATTAAGCCGTCTGTAATCAACTGTCAGTCTCCACTTTCCATTGGGTTTTTTAACTGGCCAGATTGGTGAGTTAAAAGCGCTGTGAGTGTTAACAATTACTCCTTGATCTTTCAATTCCTGAATGACTGGCTTGATGCCATCTTTAGCACCAGAGGGTAAAGGATATTGTTTCACAGAAGTGATTTTGCTGAACGGTAGGGAAGGAGCTGTTTGTAGCAGCCTGATGTTAAGGCTGGGAGCTCCGAAAGACCAGAGAAAGCCTTCTGAGTCTTCCCATCGTCTCCCAGCAAGTATATCCATCCCTAACAAACTGTCAGGAATGTTTCCAATGACCATTTGGACAGCTATTGGGTTGTCTTCTGCGGGCAGTGTGAGTTTTACTAGAGCCATACTCATAGACTCTGTAGTTCCTAGGGCATTTAAAACACAACATGGTTTTTTGCTGGGAACAAGCCCACACTTTTGGGCGTGTGTGATTTTCAATGCACTGATTTGGGCCCCTGTGTCCACAACAAAAGTTATTAATATTTGTTTGGGGCCAACTATTGCTGTAATCAATATGTCCCCTGTTCTCGGGTCCTTTGTGAGCTTCCTCAAAAACATCCAGTCTCCGTTTCTTCGCTCACTATCAAGAAACGGAGTTTCTAGATTAAAGGAAGTTGGTGTGTTTCACTTCCCTGAAGCGGGGAGAGAGCATGCTGTGTCTCATTGCTTAAAACCTGTGTTGGGGAATGTTGTGGCTGGTTGCTCAAGGCTTGTGGAAGAGGAGGTGCACTGGGTTGTTGGTTGGATGATTCCCACACAATAGGTTTGGGACAGGGCCAATTGGAAATTATTTTAGCCAATTTATCATACGGCAATTTATCCATCACTTCTCGTGGAACTCCCCTTTTCAGCCCTAGCAACCACAGCGGCTGCCGGCTGGAAATTTGTTTTCCCTTTTCTGGTTTTTCATTAGGAGAGGCAATGTGCCTGACTCCTCTGGGTTTTTCTGGTTTGTCCTCTGAGTACTTCACTGGTCCATATTTTCTACTGCAACTTATTAACTCCTCTGCTACCTCACTCCATGTCCAACGTTTATAACTGCTGTTAGATTGTGTGCTAGGAGTTGTGAAAGGTGAGGAGTCAGTGGAGTCAGTGGAACCAGTTTGATCTCTTGTATGTCCAAGAAATCTTTCAAGTCTATCTACCGGAGCGATAGATGCTATTGTTTTTTGAAGAAAAATTGCTGTTGGTTTAAGAGACTCTGGCAAACCTCGAATGAGGGGGGTCATAATCTCAGGTTTGACAGGCTGTTGCATTGGCGACTCACAGCCAGAGATTAATTTTCTTTCCTGTATCATTTGCAAGCATGCAGCTTTGTGTATGTTTTCTAGGAGTTGGTCTGAGGTGCCGACTATTGCCAGAGGGTCGCCCGTCTCTAGGGGGTTTAACCCCCCTGCCCAGTGAGCTGCACGCTGTGTCAGGGACCATGGAGCACGCATATTTCCTGTTGTTAAGAAAACTCCATGTCCCCAATAGCCACTTGCTTCTTGTTCACTTAATTTAATTTGGTCGCCCCCTGTGAGGGAAACTCTAAAAACATACTCCGTCTCTGATTCACTAGGGAGGCGGGAGTATTCTGTCTTTAATTTAGCTAATTCAGTAGCTGTGTATGGTATTTCTTTGGTGGTTATGTGGGGATCATGATCCTCTTCATTTATATAATTATATTCTGTTTTAATGAGAGGTCTCAAGTTGGAGCAACAGTGTTCCCCACAATTTTGCATGTGTACTAATTCTTTCTGAGGGTATATTTGTTTCATGTTGTATGTCTCCTTTCCTTCTATTTCTGTGGGTAAATCTGCAGATTTTAAATTTTTGCTTTGCTCTTCTGCAAGAGAAATCTGCAGCAAATAAATCTGATTTCTTTCCTGTTCTAATTGTTTTTGCAAAGCTTCTACCAAATTTTGTAGGGATTCTATTACTGCTTTTTCTTCACTTACCCGCTCAAAACGGGTTTCTATGGCTGCCGAAAGACAGGCCCCCAAAACTGAGCAAAGAATGGTTTTATTTCTGCCCAGTTTGTATCTAGCATCATGTTGCAAAGAATATATTCTATCTACAATCTTTTCAAAGTTAAACCAATTATTCTGTGCCCACCTTTCTCCGTCTGGAGAAGGTCTAGCACTATGTTTTGCTAGCAAAGCATAAAATGCATTCTTATCTTTTTCACTCATTTTGTGCAGGGACCAAAACCACTCTCAGGGAGGTACGCTTCAAGTTACACCAAAGGCACAGCTAAAACTGTGTTTCCCTTCGCTTCCCTGGAATGGGCGAGGAGACTAAAACTGCCTGGGAGGTTCACCTTAGTTACAAATGGTTGTCTCCTCAACTACACCAAGCAGCCCAAAACACAAAAAACAACCCAAAAAAACCAACCCAAAAAAACTAACTACAGTCCCATCTTTTGAACAATGAGATCCTTTTGTGAAATCCTGATGACAGGGAGTGCTATACGCCTGGGTGTATACAGTTTGCGGGAATTTTCCCTGGCCCCCCCTTGCTTTCTAACAGCGCTCACCGAAGTGGCGTGCTAGGTGCGGCTGAGATGTGGGTCCTTCCCCTGTTACAAGCTATACAAAACCCGCAACCCCTCTGTCCATCAAGATCCTGTCCGTGACGCCAATTTAATGTCACGATCCGCTCACACAAGCGGGGTTCGTGATGGTTTGTTTTAGGGATCTCAGAGCACAAAAGACACAGCGGGGGACAAACTCAGTTTACTCAATCACAAATGCACCTTTATTTAGTGCCAACAAATGCCATAGTGGGGAGAGAAATAAAAAATAGTAGGAAAGAGAGAGAAAGAGGGGAAGGGGATTATAGCTATGAACGTGGAGGGTCGAGTCTTCGACGCCTAACGATGCCTATAGACGCGATCTTCTCCAGTGGGGTGATCACAAAAGTGAGCGGGCGTCTCCAGAGGTTCTATAGGTTGGTCAAGGCGGGAAGCAAAGCAAGGGGCACAGAGCCAAAGCGGGAACCAGCTGTGTAAAGGCTGAGTGCTCAGGAACAAGCTGCAAACCGTACCTCCAGTACGGACAGCCCAGTTTGGACAGGCAGCCCTGGCTCAGTCCACTGTGACCAGTTCCATTGTTCTTGCACTCCGTTCTCATGGAGATGCACACCAGTCCTCCGAGACTTGGCAAGCGTTCCACCTCAGCCAGGCCAGGGGCTGCTTTCAGAGCCTGGGGTCTCAGTCCTCAATCATTGGAGACAGTCGTGAGGCATATCACATCCTTGGACAGACTCTGACAGCTTCCTGTCATGGGCAGAGTGGGAGCTTCAGGCAAAAGCTTCATTTCTTCACTGGAGAAACTCCTGCTGAGTCATGAGGTGGAGAAATGACACCCAACAGACACCATGGATCCTCAAACCCCTCCAGGATGCCTGACTGTTCAAATTCCATCTAAGAGAGGAGACTGGGAGTGGCTGGATCCAACCTTAGTCCCAGACTTTGTCAAAGGTTTACGTGTAAAAGACTGGACAGGTGGAATTGAACTGCAATGCAATTTGTCCCCCAGGATTACCGATTCAATACCAGATATATTTCCATAAATGCAGCTATGATTGATTCTGACCAGGATTAGACAGAAAGATTTATTTACACAACAGAGCAAATAGAAAAAAGAGAGTTATTTACTCCACAGTATAGGAGCTGTAACAATTATATAGAATATAGTGCTCTAGGAAGCAATTTTGAAGTAAACAGGGCCTTGTTGGACTTGTTTGAGCCCATTCCAGGCAGAGCCTCCTGCTCCATGAGGAACTGCCTTTCCTGTGCCATGACCAGGGCAGGTCCCGCTGCAGGAAAAGCCCCAGGCCAAGCCAACACAACGAAGGGCTCGGGCACAAGTGCAGAGTGCCGTGCTGGGAGCTGTGCCAGGGAGAGCCCGAGGCACCAAAGGCACCTTGGCAGCAGCAGCTGCTTCCAGGCCATGGCCAGAAGCCTCCCTTGGCAGCCCGGCCTGCTGGCCCCCACTGCACAGCTGCTGCTTCAGGGCTCATTTCTGCCCGGGCTCTGCCCCAGCCCGCAGAGTGACACCTCAGCCCTGACTCTGGCACAGCCGCTGTGCCTGAGCCCTGCAAAGCCTCAAGGTCACCTGCGCCTCCCTGGCTCTGGCAGCCCCTGGGGCAGGGGGGGAAAGGCCAGAGAAGGGGCTGGCTTTGGCTGCTGGATGTGGGCTCCAGCAGAGACAAGGAGGAGTCAAGGGAGTGTATGGAGTCCAGCCAGCAGCCCCTTCTCCCCATGCAATCCTGGAATGGTTGGGATGGGAAGAGCTCTGCAGTGCTCATCTCATCCAAACGCCTGCGATGAGCAGGGACATCTTTCACCAGATCAGCTTGTTCAGAGCCCTGTCCCAGCTGGACTTGAATGTTTCCAGGGAGGGGGCATTGACCAGCTCTCTGGGAAAGCCTGTCCTGGTAGATCACCAGCCTCATCCTCAAAAATTTCTTCCTTATCTCTCCGCATCTGAACCTCCCTTCCTTCAGTTTAAAACCAGCACCCTTTGTCCTATTGGGACAGGCCCTCCTAAAACCTTTGTCCACCATTGCATTCCCAATGAGCCAGGTTTCCGTGGCAGTTGCCGGGACAGGTGACCCAGGTGTGCTGTCCCAGTGAGGGCTGCCATGGAACCAGTGCCCAGCACTGCCCCTTTCTGCCTGGCTGAGCTGCCTTTGGCCCTGGCAGCGGCGTTTGCTGCTGGTTCCGCGGCGCCTGAGCAGCCGGCGCGGCACAGGGCAGGTGGCCGTGGCACAGCCCCCAGCAAGGGATCCCCTCTGGCTCTGGCCACTGACACCAGCCCTGGGCAAGGGGCCCAGGCACTGGGCTCAGGGCACTGTCCATGGCCACAGCCCCTTGCCATGGCCCCGGGCAGCTTGGGATGATGATCCAGCCTCCCTCCTGGCCCAGGCCTGGGCTGCAGCGCCCTTCCCCACAGCCTGTGTGCACAGAAGCACTTCCAGGGCTCTCTGCATTTCCCTTGCCCTCACTCTTGCCTCACTCACACACCTCCCAACAACCCACCTGGAGCTTTGACTTGCAAGGAGTTCAAAGCTTGTCTGTCCTTGAGGAGTTGGTCTAATTCTGCCTCCAGCCGACTCTAAATTTTTGTTTATCGTACATCTTCGTTGGTGTCTAAAACATTCCTTGCATGGTTCTGCCTTGGGGAAGGGGAACCTCCTTGGTGACACCTTGGGCTTGCCACAAATTGAGGAGATTGTTTGGAACTTAGGAGGTTTTGATTGCTAAGAAAGGAAGAAAACCTCTCTTTGTCTGAGTGAACCCAGTTCTCTGAGCAAAGCAGGTCCCAGGTGAGTGAGGAGAGGCAGGATGGGGTTAGGGAATGTGGAGCATGGTTGTCCAAAGTGGATCAGACCTCAAGGCACAGCTCCTCTGACCACGCCAGACTTCCTTAGGAGAGACCCTGGATCAGTATCAGTCACTTGAATGCTGCAATGACCTCTGCTCTCAAGAGAAAAATACCCCCTTTGAAAAGAAGGGTGTTGATTCCTTCGACGCTCTTTGAAATATTTCTCCATAACTCTAGGAAAAAAGACTTCCTAAGGAACTGCACCAGGCCAGAAGGAAATAAAGACACAGCCGTGGTTTGTCAGGACTTGCTTTCTCCTAATGAGCCCAGTGATGCATTTGGTGCTGAGCCCTGGAACCTCAGGGCCTGAGAAGAGATTGCACAAACCTTTCCAGGAGTCAAAGTCAGAGGAAAAACCCAAACTGTCTGGAAGCATTAAAGGGTCACCCTGAGGTCCATCCCCAACACAGGTTCCTCATGGAGTCCTTGGAGGAGAGAATTGGAGGCCAGGATTGCACCAAAACCTCTCAGAGACTCAGTGTGGGAAGGAAAAACCCAAAGTACCTTAAACACCCTGAGTATCTCAAAGCATGAATGAGCCCCACTGAGTGTCAATGCACAGCTCTCAAGGGACTCCTTAAAGCAGATAATTGGGGCCATGATTGCACAAACCTCTCAGAGACTCAGTGGCAAAAAGAAGTGCTTAAATGTCCCCGATTACCTTGAAGCATGAATGAGCTCCACCGAGTGTTGTTACTGAGTAAAAATCTCAAGGGACTGATTAGAGCAAATAATTGGAGGCCACGAGTGCACAAACCTCTCAGACTCAGTGCCAAAAAAAAGTCCTTGTATAAACCTTGAGTAGCCGGAATTACTGACGGGCCCCACTGAGTGCTTTTACTGATTGAGAATCTCAAAGGACTTGTTAAAGTAGATAATTTGGGCAACAATGGCACAAACCTTTCACAAAGTCAGTTTTAAAAGGGAAGCATCAAGTACCTTTAAAAACCTGAAGTGCTTTGAAGCATTAATGAGTGCACTGAGTGTCATTACTGACAAAGCCTCTCAAGGGACTAATTAAAGCAGATAACTGGAGGCCGTGATTGCACAAACCTCTCTGAGACTCCAAGGCAAAAGCAAAGCCCTAAGTCCTTTGAAAAGCCTGCAGTCCCTGGGAGCATTAAGGAGCCCCCAGGGCCATTCCTGACCAAGGCTCCCCAGGGACTCCTTCCAGCACATCCTTGAGGCCACTGGGATGGGAGGGGGATGCTGAGGGCAGGACAAGGGGCTGACAGTGCCCAGCCTTGCCGGGGCTGTGCCAGAAGGCCCCAGGGCCTCAGGACAAGGTGACTCCTCACGGCCCTTGGTGGCACAGAGGCTGCTGTGGCCCAGGGCACCAAGACTTGGCTTCTCTTTGTCCCCACGTGTCATCACTGCCTGCAGTTCTCTGCTCTGGCTGGGGCCTGGGGACACTTTCTCTGTCGTGTCCCTCAGCGGGACCCAGTAAAACTTCAAGAAACTTTGGAGTTGGATTCTGACTTTGAATTCTTGAGAGGTTTCTCCAGCTCCCTCTCAGGGACTGATGTTCAGGGCCTCAGCACAAGCCTGGAGAGGGTCACTCAAGCCCTTGTGCCGTGTCTGTGCGGCTGAGCTGGGCCGGGCTCCTGGCACAGAGGCAGCTCCTGGCAAGGGCAGCGCTGCAGAGAGACAGCTCTGCCCAGGAGCAGCTCCTGTGCCCAGCCCAGCAGGGCTGGGGCACTGCCTGCAGCCACCCCGGGCACAGCACACAGGCACAGAGGGCTTCAACTCAGCCTGGGCTGGCAGCACAGAGCAGAGCTCACTGAGGGCTCACTGGGGGAGAAATCCTCGCAGCGTTAGGAAGAGTCACTCCCAGGCTGGGGGAAGAGAAGCTGCAGCTCCTGCAGGGATCTCCTGAAGCTGGCACATCCCACAGCTTTAAGGCCCTTCCAGGAGGACTCTCAGCGTGGCTGCAGAGCAGGCATGTGGCCCCAGGGCAGGGCTGGGTGTCCCTGCTGCAGCACCCGAGGCACAGCACAGGGCAGCTCCCTGTTGCCGGGCTCTGCTGCAGGGCTGAGCAGCCGGGGCTGCAGCCAGGGGTGCCCAGGGCTGTCGTGCAGAGCAGGGTCCTGCAGCCCAGGGCGCTGCGCTGGGCCAGGGACTCTGCTGCCTGCCAGGGACAGCTCTCAGCTGGCCCGGGGAGCTGCTGCCAGCGCTGGGGAGAAGCTGTGGGGGGAAGGAGCCACCCTGAGCAGGGCAGGTGCTGCTGCTGAGAGGGGCTGTGTGGGGCAGGGCTGCTCCCAGCTCCAGACCAGCCTGGGCACAGCTCCGGAGGACACTTGCCAAAGGAAGCTAAGCCTGGTATTGCTGCAAAGACCAGGAGCTTTCCTGAGAGTGTTTTCAATTTCCTGCTTGGAGAAGGATGGGAAAGTTGGGGTGATGACAAAAACATTTTTGCTTTTGATGCATTTTTCATTTATTCGTACCTCTGTCAACTACTGTTAACTACTATTATGTAGTTATAAAACTATTATCTTTAATCAACTCTATTCAACTACTATGACTCTATTCAACTACTTTTATATACTTGTATTACTATAATCTTTATTTAACTCTACAACATTTCCTACCCTTTATCTTAGATTTTAGAACAATAAGCTTCAAAATATATTCCTGAAATACTGCGCAGTCTTATTGTCAGGAAGTGGACCTACAAGATGAACATTTTGTTTTTAAACCAGAGTGTGAGCAGTCAGAAAAAAAAGTGGCACAAAGAAGCCCTTGGACCTACTCCAATGGGTTGACCCAGAGGTTTGTAGCTGTGGATACTGAATTTCCTATTCGATGTTTCTGTTAAATATCCTAATTAATCAACCTCTAATCAATTGTTGAAATCAGGGGCTGGGTGTTCCTCATTCCCACTGAGACACCTGGAAGTTTCCAAGAAAGGTCTGGTTTTTACTTCACTGTTGTAACGCTGTTGCAAGGGGTTTTTTTCTCTTCTGATTATAGGCAAAAGAGGATGAGTGAAGCAGAACAGGAATTGTAATCACAGAACCACAGAACATTCTGAGTTGAAAGGGACACCTAGGATCATCAGAGTCATGTTTAATCATTTACAGAGACTCCTGATTTGTAACTTTGGGTGGTCAGTCTCTCTGCTGGGAGCCTCCTAAAGGGCCTTCAGCCACTCCTCAGCCCTCAGCAGCAGCAGCAGCATCCCCTTTGCAGGGCCCAGCAGGGCTCTCCTGAGCTGCCCTTGCCCAGCTGCAGACAGACCCTGCCCCAGGCCGGGCCCTGCAGACAGGCAGGTTTCTGTAGGGCTGGGCCCAGGGCGCAGAGGGTGGGATGGGCTCTGTGAGCACTGGCAGGGACAAGGCTCCTCTCAGGAGGGAAATGTCCAGGCCCAGGGAGAGGCTTAGGGAAGGAGAGGGGGCTGAACAGAGCAGTGCTGGCGGCAGGAGGGCACTGTGGGTGTGTGGGAGGTGCTGTGCACAGCTGGGCACGGGAACACTGTCCTGAGTGCCTGGCTGTGTCTGCCCTGCCCTCCCAGGCACAGCCCCACAACATCTTCTCTTGGTTCTGCCCTCCCCTGATACTGTCACTGTCATCTGGTGCTCTCAGGGAGGCTCTGGCATTTGCAGCAGCTGAGCCAGGCACTGCCCTTGGGATTCTTGCCAGGCAGCTGTGTCCATGGGAATGGGGTGTCCGAGCTTCCCTGTGAGCTGTGTGGCTGTGGGCAAAGCAGTCCATGGGAAAGGGGAATGAGCTGAGCCCCCTCCCTGAGACCCCATCATGGGCACACCCGGGGATCTCCTTGCTGCGTCCTTCCAAGCTCTGAGCTGCCCTCCTGCCTGCAGATCTGTGCCAGAGCCTCTGGCAGTTCCCTGAATGTGCCACGGGGAAGTGCAGGGATGCCACAGCTGAGGAAATGCTGTTGGGTTTGCCAAGGGAGCTGTGAGTGTCCTTGGCAGAAGGGGGTGCTGAGGACCTTGCCCAGAGACCTTTGGAGAGGGTGAGACATTCAGGGATCCCTCTGCTCTGGGCAAGGTCTGGTGCAGCAGAAATGCTGGGGATTTCTGACCTCAGAGAACCAGGAATGATGTGTGGGCAGGAAAATAATGCCTATAATTCCTTCCTGTTCTCCATGCCCTTTAGAAGTGGGAGTGAAGATGGCAACAAGCCTTTCTGCATTAGGAGTGATTCCACTGACAAATCCTGAATATCCAGGCTTGTCCCTCTGCCACATGGCCAAAAACCCAGGGCAGCGGGGCAGGGACGGCTCCTGGAGAGCCCCCATGCACAGGCCTGGCTGCTCCTGGCACACTCAGACAGCACAACTGGAGCTCAGGCAGGGACCTGGGTGAAGGTTTTCCCAGAGCAGGAACAAGGGTGGGTGAATCACAGTGGGACAGTCTACAGGGAATGACCCATGTTTGGCTCAAAGCAGCCTGTCCTGACTTGTCACTGTCCTTTATCCATGAACATGTCCCCATGTAAAGCCACAGCAAATGTCCAACAGCAGCTCCATCAGCCGCTTCCCTCCTGCTGGCATTGGCAGACACGCAGCAGCTGCAGCTCCTGCACTTCTGCCTCTTCCTGGGCATCTCCCTGGCTGCCCTCCTGGGCCACGGCCTCGTCATCAGTGCCATTGCTTGCGGCCACCACCTGCACAGCCCCATGTTCTTCTTCCTGCTCAACCTGGCCCTCAGCGGCCTGCACCACTGTCCGCAAAGCCATGCACAATTCCCTCTGGGACACCAGGACCATCTCCTACACGGGAGGTGCTGCACGGCTCTTTTTCTTTCTGTTCTTCATGTCAGCAGAGTATTTGCTCCTGACCATCATGTGCTATGACCGCTCTGTGTCCATCTGCAGACCCCTGCACTACGGGACCCTCCTGGGCAGCAGAGCTTGTGCCCACATGGCAGCAGCTGCCAGGGCCAGTGCCTTTCTCAATGCTCTCCTGCACACGGCCAATACATTTTTCCTGCCCCTGTGCCATGGCAATGCGCTGGGCCAGTTCTTCCACGAGGTTCACCAGATCCTCAAGCTCTCCTAGTCCAACTACTGCTTCAGGGAGTTTGGGTTCATTGGTTTTTCCATCTCTTTAGGATTGCGTTGTTTTGTGTTCATTGTTTTCTCCTATGTGCAGATCATCAGGGCTGTGCTGAGGATCCCGTCTGAGCAGGGACGGCACAAAGCCTTCTCCACCTGCCTCCCTCACCTGGCCGTGGTCTCCCTGTTCCTCAGCACTGCCATGTTTGCCTATCTGAAGCCCCCCCCAATCTCCTCCCCATCCCTGGATCTGGCCCTGTCAGTTCTGTTCTCGCTGGTGCCTCCAGCCGTGAACCCCCTCATCTGCAGCCTGAGGAAGCAGGAGCTCGGGGCTGCAGTGTGGAAGACTGATGGCTGGATGGTTTCACAAACATTAAACTGCTGGCCAGTGTCTCAAAATCACTTGTCATAAAAGTCATTTTTGATACCTCTTGTTGCTTTACTTTGGAGGTTCTTTTCCTTTGTTTTACTTTTGTAATATTGTCCACAAAGCAGTGTCACTGTTTGTGCCATTTCTCATTTTGTTTGTCTCCACCTTCCCTGTGGCCACAGACTGTGTCCATGAGGGGCTGCACTCCTGGTGGCTTTAAAGGAACCCAAGGATCTGGCAGGCAAGTTTTCTGCAGAGATCCCCCTTTGGTTCTCTTCTCTGGATGAGAGCTGGGGGCAGATCAGTGCTGGCACAGCAGCTGTGCCCAGGAGCAGCAGCCCTTGGTGTTGGCAGCGCTGCTCCCGTGGCCCTGCCCCGCTGCCCTCCTGGCCCTGGTGTTGCTGTAGGGCCGGAGTGCTCTCGGCGCCGGGCACAGGGCTGGGGCTGGCAGTGCCGGGGCTGCAGCAGGGACAGGCCATGGGCTCCGCTGGGGCAGCGCTGACGCCTCAGGGCAGGGCCTCGCTGCTCCAGGCTCCTTGCCCAGGCTCTCTCCAGAACACGCCCAGGCCCAATGCTGTGCACGGAAAAGCCCCGTGAGCAGCCCCAGGGTGGCCGTGGGCAGGCTGGGGGCAAACAGCCCGGCTGGGGCTCTGCAGGGTCCCTGGGGGAGACGGGAAGGAGCAGCAGAGCGGGGGCTGATCCATCCCCACTGTGCCGGACACCCCCGGGCAGCGTCCCAGAGCGTCCTCATGCACCTGCCAACAACATCCCCCCTCTGCAGCCCTGGCCTCTCTCCCAGCTCACACGGGGGCCGCATCCTTGCAGGCACAGACACGGCAGCTCTGGCTCAGGAGCCCCTGTTTGCAGTGCCCAGAGCAGGCCTGAGCACCCCCATGGTGTTGGTGTGGGGAGATGAACCTGAGGGAGCACAAATGCCATCAGCCCCTGGGGCCAGGAAGGGCTGGGCGACAGGAGAGAAAACCACTCAGTTCTGTCGTGGCCTCTGAAGTCAGCCAGAAAGTTTGTTCCCATCAGCTGGGAGTTTCCTGTGCCACTGCAGATGTTGTTGCTCAGAGCCAAGCGCTGCCTGGCAGCCATCCCCAAATTGCCCTGAGCATTTCCTTTGCTTCACCCTGGCTTTCTTTTCCTGGTACAAATTTCTCCCTATTGCCCATCCCTGCTCTCTCCCCAGCAAACAGCCCATCTCTGGTTGCCCTTTCCTCTCTGGGCCCACTCCCCATTTCACTTCCTGAGTTGGCATCATGGGAACATCCCTTGGGGTGCAGGATCATCCTCCAAGTGCTTCAGGAATTGTCTGCAGGCTCCTGCAGTGCCTTGTGCTGCTCCCTTGCCAGAGGCACCACAGGCCAGGGGGGCACCTGTGGGCTGGTGTGTCTGGCTGTGGGGCTCCCTGTTCTGGGCCATGAGGAGGAGCTGCAGAGGCTCTGCAGGACTGACAGGATGGGCTCTGGGGCTGTGAGGAGAAGCTGAGGGACCTGGGCTGCTGCACCTTCTGGAGAGGAGGCCCAGGCCTCATCCTGCAACTGCTGCAAGGCTGGTTTCAGAGAATCACGGAATCAGCAAGGTTGGAAAAGACCTTGGACATCATCAAGTCCAACCTGTGCCCTGACACCACCTTGTCTCCCCTGAGCCTCGTCTTCTCCAGGATGAACAGCCCCAGACCCCTCAGCTGCTCCTCACAGGACTTGTGCTCCAGACCCCTCAGCACCCTTGTTGCCCTTCTCTGGACACGCTCCAGCCCCTCCATGTCCTTCCTAAACTGGGGGGCCCAGAACTGGGCGCAGCACTCGAGGTGCTGCCCAACCAGTGCCGAGCACAGGGGAAGAATCACTGCCCTGCTCCTGCTGGCCACACCATTCCTGATCCGTAGGAGTGCCAGGGGCTGGGTGAGGGAAATGGTGGGGAGGGGGTGGGACAAAGTCGGATTGATTGTGAGCCATGAAGGGTCTTGATTTTTCATATCTATTCAGACTGCATTAGAATGTGTTGGGGGTCAATATCATTTGGCCATTGCTGATATCAGTCTACAAACAGGATCATGAAACAGGTCAAAACAGTTCTCTCTGCCTTGTTTTCTATACATTATATTCACTCTGAATACACTTCTGAAATCTCTATAATTGACCACAGAAGAATTGAAAGCTTAAAATATTTCCAGGGGCTTTTCTTGTTTGAGCGTTTTGAACAAATATTGATGAGCCTTTCTCACTGAATTCCTGAACTGAAGAGCTCAAGAAAGAAGAGGCCCCTGCAGTAGTAAAATTCATCATCAACCTGCAAGGGGCTGAAGATCCATCCTCATCAGAGCAGGAATGAACAGAAATGGGCACAGCTTTCTGGCTGCCCCAGCTTGGGGATGGGCCCTGGGCCTGGAGCAGGAGCAGCTCTGCAGGGCCCCAAGGCTGGCGCTGTTGTGCTGGCCTGGGCAGATGGGATGGCAGCAGGGGCTGCAGAGCTCTCAGGACCTCAGGGACAGGGGAGCAGGGCACACAGGAAGCCTCTTCTGCCTTGGCCCAGCACCTTCCCCATGGCTGGGGCTGAGTCCTCTCTGAGCTGCAGCTGCTGCTGTGCCCTTGCGAGGGGCTGAGGCCGTGGGGCCCCTGCCCAGAGCCGCCTGCCCTGAGCAGAGCTGTGGGGCCAGAGGTGGCTGGGCTGTGCTGGGGAGAGACCCCTGGTGCTGCAGAGAGCTCAGGGCAGCTGGCAGAGCTTGCAGGGAGCTGGGCTGGGCTGAGAGAGCCTGACCCAGAAACCATCAGTGTCCATCTCAGCCTGTGTGAGCGTGCAGGGGCAGGACTCAGGCCAGCCCTTGTGGGGCAGGGCCAGCGCCTGTGGAAGGCATTGAAAACAGGCAAGTGCCCCACAGAGGAGGCTGCTCTGTGCCCTTGGTGGCATGGACAGAGCAGGGAGGGGGCCAGGACATTTGTCACCCATGCCAGCCTCTGTCCCCAGGCATTGCCAGCCCCGGCTGCTCAGCCCAGGTTTGCGGGGCAGTTTGGCTCTGGCCCAGCTCCATCCTCCCGTGGGGCTCAGGGCCTGTTCCTGGCCATGGCCAGCCCTGCCCGGCCTCTCTGCTGGCCCAGAGCCCGGCAGAGCCTGGGGCAGGGCTGTCTGTGCGGGCCCACAGGGGCCACGGGCTGTGCAGGAGCTGGCAGAGGCTGCCCAGCAGGGAGGCCATGGGGCACAGAGCCCCAAGGCTGCTGTGGGCACCACGGCACAGGGGCCGTTCCCCCCCGCAGTGCTCCTGTCCCGCGCGGGGGCTGTGGCACCGTGGCTGGCCCAGGGCGGCACAAAGGGGCCACGCGGCCGCTGCCGGGGCTGACAGCAAGGCCAGGCACACGCGAGGAATTGCTGGGCATCGCCTGCGCTGGGCAGGGCTGACTGTGCCAAAGGCACAGCTCAGCTGCCCTTGGTGGCTGCAGGAAAAGTCCAGAGCCCAAAGAGCCTCCATGGCTGTGCTGGAGACCAGGGCTTGGGGAGGGAAAGGCAGGGCTGCTGCGGGATGGGCAGGGGATTGAATTCCAGCACTCATCCTGTTCTCTGATGATCCTGGCACCATGCTGGTCCCTGTTGCAGCCTGGAGCAGAGCAGATGTTTATGGGACAGGAGCCCTCTGGGGCTCTCCGGGACATGCACCTTGCAAGGTGCGCTGCTCCCCCTACAGCTGTTCTCTGAGAGATGCCAATCCCAGCTCGGCACCTCAGGGCACAAGTGGCACCGCCTGTTCATGCACACACAGCTGATGTCTGCCTGGAAAGGGGCACAGGTTTTCGTACTTGTGCATTTCATAATATACAAGCATATTTTTATTATCTGGGTCGTTTGAGTAGTTGAGGAAATGGCAAAGTTTTCCCACCAGAAATTTCCTGGATCTACTATATTCTTCTACTGATGGCATAACAAGAAATACTGCTCTTCTCTAGTTGTGTCCAAAAGATTCCGTTTATTATTTTCTTCACCTATTCCTTCTGGTGTTTCTAGCTGTCCTGTTTAAATTGCCATGACTAAGGACATTTCTTTACTAGACCAGCTGGATCTATGTCCTTCCCGAGTCTCCCTGATTTCCTCCTCCAGTCACTCTCTGGTCATTCAAGTGCCTCTCAACTGACTGGTTTCATGCTTTGATCTTCAGGGAGTTGCCCAATCTCTCTGAAGTTCACAGAAGTATCGTATCAGTCAACATCTTAAGTGTGTTTGTATCTATCACAGAATTTCCTTTTCGTATGTCTTTGTCGAAAACTCTTCCTGCATGGAAAGCCCTTGGGGATGGTGGACATGTCAGATGCTGCTGGGACATCACAGAGAGCTGAGGGAAGAGCTGGGATGCTTATTAAACTGTATGGTGTTCAACTTCTGTTTGTTGGCAAGAAACCTTTCTGTGCCTCCGAGTCTCACCAGGCCCGGAGCCCCAAAGGACACAAACCTGGTGAGTTGTGGTTCCCACTCCGGTGGCACTTGCACCTTGGCTCTGCACAGGAGAGCTCTTCATCCACTTGTTCTCTTTTCCTTCCTCTAGGCATGGAGGGAGCTCCTGTCTTCAGCGTGTGCAAAAAACAAATCTGGCCAGAATCGGGGCAGGGAGGCTTTGGGGAGACCTTGGGATCTGTGCTGGGCACAGGAGGTCTTTTCCATTGATCTGAGAGTGTCTGCTGTGGAAAGTGGATGTTAATACCCAGCAGAGAAATGACTTTTGCATTTTACGCAGCTGTGCCTTCCCCTGGGTTTGTGTGCTGACAAGAAATGAACATCCCTCTGTGTCTCAGGCAGCTCCTCCAAGGAAAGCAGGTGGGAATTGGAGCCAAGGAGCTGAAAGCTGCAGGTGCAGCCTGGGGTGGAAGGAACTCAGATTTGCACAAGGCTGCTCTGAGTCCCAGGGCTTGGATGGGGGAAATGGTGGGGTGGGGGTAGGGACAGAGTCTGATTGATTGTCAGTCAGGAAGGGCCTTGATTTTCATAGCTATTCAAAGTGAATTAGAAGGTACTTGTGATTTATTAAAAAAATATGAATATCGAGCTAATACTGATATCCAAGTGAGGGGGACAAAAACTTTCTAACAGTTTAAAGTTAGAAAGTGTATGTCTGTTGCAGCACCGGGCGGCATGCGGGGTGGCTCCCAAATACACACCGCAATTTACAGACAATCACAGAGTCCTTATATTTACAAAGATGCTGAATACCCAAAACACAAATGCGTATTCAGAGGCCCCCCCCCCCCCCCATCCCATTCTCCGCTTAGTATGGTAACTAGCAAAAAAACAATTAAGCATGCTAGTTTGGCCTTTGAAATGGGTCGGTGCTCCTTTTCAAGGGGAGGGGGGCTTAAAATAAGAAAGTAAGATGAGTCGTCCTTGCTCTGAACTTTCTACCTTTTCAATGCAAATGTGACAAATGAGCTCTGGTAGGACTCCCATTTCTCCAGGTGCATGACTTTCAATGGGTTTCTGAATAGGGAGTTTCTGTAATCGTCTTGTGCTCCTAAATCTATTTATCAGGTTCTCTGTTCTTCATTACAAACCCAGCTAAGCAAAACATAAAGTTGACAAGCAATCAGTTATTGAGGCCTGGGAAAGTTAATTCAAATCTGGTTTCCCTTAACTAACCACAAACTTTTAATTTTTAGCAAACTTTAATTAATTCCTACAAAGCTTATCTCTAACTAAAATCTTAACCTCTCTAAAATCCTTAATTCTTTAAAGTCTATGTCTCACTTGGATTCAATGCCAATTGGAGATTGCACATATCAGTGTATTAATAGGGAATAAAACCTCTAAACAGGACCATAAAAATCTTTTCTCAGTGTCCTTTAAAATATTATACATTCACTTGGAGGACAGTTCTAAAATCTGTCCAATTAACCAGAAAAATTTGAAAACTTAAATCAAATTATTCCCCGAGGCTTGGCCTGTTAACGTGTTCTGAATGTTGATGGAGCCCTGGGCCACTGAATTCCTGAACTGAAGAGCTGAAGGCTGAACAAGCCTCTGGAGAAGTCCAACCCAGCAGCAGCCTCCAAGTGTCTGAGGGAGGGTGTCACAGCTCCCACTGAGGCCACCCCTGCCCAGAGACCGTGGGGGAATGGGCAGACAAGGAGAGCGTCCCTGGGGCTGGGCAAGCAGAACTCAGAGGCACCAGCGGGTCCAGGTGGGAAACGGAGTGTGGGATGTGGCTGTGAAAGCCCTGCCTGGGCTGTGCCAAGCAGGACAGAGAAGCCCTGAGCCCCAACCCCCAAACAACTCTCTCCGTGAGACATTGCAAAGGAATTACAATTGTTTGTGTACTCTGAGTTGGAAACAATGGAGAAGTACCGACAAGAGATTCTCAGAAGCTTAAAACAACAAAACAGCCTTTACTGGCAACTTTAGAAAATCAGAGAAACTTGAGCAAAAGCTTTACTATGACATTCAGTCAACAAAAAAACACTGCTCAAAGCGTTAACTTGGCCCATTCAACTTCACAAACTGGAAGCCTGCTCAATTTTAAGTTAAGCAAAATTTGCAAGTAGAGGGAATTAGAAGAGGAAGACACAGAAAGAGAGAAAGACAAATAAAATATAGAGAGAGAGATAGAGAGAAGAACACACACTGCTACCAGCTCCTGGATTCCAGCAGTGTTCAGACAGAAATTCCAAGAGGAGCTAGGGTCAACGTGTGTGCTTGCCTTGTGGTCAGCCTAAAATACCCCTTGGTCTTCCTGGGCCCCTCCCCCAGATGGGACTTTGGGTCATCTGGTCACTCAGGAGCTGGGCTGGGGGCTGCAGAGGTGGGTGTGGAGCATTGCCTTTGGTGTGCCAGGGATTGGCAGACACTGCTGGGCTGGGATAGAGGCTCTGGGGGATTTGGGTTACAGGGTCAAGTCAATGCTTTGAGAAGTGCTGGGGTTCAGGGCAGGGTAAGGCTGCCTCTGCCCCTTCCTCCCCCTCACACGAAATGTTTCCAGCCAACAATCTCCTCCAGTCTCTCACAAGAGGCAATGTTGGAGGTGGAATCCCAGTTCTGGCCGTGGGCACCTGGACAAGAAGGACAGTTCTTTTCCGTAGGAAGGAAAATACAGAGCCCCAGGGTTTGGAAGGCAGGTGAGAGACTCACTAGGCCAAGGTCACCCAGACTTGTCATTAATGGCAGATTTTGTCTGGGAGCAGGCTTTGGATAGAGGGAATTTTTGGAGGTGGAATCCCAATCTCAGCCATGGGCACCTGGAGAAGCAGGACAGGGTTTTTTTCCCATTGGAAGGAAAGCACAAAGCCTTCCCTAGAGTTTTGGGGACAGATGGGAAGTGACCCTTGTGAAACCACTGCCAGCCAGACTTGTCCTGACAATATTCCCATGGGAACTATCCCTGGATATAAGGAAGTTTAGCAGTGAAATCTGAATTCTGGCCGTGGCTGGTGCATTTGCCAGCATTGCCATGGGTTAGCACAGGAGGGGGAGATTTCCCCTTCGAGAGAAGCTCGTATTTCAGTTTTTGCATTCAGGCAGCTCCAGATCCCTCAGCTTTGGTTGCACGGCAGCTGGAAATGCAAGCGCAGGAGCTCTCTTTGGGCCCAGCCACAGCAGGTGACAGCAAGGACAGGGCCCTGGCAGTGTGACATGTGCAGAGAGCGCCTTCAGCAAACGCTGGCGGCTGGAACTCTGTGCAGAAAAGGCCCCGGGGGGTCTCTGCACCCAGGCTAAAGGAACAAAGTTCCATTTCTGGCCTGGCTGGGGAGCACCACAATGGTGCCTTTTCAGGGCAAGCTTCCATTGCCGGCTGTTCTCTGGGCCCCAGAGGGGATTCCGGGGGGCCAAGGGACTGAGAGAGGGACTGTGCAGGAGCCGGGAACAGTGAGAGAGCCCAGGCTCTGGATTTGTGTTTATTTTAGAACTTCCTGTGCGTCTAAAACATTCCTTGCATGGTTCTGCCTTGGGAAAGGGGAACTTCCTTGGTGGCACCTTGGGCTTGGCACACACCTGAGGATGTTATAAATGATCAGAGCCAATTTCCAAAATCAAAGATTTATTTAACAAATTTGAAAAGCAATTTCGGGAAACGCCACGATAAATCAGGACAACATCGTTCGAATGTTGGGTGGACAACCGGGGAGCAGCAAAGGGTGCTTCTCCGGAGTAGTGCCCACAAATTCGGGGTCTCAGGGGAGGTGTTTTAGACCATTTTTCTACCCTGAGGCGAAAACAAGACGGTAACAAAGAACCCGAAGAACATGACATCATGTACATAACATAATCATTGAAATGTCTGGTGTCCGCAAGGGATATCTGAAAGAGTTTCCTGAGAAATTGAGAAGACGTCTGAATGAAAAGTCTCCGAATCTTCTGTCAGAAGGTTTCTGCCCAGATTGGTATCAGATCTCCTGATGAGCTGTGAAGATGTGGCCAGCCCATGCTTAATGGGCCGTTTCCCGGTTACCTCTCTGGCAGATGTCGAGGTAACACCTTTGGACTGTGAAAAGACTGTGGTATGCGAAGAGATGCCCTGGAACTCTTTCCAGGAATTCAGGGGTTTTTTACATTCCACTGCAAAGTTTTAATACACACAGTTTTAATCCACGAATTTAATACTATGTATCCATTACAAGGAGATTGTCTGTTTTCCATGGGGAAGCTCAGGGGTTTTAGATTGCTAAACTAAAAGAAAGGAAACCCCTCGTTGCCTGAGTGCACCCAGTTCTCCGAGCAAAGCAGGTCCCACGTGAGCGAGGAGAGGCAGGATGGAGTTGGGGAATGTGGAGCAAGGTTGTCCACTGGGTCAGAGCTCAAGGCACAGCTTCTCTGAGCAGGCCAGACCTGCCTGCTTAGGAGAGTCCCTGGGTCAATATGAGTCACTGAATGCTGCAATCACCTCTGCTCTCAAGAGAAAAATACACCCTTGAAAACAGGAATGTGCGTTTATTAGAAGCCCTTTGAAATATTTCTCCGTAACTCTAGGAAAAAAGATCTCCCAATGAATTGCAACAGACCACGGGGAAATCAAGGGAGAGCTGAGAGATGAATTTCAAAGGAGGTAAGGATTTGAGAAAAGTTAATGTTTTAGCTAAAGATAAGCTTTGCCAGAATTAGTTAAAGTAGGTAGATAGATAAGCTGTGCTGGAAAGAATTAGAAGTTAATGGTTAGATGAAAGGATTGCGATCAAGGATAACGGTCCTGGATCTAAATAACTAATTGCTTGTCATTTTTGTGTTTGTTTAGCTGTGTTTATAATGAGAAACAGAAGAAACTGATAAATAGATTTAGGAACACAGACAATTGTAAATCCTCGAGCATCCTAAAACCCATTCAACAGTCACGGAGAAAGGAAACAGGAGTTTGACCAGTTATCATTTATCTTGATATCCATTGAAAAGGTTGAAAGTTTACAATGAGGAAGACTCCACTTACTTCCTTTTTTTACGCCCCCTCCCCATATAAAGGACCACTGACCCAATTCAAAGAACAAACCACACATGCTTAATAGCTTTTTAGCTAATTATAATATGAAGCAGAGAATGGGAGGTTTTAGTGCTATAAATATGTATTAGTATTTTGGATATTCAACACTTTTGAAAAGAAAGAGATTTTGTAACTTGGCAGTGCATTTTAGGGAGTGATCGCACACAACTGCCTGGCGTTGCATTAAACATATACTTTCTAACTCTAAACTGTTAGAGAGTCTTCTGTCTGTCACAGTTGGGTATCGATAGTAGATCAATATCCATATTTTAATAAGTCAGCAGTGGCACAGGAAACTCCCAGCTGATGGGAACAAACTTTCTGGCTGACTTCAGAGGCCAGGACAGAACTGAGTGGTTTCCCTCCTGTCCCCCAGCCCTTCCTGGCCCCAGGGGCTGATGGCATTTGTGCTCCCTCAGGTTCATCTCCCCACACCAACACCATGGGGGTGCTCAGGCCTGCTCTGGGCACTGCAAACAGGGGCTCCTGAGCCAGAGCTGCCGTGTCTGTGCCTGCAAGGATGCGGCCCCCGTGTGAGCTGGGAGAGAGGCCAGGGCTGCAGAGGGGGGATGTTGTTGGCAGGTGCATGAGGACGCTCTGGGACGCTGCCCGGGGGTGTCCAGCACAGTGGGGATGGATCAGCCCCTGCTCTGCTGCTCCTTCCCGTCTCCCCCAGGGACCCTGCAGAGCCCCAGCCATGCTGTTGGCCCCCAGCCTGCCCACGGCCACCCTGGGGCTGCTCACGGGGCTTTTCCGTGCACAGCATTGGGCCTGGGCGTGTTCTGGAGAGAGCCTGGGCAAGGAGCCTGGAGCAGCGAGGCCCTGCCCTGAGGCGTCAGCGCTGCCCCAGCGGAGCCCATGGCCTGTCCCTGCTGCAGCCCCGGCACTGCCAGCCCCAGCCCTGTGCCCGGCGCCAAGAGCACTCCGGCCCTACAGCAACACCAGGGCCAGGAGGGCAGCGGGGCAGGGCCACGGGAGCAGCGCTGCCAACACCAAGGGCTGCTGCTCCTGGGCACAGCTGCTGTGCCAGCACTGATCTGCCCCCAGCTCTCATCCAGAGAAGAGACCAAAGGGGGATCTCTGCAGAAAACTTGCCTGCCAGATCCTTGGGTTCCTTTAAAGCCACCAGGAGTGCAGCCCCTCATTGACACAGTCTGTGGCCACAGGGAAGGTGGAGAGAAACAAAATGAGAAATGGCACAAACAGTGACACTGCTTTGTGGACAATATTACAAAAGTAAAACAAAGGAAAAGAACCTCCAAAGTAAAGCAACAAGAGGTATCAAAAATGACTTTTATGACAAGTGATTTTGAGAAACTGGCCAGCAGTTTAATGTTTGTGAAACCATCCAGCCATCAGTCTTCCACACTGCAGCCTCGAGCTCCTGCTTCCTCAGGCTGCAGATGAGGGGGTTCACGGCTGGAGGCACCAGCGAGAACAGAACTGACAGGGCCAGATCCGGGGATGGGGAGGAGATTGGGGGGGGCTTCAGATAGGCAAACATGGCAGTGCTGAGGAACAGGGAGAGCACGGCCAGGTGAGGGAGGCAGGTGGAGAAGGCTTTGTGCCGTCCCTGCTCAGAGGGGATCCTCAGCACAGCCCTGATGATCTGCACATAGGAGAAAACAATGAACACAAAACAACGCAATCCTAAAGAGATGGAAAAACCAATGAACCCAAACTCCCTGAAGCAGTAGTTGGACTAGGAGAGCTTGAGGATCTGGTGAACCTCGTGGAAGAACTGGCCCAGCGCATTGCCATGGCACAGGGGCAGGGAAAATGTATTGGCCGTGTGCATGAGAGCATTGAGAAAGGCACTGGCCCCGGCAGCTGCTGCCATGTGGGCACAAGCTCTGCTGCCCAGGAGGGTCCCGTAGTGCAGGGGTCTGCAGATGGACACAGAGCGGTCATAGCACATGATGGTCAGGAGCAAATACTCTGCTGACATGAAGAACAGAAAGAAAAAGAGCCGTGCAGCACCTCCCGTGTAGGAGATGGTCCTGGTGTCCCAGAGGGAATTGTGCATGGCTTTGGGGACAGTGGTGCAGGCCGCTGAGGGCCAGGTTGAGCAGGAAGAAGAACATGGGGCTGTGCAGGTGGTGGCCGCAAGCTATGGCGCTGATGATGAGGCCGTGGCCCAGGAGGGCAGCCAGGGAGATGCCCAGGAAGAGGCAGAAGTGCAGGAGCTGCAGCTGCCGCGTGTCTGCCAACGCCAGCAGGAGGGAAGCGGCTGATGGAGCTGCTGTTGGACATTTGCTGTGGCTGCACATGGGGACATGTTCATGGATAAAGGACAGTGACAAGTCAGGGCTGGCTGCTTTGAGCCAAACATGGGTCATTCCCTGTAGACTGTCCCACTGTGATTCACCCACCCTTGTTCCTGCTCTGGGAAAACCTTCACCCAGGTCCCTGCCTGAGCTCCAGTTGTGCTGCCTGAGTGTGCCAGGAGCAGCCAGGCCTGTGCATGGGGGCTCTCCAGGAGCCGTCCCTGCCCCGCTGCCCTGGGTTTTTGGCCATGTGGCAGAGGGACAAGCCTGGATATTCAGGATTTGTCAGTGGAATCACTCCTAATGCAGAAAGGCTTGTTGCCATCTTCACTCCCACTTCTAAAGGGCATGGAGAACAGGAAGGAATTATAGGCATTATTTTCCTACCCACACATCATTCCTGGTATACTGAGGTCAGAAATCCCCAGCATTTCTGCTGCACCAGACCTTGCCCAGAGCAGAGGGATCCCTGAATGTCTCGCCCTCTCCAAAGGTCTCTGGGCAAGGTCCTCAGCACCCCCTTCTGCCAAGGACACTCACAGCTCCCTTGGCAAACCCAACAGCATTTCCTCAGCTGTGGCATCCCTGCACTTCCCCGTGGCACATTCAGGGAACTGCCAGAGGCTCTGGCACAGATCTGCAGGCAGGAGGGCAGCTCAGAGCTTGGAAGGATGCAGCAAGGAGATCCCCGGGTGTGCCCATGATGGGGTCTCAGGGAGGGGACTCAGCTCATTCCCCTTTCCCATGGACTGCTTTGCCCACAGCCACACAGCTCACAGGGAAGCTCGGACACCCCATTCCCATGGACACAGCTGCCTGGCAAGAATCCCAAGGGCAGTGCCTGGCTCAGCTGCTGCAAATGCCAGAGCCTCCCTGAGAGCACCAGATGACAGTGACAGTATCAGGGGAGGGCAGAACCAAGAGAAGATGTTGTGGGGCTGTGCCTGGGAGGGCAGGGCAGACACAGCCAGGTGCTCAGGACAGTGTTCCCGTGCCCAGCTGTGCACAGCACCTCCCACACACCCACAGTGCCCTCCTGCCCCCAGCACTGCTCTGTTCAGCCCCCTCTCCTTCCCTGAGCCTCTCCCTGGGCCTGGACATTTCCCTCCTGAGAGGAGCCTTGTCCCTGCCAGTGCTCACAGAGCCCATCCCACCCTCTGCGCCCTGGGCCCAGCCCTACAGAAACCTGCCTGTCTGCAGGGCCCGGCCTGGGGCAGGGTCTGTCTGCAGCTGGGCAAGGGCAGCTCAGGAGAGCCCTGCTGGGCCCTGCAAAGGGGATGCTGCTGCTGCTGCTGAGGGCTGAGGAGTGGCTGAAGGCCCTTTAGGAGGCTCCCAGCAGAGAGACTGACCACCCAAAGTTACAAACCAGGAGTCTCTGTACATGATTAAACGTGACTCTGATGATCCTAGGTGTCCCTTTCAACTCAGAATGTTCTGTGGTTCTGTGATTACAATTCCTGTTCTGCTTCACTCATCCTCTTTTGCCTATAATCAGAAGAGAAAAAAACCCCTTGCAACAGCGTTACAACAGTGAAGTAAAAACCAGACCTTTCTTGGAAACTTCCAGGTGTCTCAGTGGGAATGAGGAACACCCAGCCCCTGATTTCAACAATTGATTAGAGGTTGATTAATTAGGATATTTAACAGAAACATCGAATAGGAAATTCAGTATCCACAGCTACAAACCTCTGGGTCAACCCATTGGAGTAGGTCCAAGGGCTTCTTTGTGCCACTTTTTTTTCTGACTGCTCACACTCTGGTTTAAAAACAAAATGTTCATCTTGTAGGTCCACTTCCTGACAATAAGACTGGGCAGTATTTCAGGAATATATTTTGAAGCTTATTGTTCTAAAATCTAAGATAAAGGGTAGGAAATGTTGTAGACTTAAATAAAGATTATAGTAATACAAGTATATAAAAGTAGTTGAATAGAGTCATAGTAGTTGAATAGAGTTGATTAAAGATAATAGTTTTATAACTACATAATAGTAGTTAACAGTAGTTGACAGAGGTACGAATAAATGAAAAATGCATCAAAAGCAAAAATGTTTTTGTCATCACCCCAACTTTCCCATCCTTCTCCAAGCAGGAAATTGAAAGCACTCTCAGGAAAGCTCCTGGTCTTTGCAGCAATACCAGGCTTAGCTTCCTTTGGCAAGTGTCCTCCGGAGCTGTGCCCAGGCTGGTCTGGAGCTGGGAGCAGCCCTGCCCCACACAGCCCCTCTCAGCAGCAGCACCTGCCCTGCTCAGGGTGGCTCCTTCCCCCCACAGCTTCTCCCCAGCGCTGGCAGCAGCTCCCCGGGCCAGCTGAGAGCTGTCCCTGGCAGGCAGCAGGGTCCCTGGCCCAGCGCAGCGCCCTGGGCTGCAGGACCCTGCTCTGCACGACAGCCCTGGGCACCCCTGGCTGCAGCCCCGGCTGCTCAGCCCTGCAGCAGAGCCCGGCAACAGGGAGCTGCCCTGTGCTGTGCCTCGGGGGCTGCAGCAGGGACACCCAGCCCTGCCCCAGGGCCACATGCCTGCTCTGCAGCCACGCTGAGAGTCCTCCTGGAAGGGCCTTAAAGCTGTGGGATGTGCCAGCTTCAGGAGATCCCTGCAGGAGCTGCAGCTTCTCTTCCCCCAGCCTGGGAGTGACTCTTCCTAACGCTGCGAGGATTTGTCCCCCAGTGAGCCCTCAGTGAGCTCTGCTCTGTGCTGCCAGCCCAGGCTGAGTTGAAGCCCTCTGTGCCTGTGTGCTGTGCCCGGGGTGGCTGCAGGCAGTGCCCCAGCCCTGCTGGGCTGGGCACAGGAGCTGCTCCTGGGCAGAGCTGTCTCTCTGCAGCGCTGCCCTTGCCAGGAGCTGCCTCTGTGCCAGGAGCCCGGCCCAGCTCAGCCGCACAGACACGGCACAAGGGCTTGAGTGACCCTCTCCAGGCTTGTGCTGAGGCCCTGAACATCAGTCCCTGAGAGGGAGCTGGAGAAACCTCTCAAGAATTCAAAGTCAGAATCCAGCTCCAAAGTTTCTTGAAGTTTTACTGGGTCCCGCTGAGGGACACGACAGAGAAAGTGTCCCCAGGCCCCAGCCAGAGCAGAGAACTGCAGGCAGTGATGACACGTGGGGACAAAGAGAAGCCAAGTCTTGGTGCCCTGGGCCACAGCAGCCTCTGTGCCACCAAGGGCCGTGAGGAGTCACCTTGTCCTGAGGCCCTGGGGCCTCCTGGCACAGCCCCGGCAAGGCTGGGCACTGTCAGCCCCTTGTCCTGCCCTCAGCATCCCCCTCCCATCCCAGTGGCCTCAAGGATGTGCTGGAAGGAGTCCCTGGGGAGCCTTGGTCAGGAATGGCCCTGGGGGCTCCTTAATGCTCCCAGGGACTGCAGGCTTTTCAAAGGACTTAGGGCTTTGCTTTTGTCTTGGAGTCTCAGAGAGGTTTGTGCAATCACGGCCTCCAGTTATCTGCTTTAATTAGTCCCTTGAGAGCCTTTGTCAGTAATGACACTCAGTGCACTCATTAATGCTTCAAAGCACTTCAGGTTTTTAAAGGTACTTGATGCTTCCCTTTTAAAACTGACTTTGTGAAAGGTTTGTGCCATTGTTGCCCAAATTATCTACTTTAACAAGTCCTTTGAGATTCTCAATCAGTAAAAGCACTCAGTGGGGCTCATCAGTAATTCCGGCTACTCAAGGTTTATTCAAGGACTTTTTTTTGACACTGAGTCTGAGAGGTTTGTGCACTCGTGGCCTCCAATTATTTGCTCTAATCAGTCCCTTGAGATTTTTACTCAGTAACAACACTCGGTGGAGCTCATTCATGCTTCAAGGTAATCGGGGTCATTTAAGCACTTCTTTTTGCCACTGAGTCTCTGAGAGGTTTGTGCAATCATGGCCCCAATTATCTGCTTTAAGGAGTCCCTTGAGAGCTGTGCATTGACACTCAGTGGGGCTCATCAATGCTTTGAGATACTCAGGGTGTTTAAGGTACTTTGGGTTTTTCCTTCCCACACTGAGTCTCTGAGAGGTTTTGGTGCAATCCTGGCCTCCAATTCTCTCCTCCAAGGACTCCATGAGGAACCTGTGTTGGGGATGGACCACAGGGTGACCCTTTAATGCTTCCAGACACTTTGGGTTTTTCCTCTGACTTTGACTCCTGGAAAGGTTTGTGCAATCTCTTCTCAGGCCCTGAGGTTCCAGGGCTCAGCACCAAATGCATCACTGGGCTCATTAGGAGAAAGCAAGTCCTGACAAACCACGGCTGTGCCTTGATTTCCTTCTGGCCTGGTGCAGTTCCTTAGGAAGTCTTTTTTCCTAGAGTTATGGAGAAATATTTCAAAGAGCGTCGAAGGAATCAACACTCTTCTTTTCAAAGGGGGTATTTTTCTCTTGAGAGCAGAGGTCATTGCAGCATTCAAGTGACTGATACTGATCCAGGGTCTCTCCTAAGGAAGTCTGGCCTGGTCAGAGGAGCTGTGCCTTGAGGTCTGATCCACTTTGGACAACCATGCTCCACATTCCCTAACCCCATCCTGCCTCTCCTCACTCACCTGGGACCTGCTTTGCTCAGAGAACTGGGTTCACTCAGACAAAGAGAGGTTTTCTTCCTTTCTTAGCAATCAAAACCTCCTAAGTTCCAAACAATCTCCTCAATTTGTGGCAAGCCCAAGGTGTCACCAAGGAGGTTCCCCTTCCCCAAGGCAGAACCATGCAAGGAATGTTTTAGACACCAACAAAGATGTACGATAAACAAAAATTTAGAGTCGGCTGGAGGCAGAATTAGACCAACTCCTCAAGGACAGACAAGCTTTGAACTCCTTGCAAGCCAAAGCTCCAGGTGGGTTTTTGGGAGGTGTGTGAGTGAGGCAAGAGTGAGGGCAAGGGAAATGCAGAGAGCCCTGGAAGTGCTTCTGTGCACACAGGCTGTGGGGAAGGGCGCTGCAGCCCAGGCCTGGGCCAGGAGGGAGGCTGGATCATCATCCCAAGCTGCCCGGGGCCATGGCAAGGGGCTGTGGCCACGGACACTGGCCTGAGCCCAGTGCCTGGGCCCCTTGCCCAGGGCTGGTGTCAGTGGCCAGAGCCAGAGGGGATCCCTTGCTGGGGGCTGTGCCACGGCCACCTGCCCTGTGCCGCGCCGGCTGCTCAGGCGCCGCGGAACCAGCAGCAAATGCCGCTGCCAGGGCCAAAGGCAGCTCAGCCAGGCAGAAAGGGGCAGTGCTGGGCACTGGTTCCATGGCAGCCCTCACTGGGACAGCACACCTGGGTCACCTGTCCCGGCAACTGCCACGGAAACCTGGCTCATTGGGAATGCAATGGTGGACAAAGGTTTTAGGAGGGCCTGTCCCAGTAGGACAAAGGGTGCTGGTTTTAAACTGAAGGAAGGGAGGTTCAGATGCGGAGAGATAAGGAAGAAATTTTTGAGCATGAGGCTGGTGATCCACCAGGACAGGCTTTCCCAGAGAGCTGGTCAATGCCCCCTCCCTGGAAACATTCAAGTCCAGCTGGGACAGGGCTCTGAACAAGCTGATCTGGTGAAAGATGTCCCTGCTCATCGCAGGCGTTTGGATGAGATGAGCACTGCAGAGCTCTTCCCATCCCAACCATTCCAGGATTGCATGGGGAGAAGGGGCTGCTGGCTGGACTCCATACACTCCCTTGACTCCTCCTTGTCTCTGCTGGAGCCCACATCCAGCAGCCAAAGCCAGCCCCTTCTCTGGCCTTTCCCCCCCTGCCCCAGGGGCTGCCAGAGCCAGGGAGGCACAGGTGACCTTGAGGCTTTGCAGGGCTCAGGCACAGCGGCTGTGCCAGGGTCAGGGCTGAGGTGTCACTCTGCGGGCTGGGGCAGAGCCCAGGCAGAAATGAGCCCTGAAGCAGCAGCTGTGCAGTGGGGGCCAGCAGGCCGGGCTGCCAAGGGAGGCTTCTGGCCATGGGCTGGAAGCAGCTGCTGCTGCCAAGGTGCCTTTGGTGCCTCAGGCTCTCCCTGGCACAGCTCCCAGCACGGCACTCTGCACTTGTGCCCGAGCCCTTCGTTGTGTTGGCTTGGCCTGGGGCTTTTCCTGCAGCGGGACCTGCCCTGGTCATGGCACAGGAAAGGCAGTTCCTCATGGAGCAGGAGGCTCTGCCTGGAATGGGCTCAAACAAGTCCAACAAGGCCCTGTTTACTTCAAAATTGCTTCCTAGAGCACTATATTCTATATAATTGTTACAGCTCCTATACTGTGGAGTAAATAACTCTCTTTTTTCTATTTGCTCTGTTGTGTAAATAAATCTTTCTGTCTAATCCTGATCAGAATCAGTCATAGCTGTATTTATGGAAATATATCTGGTATTGGATCGGTAATCCTTGGGGACAAATTGCATTGCAGTTCAATTCCACCTGTCCAGTCTTTTACACGTAAACCTTTGACAAAGTCTGGGACTAGGATTGGATCCAGCCACTCCCAGTCTCCTCTCTTAGATGGAATTTGAAAAGTCAGGCATCCTGGAGGGGTTTGAGGATCCATGGTGTCTGTTGGGTGTCATTTCTCCACCTCGTGACTCAGCAGGAGTTTCTCCAGTGAAGAAATGAAGCTTTTGCCTGAAGCTCCCACTCTGCCCATGACAGGAAGCTGTCAGAGTCTGTCCAAGGATGTGATATGCCTCACGACTGTCTCCAATGATTGAGGACTGAGACCCCAGGCTCTGAAAGCAGCCCCTGGCCTGGCTGAGGTGGAACGCTTGCCAAGTCTCGGAGGACTGGTGTGCATCTCCATGAGAGCGGAGTGCAAGAACAATGGAACTGGTCACAGTGGACTGAGCCAAGGCTGCCTGTCCAAACTGGTCTGTCCGTACTGGAGGTACGGTTTGCAGCTTGTTCCTGAGCACTCAGCCTTTACACAGCTGGTTCCTGCTTTGGCTCTGTGCCCCTTGCTTTGCTTCCCGCCTTGACCAACCTATAAAACCTCTGGAGACCCCCGCTCACTTTTGTGATCACCCCACTGGAGAAGATCGCGTCTATAGGCATCGTTAGGCGTCGAAGACTCGACCCTCCACGTTCATAGCTATAATCCCCTTCCCCTCTTTCTCTCTCTTTCTTACTATTTTTTATTTCTCTCCCCACTATGGCATTTGTTGGCACTAAATAAAGGTGCATTTGTGATTGAGTAAACTGAGTTTGTCCCCCGCTGTGTCTTTTGTGCTCTGAGATCCCTAAAACGAACCATCACGAACCCCGCTTGTGTGAGCGGATCGTGACATTAAATTGGCATCACGGACAGGATCTTGATGGACAGAGGGGTTGCGGGTTTTGTATAGCTTGTAACAGGGGAAGGATCCACATCTCAGCCGCACCTAGCACGCCACTTCGGTGAGCGCTGTTAGAAAGCAAGGGGGGGCCAGGGAAAATTCCCGCCAACTGTATACACCCAGGCGTATAGCACTCCCTGTCATCAGGATTTCACAAAAGGATCTCATTGTGCAAAAGATGGGACTGTAGTTAGTTTTTGTATGTTTTGGGCTGCTTGGTGTCGTTGAGGAGACAACTCTTTGGAACTAAGGTGAACCTCCCAGGCAGTTTTGGTCTCCTCTCCCATTCCAGGGAAGCAAAGGGAAACACAGTTTTAGCTGTGCCTTTGGTGTAACTTGAAGCGTACCTCCCTGAGAGTGGTTTTGGTCCCTGCACAAAATGAGTGAAAAAGATAAGAATGCATTTTATGCTTTGCTAGCAAAACATGGTGCTAGACCTTCTCCAGACGGAGAAAGGTGGGCACAGAATAATTGATTGTAACTTTGAAAACATTGTAGATAGAATATATTCTTTGCAACATGATGCTAGATACAAACTGGGCAGAAATAAAACCATTCTTTGCTCAGTTTTGGGGGCCTGTCTTTCTGCAGCCATAGAAACCCGTTTTGAATGGGTGAGTGAAGAAAAAGCAGTCATAGAATCCCTGCAGAATTTGGTAGAAGCTTTGCAAAAACAATTAGAACAGGAAAGAAATCAGAATTATTTGCTGCAGATTTCCCTTGCAGAAGGGCGAAGTAAAAACTTAAAATCTGCAGATTCACCCACAGAAGGAAAAATAGAAGGAAAGGAGACATACAACATGAAACAAATATACCCTCAGAAAGAATTAGTACACATGCAAAATTGTGGGGAACACTGTTGCTCCAACTTGAGACCTCTCATCAAAACAGAATATAATTATATAAATGAAGAAGATGATCCCCACATAACCACCAAAGAAATACCATACACAGCCACTGAATTAGCTAAATTAAAGAAAGAATACTCCCGCCTCCCTAGTGAATCAGAGACAGAGTATGTCTTCAGAGTTTCCCTCACAGGGGGCGACCAAATTAAATGAAGTGAACAAGAAGCAAGTGGCTACTGGGGACATGGAGTTTTCTTAACGACAGGAAACACACATGCTCCATGCTCCCTGACACAGCGTGCAGCTCACTGGGCAGGGGGCTTAAACCCCCTTGAGAGGGGCGACCCTCTGGCAATAGTCGGCACCTCAGACCAACTCCTAGAAAACATACACAAAGCTGCATGCTTGCAAATGATACAGGAAAGAAAATTAATCTCTGGCTGTGAGTCGCCAATGCAACAGCCTGTCAAACCTGAGACTATGACCCCCCTCATTCGAGGTTTGCCAGAGTCTCTTAAACCAACAGCAATTTTTCTTCCAAAAACAATAGCATCTATCTCCTCGGTAGATAGACTTGAAAGATTTCTCGGACACACAAGAGATCAAACTGGTTCCACTGACTCCACTGACTCCTCACCTTTTACAACTCCTAGCACACAATCTAACAGCAGTTATAAACTTTGGACATGGAGTGAGGTAGCAGAGGAGTTAATAAGTTACAGTAGAAAATATGGACCGGTGAAGTACTGTCTTGGTTTGGGAAGACAGGTATCTGCCAGGTAAAATTACAATCAGAGGCTCTTTGGAAAAGATTTGAGAAAAATAGAATAGCAATTCTTTACTAGTATGTAATGCAAAGCAAACAAACACAAAAAAACCCCTCACCAAACAACTACAGAATAACAAACGAAAACAGTATGTAGTGTTTTGAAAGCAAAACAAATGAGAGGCTCCAAGTCAGAGATACAATTTAATAGAAAAAAAGGAAAGAAAGTAAAATAAAATAGATGCAATAATACAAAAGACCACTGACAGAGTTAGAATACAACCTGAGCGGAGTGATGGAAGCAGTCCAGATGAGGTGGTCTTCCTGAAGCAGTGATCCTGTAGAAAGGTCTGGTAGCTCGGGTCCTTTGGGAATCCAGTGGGTAAGCGCCCCTCTGGTGTTCAGAGTCTCAGCTTATATCCAGGCTGGAATGCTGGGTTCCTCCCTCTGGGCGGAGCATCTCACAATGGGATGGTGAGTCATGTGATAAGGCCTGATGGGCCCATTAACAGGAGGTAGTCCAGGAGGGGGTTATCTGTGAGCTGTGTAGCAAAGGTGCTGATGGGCCCATTAACAGAAGATAAGCCAGAGTGGAGGAGGCAGGGAGCACTGCCTCACCTGGTTTCAACAGTTCATGAAGATGGTGATAGAATATACTTCAACCCAGGACAAATTTTTAAAGCCCCAAAATCCCCTAAATTCACCCCAAAATTCCCACTAAAAATTGGGATTTTTAGAGCCCCAAAATCCCTAAAAATTCACCCCAAAATTTCCCCCCAAAATGCCAAAAATCACCCCCAAATTCCCACTAAAAATAGGAACTTTTAGAGCCCCAAAATCTCCCAAAATTCACCCAAAATGCCCCCAAAATGACCCCAAAATTTCCCACTAAAAATCGGGATTTCAGAGCCCCAAAATCCCAGAACATGACCCCAAAATCCCGACTGAAAACTGAGATTTTTTTAAGCCCCAAAATCCCCCAAATTCACCCCAAAATTCCCACCCAAAATCCCCCAAAATTCCCACTAAAATGGAAATTTTTAGAGCCC